>NC_143021.1:164731145-165063228 GCF_055824585.1 Amblyomma mixtum
CATAACGATGAAAGCAGTGTGGGCTTAGGGGCGGTCCTCGTTCAGAAAAATGGTAGGAGAAAGTTATCGCGTAGGCTAGCCGTTCACTGTCGAAAGCCGAGTCCAAATTCTCGACCACCGAAAAAGAATATCTCACCATTACTTGGCCAACGTTGAAATTTCACCCCTGCCTGTAATTACGACCATTCAAGGTTGTGGGCGATCACCATGCTCTCTGCTGGCTAGCGAATTTGAAAGATCCCTCCGGCTGCCTTGCTCATTGGAGCCTGCCCCTTCAAGAATTCGACATAACTGAGTCAACAAATCTGGCCGCAAGTATTCCGACGCAGACTGCTTGTCGCTAGCCCCCGTCGACACAGCACCGGAAGAGGAAGACGGCGGCGCTTTCTTAGGACCGGTAAGCGCCAGCAGTTTCGCGCAGCAGCAGCGCTCGGATCCTGAGTTGCAAAGCCTAGTTGATTATCTGAAAGGCAAGACCACATGGCCTCCCCGTGGGTTCAAGCGCCAGCTGTCGTCCTTCTTCTTTCACAATAATCTCCTCCCGAAGAAGACCTTCGCGCCCAACAGGACAGTGCATCTTCTTCTCGTGCCCAAAAATATCAGGCAAGAAATTCTGCACGCACGTCATGATGAGCCGACTGCAAAGCATCTCTGGATTGCTCGCACGTTGCACCGCATCCAGGAGAAGTAGTGTTGGCCGCGGCTAGCTGCCGACATTTCCCATTACGTCCATCGTGAAAACGTGCCGTGAGTGTCAGCGACCCGAAACGCCTCCGATTACAGAAGGGTATATGCTTGGGCTTGTTGGTTCATATTTGAAACGTAAAACCGTAGCGCAAAGAGACGAGGACACAGAAAGAACAACACACGGCGCTAACTTCCAACAATGGTTTATTTCAGAAAGAGAAGTGGTTTTATATCGACATCACGACCAACACGCCATCAAACCATGTGCTAGCAAGCTTTCTCATAATCTAAAAAAAATAGCGCAACGTTCGGGAGCCAGAGTGGTTTTTTCGGCACCTAAGAAGTTGAGTCATCTGTGTACGAAACGTTTCAAAAAATCTAAAAAGGGTGTTGATTGTACGAAAAAACATAGGAAAAAGTTTGTCAATTGTATTGAAAATGTCATTTATCAGATTCCTCTTTCCTGTGGCAAGCAGTATGTAGGGCAAACCGGCAGATGCCTGAATGATAGGCTTCGAGAGCATGGGCGTGACGTAGATGACATGCGTGGAAAAGGGTTGTCAGCCCACTGCCGTTCGTGTCACTGCATACCGATTCTTGAACAATGCATGGTTTTAAAAGTGCACAATAACCGGTTGACACGAGAAATCATAGAAGCGGAATGGATATCACTTTTGAAAGATGATTGTGTTAGTACCCCCTCTGTATCATTGCTGGCAAAAGAGCTCGCATATCTGGCTGATACGCTTTGCTAGCACATGGTATCGACATCACTCGTGATGTCGATATAAAACCACTTTTCTTTCTGAAATAAACCATTGTTGGAAGTTAGCGCCGTGTGTTGTCGTTCTTTCTGTGTCCTCGTCTCTTTGCGCTACGGTTTTATGCCTCCGATTAGACCAGCCGGACTCCTGAACCCCATATCCCCTCCAACTAAGCCCTTTCAGCAAATAGGGATGGACCTCCTCGGCCCTTTTCCGACTTCATCATCAGGTAACAAGTGGATCATCGTGGCCACCAACTACATGACCCGCTACGCCGAAGCAAAAGCGTTGCCTAGTGGTACCGCAACAGAAGTCGCAAAATTTTTTTTTGTCGAACGAATTCTCCTGCGACACGGCGCCTCCGCAGTGCTCATCACAGAAAGAGGAACGGCGTTTACAGCGGAGCTGACGCAAGCCATTTTAAACTATAGTCAGACATGCCATCGGAGGACAACTGCCTATCATCCGCAAACCAACGTACTGCCAGAGCGTCTCAACAAGACCATCGCAGACATGCTCTCCATGTACATCGACGCCGAACACAAGACGTGGGACTCCATTCTGCCCTACGTGATCTTCGCCTATAACACTGCCGTCCAGGAAACAACCAGGTCTACCTCATTCGAGCTTGTATACGGCAGGAAGCCCACGACAACAATCGACGCAATGCTCCCGCATGTTTCAGACGAATACAACCTCTACGTCGCCGCCTAGCTTCATCGCTCCGAGGAAGCCCGAAGAGTTCTGCGGCTTCGCATTCAAGACCAGCAGAACACCGACGCCCGACGCTACAATCTGCGCCGACGAGACACGCATTACAAGCCGGGTGATCTTGTTTGGATATGGACGCAGATTTGCCGCCGTGGATTGAGTGAAACCTTGCGGCGACGCTACTTTGGCCCATACAGGGTTCTCTGTCGCATGGGTGAGCTCGACTATGAAGTCATCCCCGACGGCACGACAGCATCTCAGCGACGACGTACACGCCCGGCAGTTGTACATGTCGTACACCTTAAACCATATTACGAACGCTAAATGACCTGAAGTTTGCAATCTCCGTGTTTATTTTCATTTTTGAAGCATCGAGGAGATGATTCTTAAGGAGGGGGGTAATGCCACGTATCATTTTAGTGTCCGTTCGTTCACGCCCAAGGCCGCAGGAGAGGGGTGTTATCATTTTTGTTCGTGACGCGAGAAGCGACCAGGCTAATCTCGATTGATCACATTCATGAAGAGCTGCATCTAGCTATTTCCAGATTACTGTAGATGATTTTGACTTATTATCCAGAAGGTTCCTTGCCGGCTTTAAATTCAGGGATGCCGCGAGCGGCGGACATTCGTAGTTCGACGATTGACGAACACATTTGTTGCTTACGCCGCCGCCGAGTGATTCAGTTCTTTTGCGGGCCCAAGTCAGCCCAAATAAAGAGCTTCGTTTGCAAGTCTTTCTGATGTCTTCCTGACCACTGGACTGCCGTCACTACAACGTGACACTACGAAAAGTCACCCGCAGCGCACCGACAACGGAAGCTGAAAATATTTTATGATTTATTCATAAAGGCAACGTAAATATGCTTGATTTTGTGACCCGATGCTATTTTCATATGCAGTTAAAGTATTCATTTCAGCACCGTCGTCAAAAATTTGACACCTGCTATTCGCATGCTTGCATAAAGTGTTCATTTGCTCGGTAAGTGATCGCTTGTCGCGCGTCAACCACAGCCCTTGTCTTGAGCCGCGTGCCGCTGTCTTATCGCGTCGCATCTAAACGTACATCATCTTGCTTGCGAGATGTGCACTTGGGGACAGTGGGTTCTAAAAAGATAGAGCTGTAGAAATTTAAGTTGGGCGCCCAGTCCAGCGCTCCCAGCTGTGTGTCAGGCAGTGGTCTACGAGCACATGTTGGCCGCCGTTCCGTTCCTGGAGCCGTCCCGTACCAGGAAAGGCAGGTGTGACGTGCCGTTCCGGTCAGCATGCGACGGGCATGCTGCATGCATGCATAACAGAGGTCGTCGTTTCTTTTTGTTGCGACACTACGCGAGTAGCCGAGCCATTTCGCGGAGCTGACGAGAGAGAGAGAGAGAAAACTTTTATTTTTCAGCTCAAGTCCGAGCCTTCTTAGTTGCCCGTTTGGTGGGCGCTATTTATCGGCGGTGGCAGAGTAGGGCCACGTGTCCCTTGGATGCGTCGGATGTGGGCGGCGAGGAGCGGCCAGAGGGTGGGCTGCAGAGAGGTTGGTGGAGCGGTCCATCGGGCCCACGTGAGGTGAAAGGGGGGAGGCAAGGTATGCGAGGAAGGTATGGTGGGAGAGTTAGTTGCGCGGGGGCATAACCAATATGTATGAATGTTGGAGGGATGCTCTCCGCACACGAGACAGGCGGGTTTGCCCGGTTTATGAAGGATATAGTGGGAATACAGTTCGCAGGGAAGGGAGTTAGTCTGTGCCTGTCGAATTAGAATGGCGTCAGCACGGCAAAGGAAATGGGAAGGTGACGGAAGGGTTTGTCGCATGTGCCGCAAATTGCGAAGGTGTTCGCGGCGGTCCTGTCGGTGTGTAGCGCGGTCTGCCTTGGGATTATAATGGGCTGGCCAGGCAGTCGGAGGGCCCGGTGGTATTTTTTCACGGGCCAGAGCATGAGCAAGCTCATTCTCCGGTATACCTTGATGACCAGGAATCCATTCAAGGCGGACATGGAGCGTAGGGTGGGCTGTTAGGTATTGCAGCAAAGTGTCTAGGATATGGGGAGGGAGTTTTTGAGATTCGAATGAGCGTATGGCAGCCTGAGAGTCTGCACGTATGGTGATGGTGGAGGACAGGTGGTCGTGAAGCGTAATCGCCTCTGCTATGGCCAGAGTTTCTGCGTCGGTTGAGGAGGGCACTCCTGTGTGGAGATGTGTGGAGGTGCTTCGAGGGCCGACTACTGCAGTAACTACTTGGTGCTCGAGGATATGGGCATCGGTATAGTAAGTGTCGTGGCCCAGTACGGGTAAATGGCTCGCCAGTGCTTCACGCCGCCCGGGATTTATCGTTGGAGACATGTGGCGTGGAATGGGTTTTACAGTAAGACGCGGGAGGCTTTTCCACGGGGGAGCAGATGGTTGAAGCGGGGGTAGTTGGGAAATGGTGTGTCCGAAAAGGCTGAGGAGGTCGCTGCCTTGCTCGGAGGTAGAGAGACGGTGTATCTGGGCTCGGTGGTGTGCTGCTGCGCGTTCTTCGAGGGAGTTGAAAATGGCGGCGTCTGCGATCAGAGCATTTGCGGCGTAGATG
Organism: Amblyomma mixtum; assembly: GCF_055824585.1. Classification (NCBI taxonomy): domain Eukaryota; kingdom Metazoa; phylum Arthropoda; class Arachnida; order Ixodida; family Ixodidae; genus Amblyomma; species Amblyomma mixtum. Next base: position 164,735,865 of record NC_143021.1, read on the forward strand.
GGAACTCCCATGGCTAATCGAGTGAAGCGACGCAGAGAGGCTTCCAGTTTGCTTACTTGAGAGGATGTGAGGCATTGATAGGGGTAGGCGTACATGACCCTCGAATAAACGAGTGCTTCTATAACTCGACGGAGTTCGTGTTCTCTGAGTCCATGCTTTTGACGAGATATGCGGGACAGCATGTGGCGAATTTGGTTCAGTTGTTGCAGGAGTTGGCTAAGCCACACGTTGCACTTGCCATCTTGTTGAAAAGTGAAGCCAAGGATCTTGATGTGGCTCCGTCGGGGAATAGGGGTTTGCGCGAGAGAGAGTTGAATGAGTTCGCGGTAGGAAGAAGCGGTTTTTTGAGGAGCGTTAGAAACCACGATGTATTCCTACTTTTCGGCGGAACAACTCATACCTATGCGGCGTGCATGCTCCTGAACGACGTCGAGGCCTTGCTGCAAAGTGGATTCTAGTTCCCCGGCGTTTCCTGTGGTAGACCAGAGAGAGATATCATCCGCATATATAGCGTGGCGTAGGCCAGGAATTTCAGCGAGTTTTCGGGGCAGTTCTTTCATTGCCAAGTTGAAAAGCATAGGTGAAAGAATGGATCCCTGTGGTGTACCTGCGGTGAGGGGAAAGGGGGCGGAAGGTGTGCCGTCGGGGCCAATGATTCGGAGGGTCCTGTCTGTAAGAAAGTCTTTGATGTAGTTGAACATGCGGACCCCAGGGCGAGTGTCTGCCAGGTTGGTGAGAATTGCGGAGTGGGCGACATTATCAAAAGCCTTTTTGATATCCACGCCGGTCAAAATTCGAAGCTGTGCGCTGCTTGGGAAGGCGTACAAATCCTCATAGATTTGCCGTCCAATGTCTTGTGTGCATACGTGGGCGCGGAATCCGACCATAGTGGGAGCAAGACAGCGATTGGTATGCAGGTGCCATTCGAGGCGGGTAAGGGCCATCTTCTCCATCAGCTTCCCTAGGCAAGAAGTCATGGATATAGGTCGGAGGTTAGTGATGAGCGCAGAGGATTTTCCTGGTTTCAGAATCATAATTACGTGTGCCTCTTTCCATGCAGCGGGAATTTTCCCGGAGCGCCAAACAGTATTAATAATCTGAATAAGTTCGTCTAGTTTTGAATCGGGGAGATTACGGAGTATACCATAGGTAATTTTATCTGGGCCGGGTGCTGTGTTTCGCTTAAGGGAGCGTAGAGCAGCCTGAAGTTCGGCGAATGTAAAGTCGGAATTCATTACTTGTTCGTCTGCTTCTTCTTCGGTGTAAGGGTATGACGGGGAGCTGGCAGGAGAAGTAGAGGATGGGTAAAATTGATTTCGGATTTGCTCAACCAGCTCTTCTTGTGAGACGGAGAGGGCCAACTGCAGCTTTTGAAGTGTGTTACGAGGTTTACCCTGTCCAAGTAGGGTGCGCATAATGTGCCAGACTTTTGGAGTGTGGAGTCTCTCGACCATGTCATCACAGAGCTGAAGCCAGTTGTTCGTGGCTAGTTGGTCAGCGTATTCTTGGGCTGCTTGCGTTAGTTCAGCAACTTTTCTTTTCAATGCGTGGCTAGATCTACAGTTGCGCCAAGCTTTTATGGCCCGGCGACGTTGTTTCCATAGCCCAAGTAGGTGTGTGTCAATGTATGGATAGTCGGGAGATCGGTGGATATGTTTGGTGTGTTGGGAGACGGTCTCCATAATGGCGCTACACCATTTTTCGGGGTCCTCGAGTGAGACTGATAAGGAGTCGAGGGCCGGCCGAGCCTTTGGCCAGTCTACGAGCATAGTGGGAGGTAGATGTGTTTCGGGTGGTCTGGAGGGTCGCTGGGACGTGAGCGTTATCTGAAGAATACAGTGATCACTCCCCATCGTGTCTCCCGTATTACTCCAAGAAGCGCGGAGGTCGCTGCGAATCCATGCGAGGTCGGGGTTTGTGTCGGATTGTGCTCCACATCCTAGACGTGCAGGCATGAACGTGTCATTCAGGAGGGTGAGGTGATGAATACTGGCGAAGCGGTCGAGTTTTCGTCCGGAGGCTGAAGTACGGTCGTATCCCCATGCAGGGTGTGGGCAGTTGAAGTCACCAAGAAGGACGAAAGTAGTAGGGACATTAGAGGCAGGAAGGGCCGTATGCAAAAGTGGGATGCTGGTTTTGGAGTCGGAGGGAGTCCAGTAGCAGTTTAAAATCGTGATACGGTGACCCTGATAGGTGGAGTGTGTCAGGACATGCTCTTTCGTCCCGGAGTTGAGGTGGGATGTATCTTCCTGAATGGTGGGTATCGTGCGCCGTATGTATGTAACCGTCAAAATCGGCGGAGGAGGGGGCGTTTGATGTCCTTTTCTCTTCATGACTATACTTGGCTGAGTAAAATGGTCGTAACCTGGCAGAGAAAAGGCACCGTGCGTTTCCTGCAGTGCGATGACGTCTGGGTTAACGCCAGTAATCCGCATGTGTTGCAAGAGGGCATTTTTCTTGCGACGAAAACCGCGGCAGTTCCACTGCCAAATAATTAGAGGGTTTTGGGGTGGGGATGTGTGTCGCATGATATCACTCATCATGCCGGTCTTCCTCCATTGTGTCGAGGTTAGGCACTAGAGGGGCGCTTGCGCGCTTTCGAGGGGGAGCATTGGAGTCTGCGTCGGGAGAGGGTGGGGCAGATGACGCGAGGGAGAGGAGATGGTGCTCTAGTTGCTCGACGCGAGCCGTCAGTTGTTGTAAGGCCAATAGGACGGGAGCAAGGGATTGCTGTATGAGAGCAATAGCGTTGTCGGTAGGGAGGGGTGAAAGTGGAGTAGGTGTGGAGGGACGTGAGTAAAACCGGTTTTGGAAGGACGGGGGAGGGGGTGCGATGGATGTGGGAGATGGACCGCTCACCTGGTGACTTGGTGGAGTCTGTGACTGCATCACGGAAGCTTGCGGTTTAGTAGAGGAGGTGGAGGTGCTGGTTGCCGCACCAGAAGTGGTGGACGGTGGCCGCTTGGCAGAGGGCTTGGTTCGAGATTGACTTCTTTGCGCGGTCTCGTGCCCCGGGCTGTTGCTGCTGCTGCTGCAGGAGAGCTGAAGGGCCTCGTAGCGGTTCGAGGTAGGCAGGGGCGGCCAGATGGTCGCGTCGGCTTTAGGGGGTGGAGGGGCGGCGCGGGCGCGATGGCGTCGTTGGGCACGGTGCCACTTTAGGACTGCAGCGTCGGCGTCTTTCCTTGCGGGGCATTCAGGATGAGACGGTGTGTGGTCGCCCTTGCAGTTCCAGCAGTGTGGTTCACATTCGTGTGGGGTAGTCGTTGGGTCTTGGTCAGGAGGAAACGGTTGGCTGCAAATCGAGCACCGAACAAGGCTGGGCTTGTTAGGACAGACGTCGGCACGGTGTCCTATGGCGTGACAATGCGTGCATTGTTTGCTGTGCGGCTTTTGCGGGTAAACGCGGTACACTCCGCTGTAGAAGACGGCATAGCGTGGTAGACGGGGCCCTTCGACGGTGAGCAGAAGTGTGTTGGTACGTCCGAGACGGCGGGCGCTTAGGAGTCGGGTGCCGTCAACACGAAGGTTAGCGGCAAAGTCTTCTTCGGTAAAGTCCATGGTGATGCCGTGTATAACACCACGGGCGTTAAGGGGGTCGTTAGCTACGTACGAGGTGACTTCGTACTGTGTGTTGTTCAGTGAAACTTGCTTGAGTTCGAGCAGCTTGTCAGCAGCGGCTGGGCGGTGGGTATCGATGGCCAGGATGTTTTGCGAGGTGCGGAGTTTGATGTAGGTATTGTCACGTTCAGCCTTGGTTAGGCGGGCGGAATCCATGACGGACCGACAGAGCACAGGGAATAAAGTGTTGCCGAGGTTGAGGTGGTTCGCAAATTTCATGACGATCGTGGCTGCGGTGGCTTGCCGGGGCGCCGCGGGAGCACAGTGCTTGTGATTCAGCGCCTGGGCTGCTGACTGGCTAGGCGAGCTCCCCGCCGTTCCGGCTGCGAGCATGCTGGCGAGCGCGGGGGGCGTTGCCCCGGCGGTGCAGATGTAGTCTTGGCTTAGCGCGCCCGGCGTGGGCGGCCAGCCAGATGCTGATGTGCCAAAAAACGGCGCAGAACGCTTGGAATTTTGATTACCAGGCGTACAGGCCATGAAGTAGCGCTCCTGTAGAACGGTTGGTGGCGATCCGAGGTCAGGAACCTGGACGTAGACGTGATTTTGCTGGAGCTCGGTGTGCGCACAGCCGATCACGGTGGCGCTGGTGGCGCCCTCCGAGCTGACGAAATGCCATACTGTGCACGCACGAGGAGCAGCGACGTCACATGGCGCAGAGCTGGCGCGCCGCCGCCGTCGCTGCGCGGGTGCCTCAGAGGCACCGCCACCGCTCTCGCCAGTTGCGCATGAGCAGTAGCGGCTCATATCTAGCGTGCCGGGGCCGCCGCCACTGCCGCGCGCTATCCATCGCCCCCCTCTCTCTCTCCCCTCGTTGCTTTCGCAATCCTCCAGAGCTAAACCACTGCCAATTTTTTTTCTTCACTCAAGGCAGGGGACGCTACATGGCGGTTCAAGCAAGCGGACGCGCGTTGCATTGGTTCCGCACATTTGGACCAAATTCGACCGGACCACATCATTCTCGCCCCCGGATTTTCTTCGGAAAAGAAAGATATCAAGTGCTGGATCCCCAGGATAGAAATGTCAAGCGTTACGACCACTTTACGGCTTTCTACCGGACTTGAAAGTTATCAAGCGGGCGCCGGCCGGCTAACCCTAACGGGCCACCCAGCTCGACATCGTGAGAGCATGGGCCGCTAACCTTGTCGAGGACGCCGACGCCGAGCATCGACGCCGTTTCAACGACGGACCATATGGCGGGACACAGCCAAGACAACGATGTGCCACTACAATCACCAAACGTCCTTCTCAACGAATTCCAAGAGATGGATGAAGACGACTTTGGAGACGCCGACTTGGGAAGTGAGGACGAGATCCCGTTCGACTCCTCGTCGAAGACAGCCGGGTACAACAACGATGCCAGCTGGGAGCTTGCACAATCCAAGCGCCAAAGAAAGCTTCAAAGGCGAAAAGAACGCAAAGGCACGGGAACCCGCCCGGCCGCCAAACCTCACGATGGAAAATTACCGGGTGATGCGACCGGCTGCAACAAGAATGGATCAAGGAAGCAGAGCAGGCCTAGGCGCAGAATGCCGCCACTCCCCAGAAGCGACTACAAGATCATTATTCGACCTAAGAAAGGACTCATGGTGAAGTCCCTCACCACCCACCAAGTAGCGCGCGCCATTGTCATGGCGTGCGGCCAGCAATGCAAGTACGAGGACCTACTTGTAAGGCTTCGCACCGGATCCAATATCATTATCGTTAGCACCCCGCACGAGCAAACGGCTCAGCTAGTGCGGCACATTACCCGTCTCAAATTCGACGGAAAAACTTATGATGTAAACGCTTAAGTGGCAGCACCGGAAGACGTCCTGCGCGGGGTGATCCACGGTCTGGACCCAGGTACCCCTCCTTATGAACTCAAAGCACACTTACGAGTCAGAACTCAAGGAGTGACCATACTTCAGGCAAGGATGCTCGGAAAATCCAAGACGGCAGTGCTCACGTTCGACGGCCCAGTCTTGCCGAAATTCGTCATATATTACGGAGGAGAAGTACCATGCTACCAATACCGCCCCACTAGGCAAGTGTGTTACGTCTGCTTCCAGAAAGGACACCGCTCCGACGTGTGCCCCACACCGAACATTTTTGTGCGGACTGTGCGGAGTTTCGAACCCACCCGACGACCACGAGTGCGCGCCCAAGTGCATAATCTGTGGCGAGGCACACCGGACCGGATCCAAGGAGTGCCGAGAGAGATTGAAAAAAGCGAGGCCAAAACCCACAGGAGGAAGAGGACGGAGCGACCAACGCGGGCGACCACCTAAACGATGGCTCAGCTCAGAGGGAGAGACATCGAGGAGACGATTGAGGTCCAACTCCTTCCCGCCTCTACCACCAGCCGGCCCACAGGAGGGGGAGAAGCAAGAGAACAAGAAAAAGAAGAAGCTTTCCCCGACAAGCGGCACCAAGGTGAGCTGGGCTTCTACCACTGCTTCGCACTCGGTAGGAAAGGGTAGTGGCGTAAACAACACAAACAATAAAGACAGTCGCGTCACAGAACCGAAGGACGCGAACAGCGATGCGCTCAGACGCGAGCTAGAACTCGCTCGAATCAAACAAAACGAGCTCGAACGCAAAGTTGAGGAACTCATAAAAACACTAAAGGAACAACAGCGGGAACTCGACACGACTAGAGCCCTTCCAAAACGACAACCACAGGCATCGAACGAAGGAGACCTTGAAACACGAATGCAACAGATGATGCAGCAGATGATGCAGGATAAGATGCAGCAAATCCAATCGCAAATGCAACAGATGCAAGTACAACTCCAAGGGCAGATCTCAGAGATCAGAAGCGCTTTTCGAAAACAAAAACATACCGAAAACATTAGGGAAAGGGCGTACAACCGCCCAGCGCTGACAGCTTTCGCAAGCGAACAAGGCAACAGCAGTAACACGTAAACATGATCAATACGTATCGGCAAGAACAAGAATACTTAGATATTTGGCAATGGAACTGCAGAGGCTACCGCAAAACGCAGGCCCTCTTAAAACAATATATAAACACACAACTCACACGAGGTTTACGAGAGTCAAAACGAAGGTAAAGCAGCCGTCCTAGTCAGCAAAACCATTACCGCCATCAGGAAAGATACCATCGCCGACACCGACATGAACACGCGCTTGTTGAAGTCATTCCGAAAAAGCAGAAAGGAAAGCAGCACGTTCTTACTGAACGTGTACAGCCCGCCGAGACAAAGAAAAGCCAAACTCTTCGAACTGTTTTATGTAGCGCAGAAGCTGGCCAAAGAAAATGCATTCATCATCGTAGGAGATTTCAACGCCATGGACAGGAGTTTGGGATACCAGAAACAAGACATCAAGGGAAGAAAATTCGTGGAAGTAGCGGAATACTTTGGCTGCAGTCTAATCACAGATCCTGGGACCCCCACGAGAATCGGAAATAGCGTGAGCATGGACACAGGCCGGGCCTCACCTTCGTAAGGAAGAGCAGGGAGTCATAGTGGGAAAACATAATGGAAAATCTAGGCAGCGATCACTTTATCCTCCGGACACGAATAGCATCCGACACTATAAGACGCCAGATTGGACAGGCGAAAATCACTGACTGGAACGCGTTTCACGGGGCTTGCAACAAATCTGAAGGCGGTATCCAATCACTGGAGGAATGGAGCGGGATGCTGAGAGAAACGCGACAACGATGCACAAAAAGTCTAAGGAGAACGACAGCAACGCCCGAAGTAGACACCCACCTCCTGAGACTATGGAAAGAGAGACGCAGTCTCACCAAAAGATGGCGGAAGCAAAAACACAACAGGAAACTAAAAATAAAGATGGCAGAAATTACGGCAAAGGCGGAAGAATACGCGATGCAACTCGCGAAAAAAAATTGGGAACAACTCAGCGACTCTCTTAGGGGAACTCTAGGCACGGCCAGAACCTGGAATCTCATAAGAGCACTAATCGATCCGACCAAAGTAAAATCAGAAAACAATAAAGCCATCCATAAGTTCATCCACTCCTTCGAGGGATCAGACATCGCCCTACTGGAGAAGGCACGAGAAAAATGTTTCGGCGATCACAACCCCCCGCGGTACCAAGGAACGTATCGAGGAGCTGAAAATGAGAAACTTGACCGCCCCATAACTATGGAAGAGGTTTACGCGGCCATAAGAAACGCCACCAGAAACAAGGCAGACGGAGCGGACAGAATCGACAACGCCCTAATCCGCAACCTGAGCAACGACCTCATACAAGAGCTCGTCAGCTTTCTTAACAAACATTGGGAGGCGGAGACGGTTGCCGAAGATTGGAAACACGCCGAAGTAATAATGATACCTAAACCTGGTAAAAAGCTACAAATTCAAAACCTCAGGCCCATATCACTCACGTCGTGCCTTGGCAAGCTTTACGAACGGGTTGTAACTTTAAGAGTACAAAATTACATGGAAGATAACGACTGTGTACCACACACACCATGTTCGGCTTCAGAGCGAAGCTCTCGACGCAGGACGTTCTCCTCCAAATACAAGATGTCCTGCGAAACGTACCTCGGACGGGAGAATATGTCATAATGGCCCTTGACATCAAGGGGGCATTTGATAACGTCAGCGATCCTGACGGGCCTAGACAACCTGGATTGCGGACGCAGAATCCACGGCTTCGTCAAAGCCTTCCTGTCCGATAGAACTGCCACCATCGGCATAGGAGACCTTCGATCGGACAAAATTCGCACTCTAAAGAAGGGAACACCCCAAGGGTCAGTTATCTCACCCCTACTCTTCAACATAGCTATGATAGGCCTAGCTCGAAAACTAGAGAACATCGAAGGCATCAGGCGTGCAATGTATGCTGACGATATAACAGTCTGGACAAACACTGGCTGTCTCGGAGAGAAGGAAGAAAGGCTACAGCAAGCGGCCTCTTGTGTAGAGCAACACCTCGCAGAAAGAGGACTCGCATGCTCGACCGAGAAATCGGAACAGCTGAGAGTCTGGAGAGGCAAGCAAAACCGAACCGTCCCAACCAACGAGGACCTAAAACTGAACGTCTACCTAGAAGGGACGCCCATACCCGAAAAGACAAAAATAAGAATTTTGGGCATGTGGGTTCAATCCAACCAGCGCAGTACTCACACTTTTACCCTACCGAAAGCAACAACGCTACAAGTCGCACGCATGATCACCCGCATCACCAACAGGCGACATGGCATGCGTGAAGAGGACACAATAAAACTAGTCATAAGCCTAGTAGTGAGTCGAATGACGTACAGCCTACCCTATCAGTGCCTCAACAAAAACGAAATACAAGTGGATGCCCTGCTACGCAAAGCGTATAATACAGCGCTCCGACTACCACGCAACACTTGTACAGAAAAACTCATGGCTCTGGGATTACATAACACCTTTGAGGAGCTACGAGAGGCGCAGCTTGAGTCGCAAGAACTCGGGCTTTGCAAACAACGACTGTAAGAGCGCTCCTGCAGAGGCTCGGATACCGCGAGCAGATGCAATAAATGTCGAGGACGGCAACGATCCCCGACGAGCTTCGCAAGACCCTTAAGGTAGCGCCAATACCAAAAAACATGGATCCCAACCTCCATCGAGGCAGAAGAGAAGCGAGGGCCGAATTCATCGAGAAAACATACGCTCCTCAAGCCACGACCGTGTATGCAGACGCGTCTTGGAGAGGAGGAGATACCACAATCGCTGTAGTGGCGGTGGTCGATTCGTCTTTATGCGAAATGACCAGCGCGTCTCTCCGAGGCTGCACAGCTGCAGAGTCCGAGGAAGTAGCCGTTGCTCTAACGGTGGCGGAGGGCTATAGAACCGGGCGGTCACTAACAATACTCACGGACGCTCAAACAGCCTGCCGAAATTACATGAATGGCAGGATAGGTCGTCACGCGCTCCGTACACTCCTCGCAGCGAGCGACAGAATTAAAAACCAGGAAGAACAAAATGGCAAGATCCCACACAAAATTGTGTGGGTACCGGGGCACACGGGGGTGGCAGGGAACCAAGAGGCCGACAGGATAGCTCGAGGATACATTACTTTCCGAGCATCCGACGAGACCGCGGAACTCGCGCCAGCACCCAGGGAATACTCGGCCATACTACAAAACTATAGAGGCAGAAGAATGCTGTAGGGATCGGTGGTGTACGCGGGATCATCGGAACGCGGCTGGGGGCGCTCAAAGCGACGCGTCTCCTTTCTTGGAGCGCGCCGCTCGCGAACGCGCCGGGAAGTACGGGTGTCCCCCCCGCCCCGCGGTACCGATTCGCGCACGTGCTGGCACGAATGTGTATTTGTGTTTGTTTTTACTTTTATTTTGCAATGGAAAGGATATTTTGCCCTACGGAAGCTGGAGGGCTGGCCACGCTCTCCGTAAACCAATCATGTGAGCAGTGTAACATGATTGGAAGCTACCAAATGTGGGCCGGGCCTTGAGGTCTTTAAAACCGGGCTCCGGCGCCAGAAAACGGGTTCTGTGCTAAGGTGAGATGTTATGCATCTTCGGCTACGCCGAGTAGGCGCCTCCCCTAGTGTTAGCCAGTTCCGCCTTTTTGTTGTTGTGTATCTCTTTGCTGTTTAATTTGTCTGTAGTGTCTTATCTTGTATATGCTGTAAATATTTGTATATAAAACTTCTAGTATTCGCCTTACCCCTGTGTCTCAACTCATCACGAGAGCGTCTCTGACGGGGCACCCCTGGTGCGAAGATCAAGCTTCAGTCTTCAAGTAAACAAACCGTCTCCGGCGGGGCACCCCTGGTGCGAGGAAGAAGAACCTCTGAACTTTACTGGCGCAGTCGACGAGGATCCTGCGGCCATCGGAAGACGGCGCAGGAAAAAGACTGAAGGCAGGGAGAAAGGCGACGACAAGGCAACAGGTCAGCGTTCGAGAACGAATCTGCGGATAGACGGCGGCAAGTATGCAAGGACCACGGCCGTAGTCCAGCGACGCGGGGCTGCATCCGGTCAAGAAAAGCAGCGCGTCGAGAACGTGACGGTCACCGCCGGGTCACAGCAAGTGACGACAACGTGCACAGGACCAGCGGCGTGCGACAGCTCATCGCAGCGTCCGGTGAAAGTGGCGGTGGACTCCGACGCCAAGGAGCTGGCAATGCGGATCGACGGATCGAAACTGTGAGTTTCCTTCGTCGCATTGTTAGCGTCCCTGTGCATGTGTTCGAGCTGGTAGGACAGTTGGGGGATACAGACGGCGGTATGGAGAGTTATCCATGCCGGCCCACACTCGACGTGAGGTACCGAGTAGAATTGGCGAAGGCGCGGTTAGCTTATTTTCAGGCTGAACTTGCAAAAGTGAATGGAGGAAAGGCGCCGCTATGCGAGGAAAAACTTCCGGATTTGCAGGTGTTAGAAGCAAGGCGCCAGCAGCTAGAGCCCGAGCTGGCTAAGCTCAAAGAGTCTAGGAGAGCTAGTCAGCTAGCCACTGAGAACTGCTCCGAGTCCCGAGTGGAGAGGCCGCCAGTGCTGGAAGGCAAAGGCATATTCCTGTCAAGCACAGGTCAAGAAAACAGCCAGGCAGAAGTAAAAAGAGAGCCAGCTTTCCGCGAAACTGGAATCTCTCGTGAAGAAAGTATCGTGACGGAACGCAGCGTCGCTGTATTAGAGGCGGTGAACGCCCACTCCGACGATCCAGCTGCACAGGTTTGCTCTACCCCAAATGACACCAGGGACGCGGAAGCGAGTTCAGGAATAAAAGCTCGGTCTCAGGCAAGCTGCGAAAAATAGCAGTTGGTTCAGCGTGAAACGACCAGCGACGACAGACGTCAGATCGGCGAGCTAGTGGCAGCAGAAAGCTAACGTTGCCGCAGCGGCAGACTGTGTCGGGCAGGTGGCAGGAAGTGCCTCGTAGAGTTAGTGATGGCAGGAGCGTTCCATCCGAGCCAGAGAACGGAGGTGGGCCTGTTGCGCCTACCGGGCGGAGCGCCACGCCAATGTCGAACGCACCCGGTGGGCGTCCGACCAGATCCTTCGAGGAGAAGGAGATGCGTGACGACTTGACTCAAGGCAAATTCGGATCAAGTGAGTACGAGTCACCTCATACAGCCTCAGTGTCAGATGATGCCGTGAAGCCGGCAAGCGCCTATATGAAGTAGGGAGCGGCGAGTGTGTACTTGGAGGTGGTGAATTTGGTGCAACCCACCAACTTGGACGCCGTGTTACGGCGTACGGCAGGCATGCCACTGTGTGTATTTGAGTGTGCGTTTTGCTTATGTTTTCTTGGTGCCCCTAAGCATTTTGCGTAATGTTGTGTTGGTGCCCGTGTGCATTTTTTGCTTTTGGTTTTGTTGATGCCAGTGCTTGTGTAGCTGCGGTATGTCACCCGCAGGGTGGTTTCCTGACCGACACCGATCCCTTCTTTGTTGTAATTCTAAAAGTGGCATTTGAGCCCTTTGTAGAATCTTGGGAAGGGCGTGTAAGGGATCGGTAGTGTACGCGGGGTCATCGGAACGCGGCTGGGGGCGCTCAAAGCGACGCGTCTCCTTTCTTGGAACGCGCCGCTCGCGAACGCGCCGGGAAGTACGGGTGTCCCCCCCGCCCCGTGGTACCGATTCGCGCACGTGCGGGCACGAATGTGTATTTGTGTTTGTTTTACTTTTATTTTGCAATGGAAAGGACGTTTTGCCCTACGGAAGCTGGAGGGCTGGCCATGCTCTCGGTAAACCAATCATGTGAGCAGTGTAACATGATTGGAAGCTACCAAATGTGGGCCGGGCCTTGAGGTCTTTAAAACCGGGCTCCGGCGCCAGAAAACGGGTTCTGGGCTAAGGTGAGATGTTATGCATCTTCGGCTACGCCGAGTAGGCGCCTCCCCTAGTCTTAGCCAATTCAGCCTTTTTGTTGTTGTGTATCTCTTTGCTGTTTAATTTGTCTCTAGTGCCTTATCTTGTATATGCTGTAAATATTTGTATATAAAACTTCAAGTATTCGCCTTACCCCTGCGTCTCAACTCATCACGAGAGCGTCTCTGACGGGGCACCCCTGGTGCGAAGATCAAGCTTCAGTCTTCAAGTAAACAAACCGTCTGCGGCGGGGCACCCCTGGTGCGAGGAAGATAGGGAACCTGTGAAATTTACTATTTATTATTTAGCTCGCGTCCACGTCCCTGGTGTCATTTGGGATAGAGTTAACCTGTTCAGTTGGATCGTCGGAGTGCGCGTTCACCGCCTCTAATACCGCGACGCTTCTTTTCGTCACGATACTTTCAACTGCGATTCCAGCTTCGCAGAAATCTGGCTCACTTCTTACTTCAGCCTGGCTGTTTTCTTGACCTGTGCTTGACAGGCATATGCCTTTGCCTTCCAGTATTGGCGGCCTCTCTGCTCGGGACTCGGGGCAGTTCTCCCTGGCTAGTTGACTAGCTCTCCTTGACTCTTTGAGCTTAGCGAGCTCGAGCTCTAACTGCTGGCGCCTTGCTTCTAACGCCTGTAAATCCGGCAACTACCTAACTAACTAGAATCTAACTTTACTGGCGCAGTCGACAGGATCCTGCGGCCATCGGAAGACGGCGCAGGAAGAAGACTGAAGGCAGGGAGAAAGTCGACGACAAGGCAACAAGTCAGCGTTCGAGAACGGACCTGCGGAGAGACGGCGGCAAGTATGCAAGGACCACGGCAGTAGTCCAGCGACGCGGGACTGCATCCGGTCAAAAAAAGCAGCGCGTCGAGAACTTGACGGTCACCGGCGGGTCAGAGCAAGTGACGACAACGTGCACAGGACCAGCGGCGTGCGAACGCTCATCGCAGCGTCCGGTGAAAGTGGCGGTAACTCCGACGCCAAGGAGCTCCGGTACCCACAAAATTGTGTGGGTACCGGGGCACACGGGGGTGGCAGGGAACCAAGAGGCCGACAGGATAGCTCGAGGATAGATAATTTTCCGAGCATCCGACGAGACCGCGGAACTCGCGCCAGCACCCAGGGAATACTCGGCCATACTACAAAACTATAGAGGCAGAAGAATGCGATATCCCCCACCGCACAAATCTCTCAGCAGAGAGGAAGCTGTCACTTGGAGACAATTACAAACAGGCTCTTTCTCAAACCTACATATACTAAACAAAATGCACCCTACGATATACACGCACAAATGTCCCTGGTGCGACGAAAAACCTACGCTATACCACATCACATGGGCCTGCCAAACATAGACATGGTCCCCAAAATAGAAAACCCGAGTGCGGAGCATTGGGAGACTCTTCTGTCCAGCGACTGCTATGAAGACCAACAAGGTCTGGTACAGCGAGCTGAACGGGCGGCAGTGGCCAGCGGAGTCCTGTACTGAGGGCAACCGACCACTGATTAGAGGCGGATGACTTCGACAGAGAAGGCTCCTGGGGGTAGAACCAAGACGTCTCTGAAGATGCCCCCAAACCGCAGGAAAAACCATTAGTGTAAATAGTTTTCCCTTCCTTCACTCAAGGCAACTCGCGGTACGTTGAGCGACGAATCGAGAGCAGCGGTTCGGCGTACATTTTGCACGGTCGCCCACAGTCTGCGTGCTATTTCTTGTGAACTGCGTCGTCAATGGAAGCGAAATTAATAGTTTGTACGCAGTCCGATAAAGTTTAAATGCCATTTCTTTGCAGGCCTCTTAGAATGAGGGTGTTTTTAGCAGTACCGCTGTGACGTACTCCAGATGCCGTTGTTCTTCAATAGTATATAGTTTTCCGTTTAAACCTTTCCAAAAAATTTCTTCAGCGTCCTCTTTAGTGCTTAGCACTTATAGTGTACGTTCCCTGCTTTTAGCTGTTGTTTCATTGTCTGGATCCTGCGTTGTGGCAGGCTGCCACCGGGTAGGGGCCAATCTGCTGCCTGCCCACAATCCACACAAAACGAAACCCACAGAGAAAACAGACGTGTTGAACGAACACTATACTTGACCACTGGCCTTCATCTGGATCTCGTTCACCACGTCTGTTTTGTTCCGTGCGTACATACGGGTGTCCCAGCTAAATGTAACCAAACTTTTTAAAAAGGCGAAGTGTCCTAGTCCAGTGAAACAAACTCAGGGTTGTTCATAGTCGCGTGGCCCAGTCTTGAGTATTTTTTTCGCCCTTCAAAGTCAATTAATTAGTTCAGTGTAATTAGATATTTTTTAATTATTGACTTCAGGGAGAAAGTGTCAATGCAAAAGTTTTAGATCACCTCGAAAAACCGCTAGTAGTGCTGCTTCTGTCAAGTTACGGTTTACGTAGCTTCATATATTGGCCTTAAAAGAAAGTTGACACGTCACCAGATGCTCGCTCACTTCTCTGCCCCAATGTGCACCCAAAGTCTAATCGAGGAGAGGACTTCAGAAAAAATGGATTTTAGTCTTTAAGGCGCGTCTTGGGACGTTGAAGTGGCACAGTTGTCGTGTGGAAGCTTTTTTTTATTGTGCGGGTTATGGTTAAAGGACAGTAAAAAAACTACTTTACGTAAACATTACTTTGCTGCAAATGTCCCAGTAAGCTGTTTCTCAAAGCGATCTACAACTTTTCCATTGACACTTTATTCCTCAAGTCAATAATTAAAAAGTTAGTTAATTAAGCTTAACTAATTAGTCAACCTTGAAGAACGAAAAAAATACTGCAGACTAGGTCACGCGACACTAAACAACCCTCATTTGGTTTCAGAGAGCTAGGACACCCCGTGTTTTTTAAAAGCTTGGTTACATTTAGCTGGGCCCCTGGTATATGCAGGGTGTTTCATCTATGATTTTGTCCACTTTTTAAAAATATTCTTTTTAAGTTTGAAGAGCGATGTTTTCGGCATAGTTATTGTCAGCCGTGAAGTATATCAGAATACAGCTAAGACGTGCTAGCTAGCAGGCTGTTTAACTACTATTGAATAGTTAACTTTTAAAGCATTATTGTTAGGCTCGTAATTATTGAAACGCGTGAAGCCCGGAATAAGCTACATTCATGTCAGTTTTTCGAATTTCAAAAACACGGTGGTCCTCGGCGCTGCGGCGTAACAAATTCTTGCTACCTCGCGCCAAAATACATGCGCTTTCAAGAAGCTTGTGACGAAGCAATCTCTCCAGTGTATGCAAAATGTCGAAATAGCCAAAATTCGTTGGGCCATAGCGCCGAGCGTAACAGCGTTTTCGAAATTCTGAAAACTGTTATGGATATCACTTACGGTAGATTACACGCCTAATGGTAATAGTTAAAAGTTAACTATTCAGCATTAGTCAACCAGCCTGCTAGTTAGCACATCTTACCTGTATTCTGATGCACAACACCGCTCACAGTGCTATGCCGAAAAAAGCGCTGTCCTAACTCAAAACGCCTAATTTCAAAAATTGTGTGAAGTCTTAGGTACATTGTGACAAAGAAGAAGCTGCGAGCGCCAGAAGGCGGAGTGCCCGCGCTAGGCCAGCGGCCATTAAATCATCGTTTGTTCATGGTTCATCGTGCCTCACTCTTCGGCTGGCTGCCACGTAACATTTCGTGGAGCTTCCGGGGTACCACCGAACTCTCACCCTCCTAATCATAGTTCTCTGGAGCCCTGTGTCTGCCTCCTTCCGTTGGCGGCCGGTTCCTGATCAGCGTCGTCCGGCTGTGCCCCAGCCTGCTAGACCCGAACCGACCTCGGCGTTGCTCCCTCGCCCCGTGCCCACCGCCCCGACCACCCCCCACGAAGAAGTGGAATCGACGCCATGAGCCGACCTACCGACCCCACCGACCAGAGGCCCCGCCCACATATGAAGACACCGTCCCCTTCCGCGTCCAAGTGCCTAGGCCGTCCGCTCCTGGCGACCAGCGCTCGGAAGCTACGGAACGCGGACTCATTCGCTCATCTCTTTCATCTCGGCGGCCAGCGCTGCACCACCTTGACATCTCAGTTGTGCTGTCATCCCAAGCCTATCATCATTCCGACGCCACAAGACACATGACGCGGGATGAAACTTTGCCACATCGCCTCTGTTCCTTCCTCCTCCCCTCATCACGCCTTTGGCCAAACATACACATACCTGTAGTAAAGATGTGAAGAACACCATTTCTAAGTAATGTTAGGGCTCCCTCAACCGACATAATCGTCAGGGCCTTGCCTTAATCTAGGCTTGGAAGGTCGGTATCCCCTTTTTTATTATCTATAGCTCTTCACGGAAAAGAATACCGCCGTGAACATCCCTGGCTCCGAATGTCCGTCTGACGCATGTCCTTCCTTCAATCCTTCAATAAAATCAAGCACTTATCAGATCAGTAAAACACTCTCCGGGGAATGTTGGCACATAGCTGGCAGGAATAAAAGCGGAACAAGACGACACAAAGAAGGAGGAAAAACGACAGGACAGGCGCTAACTTGCAACCAGATCAAATCAAGAAAACGTATATTGACCAAGGCACCACGCGCTACGGACAACGAATTTATCGGAAACTCCACTGGAATGTCTGTGTGTGTGTGTGCGTGCGTGCGTGTGTGTGTGTTCCGGCGTTTAGTGCTATGCCCGAAGTACGGCCACTGGACACCCTTGTGGGGTATGATTCATCACGGGTCAAGCGGGTGTTTTTGTAAAGCTTTTTCCTCTGTCTTTGATCTTTTTTTTATAGGGGGGGGGGGGGGTTAACACAAGCGCATTCTCTAAGCCCTTCAGGAAACGTCAGTCAGTGAGTGTGTGTTCCAGTGTTTAGTGCTATGCCTGAAGCACAGCCACTGGACACCCTTGTGGAGTGTCATTCATCACGGGCCAAGCGGGCGTTTTTGTAAAGCTTTTTTTCTCTGTCTTTGATCTGTTTTTTATTATTGGGAGGGGGTTAACAAAAGCGCATTCTCTAAGCCCTTCAGGAAACGTCAGTAAGTGTGTGTGTGTGTGTGTGTGTGTGTGTGTGTGTGTGTGTGTGTGTGTGTGTGTGTGTGTGTGTGTGTGTGTGTGTGTGTACACAGACACGTGGCAAACTCCGATTAAGCTCGCAAAGCCGCCGCGGTGGCTCAGCGGTTATGGCGCTCTATTGCTGATCCGAACAACGCGGGTTCGATCCCGACCGCGACAGCCGAATTTGCATGGAGGCAAAATTATAGACGCCCGTGTACTGTGCGATGTCAGTGCATGTTAAAGAACCTCAGGCAGACGAAATTTCTGAAGCCCTTCCCTACGATGTCGTCATATCCTGAGTCACTCTGGAGCGTTAAAAACCACAAAAAAGAACAATATTCACGGGAGGTTGCTCGGGAAGAGCATCCTGCGTTTTGCATGTCCCACCGATTGCAGTACATGCATATCAGAGCAGTGTTACATTGCTTAACCGCTGTACCACTGCGCTAAGGTTGGCATAAGGAGTCCTATGGATCTGTCAATGCCAAATAGAGAATGACAAATTCCGCATATATGGGCATTAACCCATTATCCCATTATCGCTATCCGAACAACGTTTATCCCTGAACAGTGGGCCCGAACAGGGGAACCAAAGTAAAAACCGAAGTTCTAGCGCACCTATTAGGATATGGGGTAACTACGCAAATCGACCGTAAGTTTTCAGCAGCTTGGAGCTCGCGAGAACCCATGAAGGTCTCGCTTTTGTAAAACGCTTGTCTCGGCTGTGTGCTGCGCAAGAAAGTGATTGATTCTTTGGATGTTGCAACTCAATGTTCAAGAAGCGCTTCATTGCCGTCTCTGTATAGTATGGCTTCCAACAACCTGCTTGTTTTTTTTGACTAAGCAAACGGAGAAAATTCGTCAGCACAACACATCACTTGTTCGAAGTCCAGTGTCTAACGGAAACCCGTCTGGTCGGGATGGTACATGACGAATAGGAGGAATGAATACACTAACATGAGCCGCGATTCCCTATGTTCCTGGTATCAGCGAACCTTTGGCGCTCATATTACGGTCCTACGATGTAAAGACCGCGAATGTGCCATCTCAAAAACTGAGGAGACAGCTTGTGCAAGTCGAAGACAAGCTGAAGAATGAAAAGTTCCCAGGAGTTGTGTACTCGATCCCATGTGCGGACTGCCGATTTGTGTACATCGGCGAGTCAGGTGACTTTCAGCGAAGAATACGTTATCACCAAAATGACGTCAAAAACTGGGGCGCAGATCAAAATGCGCTTGCCGAGCATTCGGTCTCCTCCGCACACAATATAAACTGGGCAGAAGCACGTGTGATCAGAAAAAAAAGGGTCAGGAAATCACGGCTCTATTTGGAATTGCTGATTATTCAAACGAGAGCGCATACGCTTAATCGGAATGACGGAAATTTGTCCCCAATCTACGCCAGGTGCCTGGGTTCGCTCATGCGGCCTGTATAACTAAACGATGCAGCTAGGTTATGGCTTATTGTGAAGAAAGCTCCCGTGGGGGAGCCGAAACGCTATCCCATCCTTTCTTTTGGTCGGCGCCTTCTATTCGTCAGATCACTTGTTCCTTTCGCTTTCCCCTGCACACTAGTACCCTCCGCAAACGTCATATACCGTTCGAATGGCCCCTAGGTTATCTAAGTAGGACACTAGTGAATGTCACGTCCCGGTGAGTCATCGGTTTCATACCTCCGATAGCTGGGTGTCGCTCTTGTTGCGGGCTCGATTGAAAGCGGCGAACGCCACCTCCATCGCTGGTATCTCTGGGAACACGCTGGCCTCGGCGCTGGGCAGACAGCCGAGCACACGCACTGCGAAGAGGGGCTTCACCTTCTCGCTCAGCCACGACGACACGATGTTTCCGCGTGGGTCAACCTGCCAGTGAAAACGAGTTATTGTTTTTGTCCAAAAGGCGCGCTTTGTCCAAGAGGTGCTCTCGCGGTGTCTATTGCCAACGGTTACCCTCGGCCATCATGGCCGTCAAAGCGTCCTCGAACTTCTTTGCTTCCGAGACCCGTTTGATATATGTTTCGCGGCTACCTTCAACGCGACTCTTGAAAGCAGCCTTTGTCTGAATATTTTCGCTAAGATAGCCATTTTACGCTCATTTCAGACTGTTTTTTTCTTCACACTTGTAAAGTTGCCGTGACGTACCAACGGTGTCATCATTTAGCTCACCATAAGGCGTGAATATGAGACAAAGGCGTTATACCTGTACTCCTCCTCATGAAACCGGGAAGACATGTGTCCTCTACACAATTCATGCAGCTATAGAGAGGAATTCGGTTTCAGCAATTAGTGCAAACTGTCCTTTGGGCATTGTCAGAAAATCCTGTCTTTTGACCTTGGTTCCCGTTCCTTGAGGAATGTCCTACATGTCCGAAATTGCGCACAATCCATTAAATCTATCCCCTAGTTCGCTCAGTAGCTAGCGGCGTCCAGAGCACGCCGATATTCCGTTAACACCTTCATCAACTTATGACAACATGAGATAAGGAGTGTTCAAGATTTTTTGTCGTTCCAACTTTTACTTGCAGCAGCTTGCCTTCCGCAAGCTGCGAGTATTTATGAGCGCTTTCTTCCTTTCCAGTTCTTTTCGACACAAAATCATTCCGCGTGTTATAAAGGTCACGCTTAGAAAAACAGCACGTGAGACTGTCGACATTTTTTCTTTATCTCGAACATTTATGATGTTAACAGAAATGCTTTCCAACTCGCTCAGCCCAGCATTGTTCTTCGTCGAGAGCATTAACTAAGCCACGTTCATGCGGCTAACTGCCATTGCTTTCATGTCGTCCTTCGAACAGATGTCTTTCAAGGATACATTGCCGTCATTATGCATGGGCAGGCTTTCAACCCGCCAATCGATGCGCGCACCGAACTTACCTGCACGCCCTCCGTATCCAAAGCTCGGAGCAACTCTTTGGCGTAGAAATACCCCAGGCCGCCGTACAGCATTGCCTTGGTACCGTCCTTGTAGTAAACAGGCGGCGCCAGGGCTCCCAGGGAGAGCGACAGATAGTTGGTCACATGCAAGTACTCGATGTACGGCTGCTCGTCGCTGCCGCGGATTCGCAGCTCTTGAAGGCCGGCGTCCGAACCAACAAGACCTCGCAGGGAGCGCCGAGTGGCGATCCAGTAATGGGCGAACGAGGAGCCATTGTCTGTGAAATCGGCATACACCTCTTCCAGTCGCTGCTTCGTGATGAACTCCTTGTCCGGCCACAGCACCCTGCGCATCTTCTTCAGCTTATCGGCGGCCATCTGCCGGGTCTGATTGTCCAGCCACGACGCAGCCAGACTCTTCTCCATGGCCATCTGCGAAAAGCCGGTGGTCGCCGTGCATGCTTCCGTCGTAAACACAGCGCATTGGAAACAACCAGTCACTAGAGCACGCTTCGGTTACCACTTGCGGTATGGCACGAAACGCGTAGCAGTACTTTCTTCACGTATATGCGTACACAAGGCTCACAAACAAACCTCTGTAGTTTCAGCTCAGTACAGCGGTAATCTGTAACGCTGGCAAACTTGATAAGCGCCCTTTTTCCTTCGGCATCCATTGTGCCGCAGTACGACAGCGCTTTCTCCACAAAGGTAACGTTCTTCGGTCTTCCCTCTCCAACATCAACGTTCCATCGAGTTACGGCAGAAGCGTGAAATGGTAGAGCACGACATGCATAATAGCGCAGCAGCACACACGGAAAAAAAAAAATGAACCGGCTCTGAGGCAGCGATCGAGTACCGAGCGCTCGCTCCGAGTTTTTTCATTGCTACATAAAGCGTTTAGTGGGGTGGCGCTGCAAGCAGCCGTCTCGAACAGACGCACGTTCGCATCGCTCCGACTTTTTGAAGTTTTCTGACCCGGACGTTTTTGGGCTAGGCTCCCAAAAATGAATGGGCCACCCCCATCGTGTTCCTCGCCACCTGTGGACGACGGTTTCAACGCTTCCGCGTCAACGACTACCCCAGGAAACCATCCGGATGCATCGGATACGCCTACCGCCGAAGCCGCCAACATGGCTTCGCAGCAGCCTCGGCAAGACGCCGCGGTAACATCGTTTTGCAGCGGCACAGATAACGCGGCCCAACCTGACGCCATGCTCGGCGCCGACGAAAGCATGGCAGATGACGAAGCCATTCAAGTGGTTGCGACGATACGTCTCCAACCCATTCTCTGTTCTTTCCACGGAAAACAAGCCAGGAAGCACCCCTTCCGAGGTAGGATCTTGCACTTTTCCGTTTTCGAAATTTGCCAAGCAACCTAGAATGGGGTCAGGCACCTCGCGGATGGCTCAAGAAAGCACTCGCTTTGAGAACAAACGACACGGCGTAAAACATGCCCACTCGCAGATAGCTATAAATGCTCGCTTCACGGATGCGCATTATCGATCGCTAGGCTGTGCCTCAGCGTCCATAGTCACCCCTATGGGCAGAATCGATCACTTGGCTGATAATGAACATACTGAAGAAGATGATTGGCAGCCTGTTAGGCGAAAGAACAAGGGCACAGCCGCCGGTCCAATCAGTGTTAAATACACTGTGATAATTAAGCTAACCTCACCTGGACAACTAGGGACACTCCCCGCACACTGGCTGCACGAAGCTGTTGCTAATGAGCTTCGGCAAATTCATTTTCACTCTGGCTTTCAAGTACGGCCTCTTGAACGAAGCAATCAGTTTGCTGTCGACATATCGCATATGCATGCCAGAGACCATCTGATTGGACTGCAGTCTCTCCTAATTTCTGGAAAGGAGACACCTATCCAAGCTTATGAAACCATACGCCCCGGCCAGATCCGCGGGGTCATTTATCGTGCCAACGGGTTAACAAGCGAAAGGCTCATGGCAAACGTCACGTGCTACTCGTGCAGGATAATAAACGCCAGGCCTATGGGCAAGAACGGAGCAGCTCTAATCACGTTTGAGGGCTCCAGACTTCCCCGAAAAATTCATCTGTACAGCATACTCCTTCCGGTGACACCTTATCACCCGAAGTCTATCATATGTGAGACCTGTCACAAAATCGGACACAGGGCAATTTCGTGTCCACTAGTCGACCAACGTCGATGCTCGTACTGCGGTCGCCTTGCACATGGAAACCTCGAGGTTTGTCCGACGGAACCACTATGCCGCAATTGCAGAGGTCCCCACGTAGCCACGGACCCAAAGTGCCCTGCTCGGCGGCAGGCCACAAAAACCTTGAGGAATGGCATTTTTCGTCGTATCCGAGTGTCGCGACGAAAAGAACGCAAACAATAAGCCGAGATTCTACGTGGTAACCAAACGGTGTCGACGACGGCGCACAAGAGCCCTGTCAGTACACAGCAATCAGCCTCGGAGTCAATTGTGCTTGTTAATCAGGACTTCCCTCCACTACAAAGTCAGGCGATGCAGAAGACACGAGACAGCGAACATAAAACTAAACGGCAAGGCGCGCACAAGCCCTCCACACAATCTGAGAGCAATAGCCAAAGGAATGCCACCTCACCTCTAACCGCAGTTTTTGAGCATACCGCGGCGGCACCAAAGCAAGCGCGCATTCATCGGGTTTATGCTGAAACACTCCGTGATACGCAACGCGGCGCGCAAACGAATCTTGCAAAAGATAGTTCGCGTACGCTACACTTAGATGAAAACCAGCTCACGCGCATTATCGAACTGGTCACTGCCGAGGTGATCAAGCGTATGCTCCCACTCTTGAGAATGTCACAGGTTTCTCCGAATCAAGAGCCCGAAATTGGGCACACATCATCTTCACTTCCGCGTACCTTTCAGTTTAATAATGGCAGGAATTAGCGCGAAACCACATGACATTTTTGCTTCGGACTCTCCTATATGGTTCTTGCAATGGAACTGCCGGGGAATCCGTCGCAAACAAGCGGAACTTCAGAGGAGACTGTCCATCACGCCAACGCCTCCTCTAGCAGTCCTGCTTCAGGAGACTGGCATTAATAAGCCAAATCTAATAGGGTACAAACCTTACTGCACCCCTTCCATAGAGCACCGGCGTCCCGGGCCAAGATCGCGATCTGCGCCTCCAATAGCCAATGGGGAGGCATGCGTTCTTGTTCTGTCGCGCACGGCCCACACTGAACTAGATACTTCCGCGTGATGCACGCAGACGCAGGAGGTAGCGGGAGTACGCCTTAACTTAGATGGCGACCAACAAGCCTTAGTTTTTTCAATCTATGCGCGATCATTCGGTACTACGACATATCGAGTAGATATGTCTTTTGTAGAACACTTCTTAAGGATATATCCCCAGGATCGCGTTGTAGTTGGGGGTGATTTTAACGCCATGCACAGCAGCTGGGGATATCATCACTCAGATCCTAGGGGAAGGCACCTTTGGCAGCAAATTGTCAGAGCGAAACTGACCATAGCCAACGACCTCACGCTACCTACTCGCCTTGGCCAGCACAAAGGTCAACAAGACACTTCCCCAGACTTGACACTAGTGTCTCATCCCAGTGAGATCCTATGGTCGAGGGCTGATGATGTCATGGGCAGTGATCATTATCCCGTGGTGGTCTCATGGGCTCCTCGAGGGCGAAAGTCGTTACAGCGGCAACAACGCCGTCGAATAGAGGAGCACGTCTCATGGGACGATTTTCGTAGAATGCTCGGTACGGTGAACGCTCCCACAGGGTTAGACGAGCTCATTACTCATATCAGCGATGCCAAGAAGAAAGCTACAACGAAGCTTTCAGTCAAGTTTGATGCCCCAAAGCCGGACTCCCACCTTTTGAATCTGTGGAATCATAGGCTTCGGGCTCTCAAGGCGTATCGCCGATCAGGCCGGACACCCCATCGAAGGCGGGCTCTCACTCGCATCAGTCAAGAAGTTGAGAAGTATACTCTGCAGCTCGCTCTCCAAGACTGGCATCTGCTGTGCCACTCACTCAATGGAGCAGCTAACTTATCGAAGGCCTGGCACATATTTCGAGCTATCCTTGGATTCAAGAAGCCAATTTCCCCTGCCCAATGCATGGCCTTGAAATTGAATGTCTCCGCGGCGAAGTTAGCTATACAAGCAGGGAAGGTATTTTTTCCCCAACCTGAAAATGCCGATGTCTTGCCTGCGGACCCCGTATCAGGTGCATCAAACGATTACGACGTTCCCTTCACATTAGACGAACTGGAGGCAGCTCTGTATGACTCCAATCACAATAGCGCCCCAGGGCCGGATGATATACGCTACTCAACACTTCTGAACCTTCCCAAGTCACATAAAGTTGCCCTCTTGAAAGAGATCACCAAGTACTGGGCCAACGGTGATCTTCCTCTTGCCTGGAAGAAGTCAGTGGTAATACCAATTCCAAAACCTGGCAAGCCAAGTCGAACCTTACAAGACCTCAGGCCAATATCGCTGACGTCCAACCTTTGTAAGGTCATGGAACGTATGGCTCTAAGAAGACTTGAATGGTACTTAGACAAGTACAACGTCCTGTCTCCTATGCAAGTAGGTTTTCGTCGAGGGCTCTGTGCCCAAGACATTCTCAGAAGGCTTTATAACGACGTTCTCGCCAACCCTAGCAGCGCACAGCTCCCAGTGGTTGTTGGGGTAGACGTCAAAAAGGCGTTTGATTCCGTGCCCCACTCGACCATACTTCGCCGGCTACAGGAAGTGGGGATAGGGGGCAACCTCTACCGCTTCGTGAAAGCCTTCCTTGCAGAAAGAACTTTCTCAGTAGTGGTTGGAGATACTCAGGGTGAATGGCAACATAACCAAACAGGTGTCCCCCAAGGCGCTGTCATATCACCGGCTCTTTTTAACATTGCTATGTCAGGTCTCCCGCCAATGCTGTCTTCGATACCCGGTCTTAATTGTGCCGTGTATGCGGACGATATAACGTTGTGGACTAATTCAGGGTCCCCTGCAGAGCAAGAACAAGCCCTACAAACAGGCCTTAATGCCGTCCATGAATACATCAAGAAGTGTGGAATGGAAACCTCTCCGGAAAAAACCGAGTATGTGGTTGTCTTAAATGATTCGCGGGTACGAGCCGAGGCCGAACGCAAACTTATCTCTCTTCATTTAGGGCACTCAGTAATCTGCCGGAAACAAACAATCCGTATACTCGGCATGCTTATTGACGAGGATGGAGGAGCCAAAAGCTGGCTCCATAACACGATGCATAGCTGTCATCAGGCTTTACACCTTATGCGCCGCGTCTCTGCGCGTGGATGGGGAATCAAGGAGGTGGGGCTCCGTCAGATAACCCTGGCACTCATAACATCAAAAATCCTGTACGCATATTCGTACATGCGGCTTAACGCAACCCAACGCCTTCAGCTTGAGCGAATCAATCGCAAGGCGATGCGCCTGGTTACTGGTCTGCCGCAGTACTGCCCAGTAGTGAACCTACACGCATGCAGCAAAATCAATGCCCTACAGTATCTGGCAGAGCAGCAATCGCTAGCCCAGCGAGTCCGTCTCTCCACAACGGCGGCTGGCCGACAGATCCTGCGGGCATTAGGCTACAACGTTGACAACTTAGAGCCACTTTCGTCCGCTGCCCCGCCATGGGAACTGATCGACTTAGTAGATGGTATGCCATTACCAAAGAATATGAGTTCGGCTAATCCTCAAAGGCGCAAAGCTGCCGCCAAACGGCACGAGAAGACATCATACAAGTTAGCCCAGGAAGGAGCCATCCAACTATACACAGACGCCGCTCAGTTTCAACATTGCGCCGCTATAGCTTGCCACGATTCTGTGTCAGATACCTCTGTAGTTCAACGGCTTTCCGAGGAACACACCGTCACCAATCTCGAACTCATTGCCATACGACTTGCCATTACTCGAATAGTAGAAAGACAAGATCCGGCTCCTTGCACCTACCATGTTTACACAGATTCACAAGCAGCGTACACCGCCTGCCGCGCAGGGGGAGCTGACTATGCCGTTCTCAACACTATTAGAACAGAAGCCCGTCGCCTGCGAGAGGAGGGCTACACTGTCATTATCAAATGGATTCCTGCACACGAAGGAATCACTGGAAACGAAAAGGCACACCAGGCAGCGCGCGCAGCAGCTCTTTCCGCACCTTTGCCTGGATCCACAGTCGTTTCCGCTTCTTGGCCCCCTGATGACGTTGCGCACCCGTCGTCGCCCCATATGGATAGGGCGGAGACATGGCATCGCGCACAACGCTATCGTCGCAGCATACTCCAGCACTTGGCCAACCCTGAGCAACTATATCGCCGTCCACATAGCGCATTAAGGAGAGTGGAGGAGGTGCTCCTTCGCCGAGCCCAGACCGGCCAGCTTCTATCACCAGCGAAGCTGCACCTCATAAACCCGCGCTGATACCCGACTCCTCAGTGCCCGACGTGCCCTGCCAGAGGCACGACCGAACATCTCCTGTGGAGCTGCCCTACCTTTGACGCAGTACGGGAGAGAGCATTCAAGTCCCTGGGCGGGCTTCGACCTGGAACCCTGCAGCAATGGGTCGATCCGCCATCGCATATCGGGCCATCAGACGCACTCCGGCTCTGCTGAACTTTTCTTTCCTACTTCAAGGAAGATGAAGGGCCAGGCCATCTCTTCGCGGAGCCGACCTCGGGACGACACTACCTCGAGGAAGAAGCGGACACCGGTCCCCAACCTGCAATCCGACCTTCACCCCCACCCCCATCCTCACCCCCACCCTTAACCACTCCCCCACCCCAACCTCCATGAAGCACCTTAGTTCTGCCGCAAGGTATCGGCCTACGAAATGCAGAAATAAAGACGTTTTAAAAAAAGCGTTTAGTGATTGTAATAACGAATTTGTGTATGCATTCTTTAGTGACGACACAACGCGGCCCCTTACGTACATCCGTTAAGGCAACCCATACGTAGCACCGCCTATCGATCGGATATTGCATCGTGATCACGTGGCGTGTATCCGTCTTTGTTATATCTGATACAAATTCGTTATATCGACATTTTACACTACAAACGACATTATCCTAGGTACATAACAAGACAAGTCATTTGAGATCACTCGGAACGTTCCTCCTCGAATGGTGTGGCCGCCGTGCCCGTCTGAATGTTGACGGAAATTGTTTGGGATATCAAAGATCGCCGGTGCGAAACCCTATCGCATACTAGGCTATTGCTCAAGTAGCACTTTTGTGCTTCATAAAACGCCGGGTCGTTTGATACCACTCCGAACCTTCTGCGTCAACTAAGTGGTCCACAGACTATATACGAATAGTGGTGCTAAGTGGCCAATGATTCCAAACTGGAGTATATACAGCGAAATGAAAGTACGCAATTATATTGCGGCACCCGAGTGCATCTGATGGGTATACGCTGCAACCGACGTAGTTGTACGGTAAGCTACCCTGGTGGGCACCACCTTAGTGCTATAGTATGGTGGCCGTCTTAGTAACGTGGTATGTATACATTGTTGTTGTACGATAGTTAGCATCGCATCTGCCATTTTAAAAAACGACCTTCGATTTCAGAATAATGCGAAATTGATAAACGCGAGTAGTAGAGCTAACGCTCTAAAATTCAGGAGGCTCTTTGGCTCTCTGAAGTGCTGCAAGGCGAAAGAGTTTCTTGGTGCACTGTTTTTTTATATATTTTACTTTGTTGTATTTTTTAGTTTTGTTTCTTTTCTCTTATTTTATTTTTCATTTTTGTTTCTTTTCTTGTTTATTTTTATTTCTGTTCTTACTTTACTCTTTTTTTATTGTTTACTATTTTATTCCTTTTACTCGATTTATCAGACCCATGCATTCACCAGATGAGCCTTTATTCATGCTGAAACCCTGAGCCATTGTAGCAGAGTGGTGGCGTCTCCGCTTCAAATGCCGAAGGCCCTGGTTCGATTTCCAGCCTCGACAGAGTGTTTTGTAGTGACGCCGAAACGCGGCTAGATCTGCCGACATGGGTGCTCAGGACAGTATGAGCCATTAAAGGCTTTCGACCTAAAAACATACAGGAGTTTCTAGACATCCATCGTTCGTTCGAGTGTGTTCTCGTCCGGGTTTCCTCTTTCGCTACATTGTATGTAATCTGGCACCAAGAAGCCAAAACTGCCGCTTGGCAAAACACGTTTTTTGTACCTACCAGAGGCTGGCATCAATCCTTTTAGTCTCTATCATCTAAAGGTTTTCAAAATACATCAATTAATCATCTTTTCGCTACACATCACATCACCCCACTACGCACTTTTAAGTGTCATTATTTCAGTTTTGCGAAGGGGCTAGGTCGCTGCGTTGCGATTGCTCATACATCAAATGAAAGAAATGCACTTCCTTTGTGACCCATAGAGCTATATGTAGAGAGTAGGCACATTCTGCATTTATTTCCTTGCCCTGTTTATTATCACGAATGTCAATTTGAAGGCGTTGTGATTCCTATCAACAAGTGCCCCTTCTGATGGTGTTGTGATCCTTATCAACAAATTGCGTTACAAATACACTGCGTGTCATGACCTGCAAGCCGGAGTACGATAAAAAAATTCGAGGGGGCACTTAAGCTCCGCTTTAAGAACATTACGCGATAGCTTTGGTGCATTTACGCACATAGATGCTTAACTGGCAATTCTCGACTTTACATTCCAAGATACATGGGAATCCTCATTGTGCTCCTGCCGAAATAATGCACTTGTTAAGCGATGGTTCAGCGATGGCAGGTGGTACTATCGGTGGGGCTTGTGCGGCCCAGGTTGCTCCTCGTGGATAACTTCTCAAAACCAGTTATTAATTCAACTACCAACTACCACGGTGGTCAGTCTAATCACAAACAGGTGGGCAGGTTGTGATCACGCCACAGGGTGACGGGATCTGGATGCCCGCCTAGCTTGCTTCTCAGGGAATTTTTCGCTGATAACGGCATGGACGCCGAATTTTACGCACAGCGGCAGTACTAACACCGTCTCAGTAAAACTCTTTTGCTCAGACATTTCTTCAACTAGCCAAGCGCGCTCCAATTAAATAGTTTTTCGGTCACCAGGAGGGTGACTTCGCAAGAGCCTCATGCCTACTGTATGACGGAGGCTGTTTCTGCACTGCCTCTACAGCGTTAGGCAATTCGTCTCACCCGTCACAGGCTGACTCGCTTAGTGACCAATTCCTGTAAGCAGTAATGGTTATGTATTCCAGGCAACCATCAACATACCTTCAGCATGACTGCCAGGTGACCGTCGATGCGGCGACGCTCCTCCTCCGAAAAGTGCGCAACCACGGCGGCGGAGGACACCAGCAGCTTGTAGCTGGCCTCGACCTGGGCGGCGCAGAAGCGGAGCCGCTCTTCTCTCGCTCGCAGGGTGCTGCCATGGAGGATGAGCAGGACGGCGCCGGGGTTGGCGACGGCTGCGTATGCGAACAGGAACAGCCACGCCAGGTGGCGCAGCACGGTGGTGTCTGTGGTGTTCTCGAAAATGTTTAGTACACCCTCCAGCAGGGCCATGTCGCTGAAAAGCATCAGGTCGTCCATCGTGAACGGCGGATCGATAGCCATCATGGTGTCAATAGTATCTTTAATGTGTGCCGCCTTAGCCAGCTTCGAGTGGCTTTCCAATTCGCGCAGCGGGAACACAGCTGGAACGCCGGCCTCCCACGTCGACGACCGGACGAGGGTGTGGAATACGTACTGGATGATCTTGTAGTCCTCCTCGATCCTCCCAGAAGGCGGCAGTCCGTTTGTGGCATTAGCAAAAAGTTTAAAAATGTCAGTGTAAACTTTTTTAAAGTGTTTTTTCGGTATTTGTCCGAAGAGAGCTCTCCAGAATGGCATCACGCCGCTAGGAGTAAACAAGATGCGCCGCTTCTGGTGGTCCTCCTCTGCTGTCGGGAGCAGCTTCAGCGAAAACCAAAGATTTACATTCCAATTGAAGGCAAGGTCGAACAGTACCTTGAGAGGAGCCAACATATGTTCGGGATCTTCGGGCCATGCGAGGCCATGCTCGCGCATAAATTCTTTGACGACGCTGACTTGCGAGTCCGTCTCCGCTAAGCAGCTGTTGAACATGGCTGCCGCCTTCCTCAGCACCGGCAGCTGGTCGGCGCTCTTTTCCAGTGTATCGGGCAGCTGGCTCAGCCACGACATTTGCATGTCAGTGAGCGCGGAGCGGGAGAGCTCAGCGAACTCCTTGCGGGGCATCCATCGGCCGCAGACGTGGGCAGCAAAGTCGTGGCAGGGGTGCACGCTCCTGTCCAGCTGGCTCTCAATGAGACTCCTGCCATAAGAGTTGGAGAAATTGGCCTTATCTGCAAGAACTCGAAGTCCCCAGATAAGCGGCAAACACTGCTATTAAGTGTGGTAAGTTTATGAAACAGCATGCGCCAAAACAGCGTACAAAAAAGAGCAAAGGGGAAAAATGGTACAGTGACAAAAAAGCACAGCGAAAGAAAAGCCATACCAAAACAGCACAGCGGCAAAATAGAACAGCGAAAAAGTAGTACCATGACTGGACAGAGCAGGGAAAAAACAGCACGACGTCAGAACAGCATAGCGGAGTACGATGGAGCACTGCTGAATGGCTGAATTATCAGAGCCATAACCGCAGACGGTAAATCAACACATACGGCTACGACCTTTGAAGTTCGCGATTGCTCGTTTCACATGCTCAGTAAGCAACAGGGTAGGGTAATATTTGCGATTTCAAATTTTCACTTTTTTTCTGGCGGGTAATGAAATGGCTACAGCTGAAGGTTTTCTGGAAGCATGGATTCTGCAGGTTTACCATCATGGTGCTGAATTCTGGCAGATGAATCCGGCGTAGGTCTCTGGGTGTACCACAATTTCGCCTCCTTCATTGCCCAATTGGGATTGAAGTTTGGGAGGGTCCAGCAAAAACAAAATTAACACGCTGAACGATATGGTAATACACTAAATTTCACTTCGCTGAAGACAGCAGAGAAAACCGGTCATAAGTGGTTTATTTGGTGATCGTTTCAATGGAAGGAAGTTTGGCTCGATATCCGAATTCTATGGCATGAAACTAAAATTAGATGTATATTATCCTTTACACACTTTCGTTTGTCTATTTTGTTTGTTGCAGTTCTCAGGTGCCATTTCGATCCTTCCGAACTTGAAGACTATGCGCCAGAACGGTACGAAGTAGAAAAAAATGTGAATTCGAACCAGAGACGCGCTAAGCCTTGGAGCACTGGCTATCGCAAAAAGCCTCTCGCTTTCCCTCTTCTAACAGCTAGCCTCTCTAGCTAAAGTCGTCCTTACCGCTTTATGCTAGTTATGGCCGCTGAGGACGGGCGAGGACTATGACACGTCAAAAAATTGGCTGATGGTTTAGCATGGTTAAACCTGGCAAAAAGCGATAGCTTCATCTTCGGTCTCTTCTGCACGTCGCTGCCGCATGGTTTCATTCCAATGGCGGTCTCTGGCGTCCTTCAGCCGAGCCGATTCGTCCATCTCTAGTTTGGGCTGCACCGCCAGACGCCTCTTTTATACAACCGCTTCGCCTGCTCTCGATACTTAATCGGGTGCAATCGAAAGACATCAGAACATGATATAAAGGACTACATGAATATATCATTATATTTAATGACTAAATAACTAATTGGTAATTAGTAGTAGTTAAGAAATGGCACGTGGGACTGTGCACTGCACCTGTACCTTAACTAGCCCTAATTAATAAGTGTACTAGTTGAGATCACGTTAACTATCAGTAACCATACATTGACTAGTACCACGAAATGTGCAGGTCATGCTTCACTATCATTAACCATCATTAATAGGCAGCCGTTTCTAGACGTTTTATAGATATTGTGTCGAACATTCTAGATAGTTCCATCACTTGACAGGTGAGTGACAGGACATGATGGATGGCATTAGAACAATGGTAAAGACAAATTAGCCTAATATACTTTTCTAGTCAGATCACATAAATAACTAAAACCGTGTAGGAAACTGGTCGAGTTAGGGAATCGAACCAGGGTCTCCGGAGTGCGAGACCAGCATGCTAACCACTCCGTCATGCCAGGTCGACGGTTTGGAATGAACAAAGTCGCGTCTAGCTAATATGGCGTCTTTGTTCACTCCCATCTTCCTCCCTTCCCTTACGGCGAGATTCAGGTGTCCACCGAGATATGCGAGAGAGGTACATTTCCTTTCCTCAAAAACCAATTTACCGTCGAGAAAGGCGTAGAGCCGAATGGGCGATGGCGTTCTGTGGACTCCCTCGCAGCGTTGCACGCTGTCGCGTTTCACTCTTATTAGAGGCGAAGCTTACCATCTTAACCACACATCAGTGACACAAGCAGCAACACTGCGCTTAGGGCTTTCGCCCCTCCGCACTTTAGGTCTACAAATGCCCGCCTAAATTTTTGCCTCTCTCTCTTGTGGTAGTGCACTTTAAGTGCAATAATTCTTTTGTATTGTAATCTCTCTCAAGTGTAACTTTACAGTTCACTAGTGGAGTGTTTTTTGAAGTAAGAATATGTCTGGAAAATAAAAAGCTGTCTTTAATTGTACATACATATCTTGCTGGCGTTCTTTGTCTCAATCTATCGAAAAGTTGAAACAGCTGGTGAGCTGCGCTCAAATTTTGCATTAGGAAATAACGTAATCATCGGCAATTTTTATCGGGCAGTTTTGACGTATGCTGACTTGTCGCCGTGCTATTTTGTCGTGTGCCATTCTGCCGTGTCCCCGTTTTCAACATGATGTTCCAGCACGACGTTCCACAATGTACGAGCAAAGGAAGACGATAACGGGCGCTGAGCAGGCGTTGCTCTTCCCTCACCCATTGCGTAATACCCCTGTCACAGGGACAATCCCAATGCCCCTTGAGTAAACGGCCATCTCAGTTTTCGCTGGACATGGAGGTGCAGCACTGCCGCATTGCCAGCTCAAATGACCTATAAGTAGTGAGCATGCGATGGGACAGATGGCGCTAAAGGTGGCAACTTCATCAATAAGCGAGATGAATACTGCACTAAGAGACAGCGATGGCGGGGCGGCGATGGGGAATGATGCGACTGGTTGAAACTTTCGTCTCAGAACCGTCCATTTTTCGCCGGCGAAGCTCAATCGTTATATATCCGGGCCCATTTACATACACAGATCGCCACTGGTCGCTGACCGTCTTTTTCGGTCATAAATATTGTTTGAGAACCTGTGGCAACCTCCTCTCTTTCCGTCTCTGTGGCCGCAAAGCGCACTATGGATGCAAACGAGCGAAACAAAGCGGCACTCAGCGCAACATGAACAGGGTTGGTTTGTTTGTTCTGACAAACGGACTGTCTGCGGAGT
Organism: Amblyomma mixtum; assembly: GCF_055824585.1. NCBI lineage: Eukaryota > Metazoa > Arthropoda > Arachnida > Ixodida > Ixodidae > Amblyomma > Amblyomma mixtum. The sequence continues at coordinate 164,769,478 of NC_143021.1, forward strand.
TGTCATTGTCATTTTGGCTCGAGTAAAGATTTATTTAGAAGCTGGCTAATATAATTCAAAAATTAATACTTCACCTAAAAAGGTATTTTTCTTTATTTTAAGTATCCACGTCATGTTTTTCATTTTTCAAAACTTTCAAAAATTCAAAATTCAGAAATTCAAAATTTCAATTTCAAAAATTTTTGTAGCGCCTAGTGTGATAAGATTGATGCATGGTGTATCTGGGTTCCTTGTACGCGTGCGCATGCGCTTGGAGGGCTGTATATTTCTTATGCTATCGCTTGATTAAACAGTGGGAGTAAGAGCCCGTGTTGTCGTCTTTGTTGTGTTGTGTCCCCGTTGCGCTAAAAATCCTTTATTATGTTTTTCAACGTATGGAGAGTGCGAGGCTGCTCTCAATGGCGATCCCAACGGCCATTCGCAAACTTAAATTGAGTCGATGGCCATCAAGTTCAATGGCCATTCAAAACATTCTTCAGGAACAGGCGATCCGTGCGTTCACTCCTTGGGGGTTAAAACTGCCCGCGTGGCAGCGATTTGCGGTCCATCTCGAACGTCATGCGGAATGATCATATACTCCCCAAATTCCGTCTGGTGAGGAGAGCGACAGTTAAACATTTGTCGTTTGCACGAACAACATCACTATAGGGTGCTCATCCAGGTTTCTTACAAATCGAATTCCTCGCCGTCCCAGGAGTAGCGAAGCTGATGCGACAGCGGGGCGTGCTCGAAGTGCGGAACTAAGGCGGCTAAGGTGACATAGCCGGTTGGAAGAGCAAAACGTCCGAATCAAGTGGTGATGAAGAGAGGCGTCAAAGCAGAGGCGAAGTGGCAACAACCCAGTGATCCAGCAGTGCGAGCAGCCAAATGGACCTGTGCGGCGAACTCAAGATGCCTGCACGAAGCTACTGGAGCGTTTCCCAACAGTGTAGAGGCGCGTATTTCAGAATGTATGAGCAGAGCCCGATTACGTATTTTAGTGTTCTACAAGTGAGGTTTTTTCGCTTGTGCCACTTTACGAAAGCATTCCTGAGTATTTTCGTTAAGAAAGTATCACTACAAAAGCAACACAACTTCCCATGATGTTGCAACGTGACATCCCAGCTTGCTTTTGGCGCGCGGACCCGAACTCTGGTTAGCCTCGTTTATTATTGCCAATACCAAAGCCCACCCAGCAGTACGAAGTTGGAGGCAACGATATTCTGCATCGAAGAGTCAGATCGATTTTGCTGTAGAATCTGAGCTCATTTGCAGTTTCTCGGAGATATTCGGCACGAGCATGGAATTTCCAACCAGATAAGCCAGTGCTTCTAAGAGGCCACAGTAAACAACTAGAAATAGACGCTTGCTGAGCATTTTCGGCCCCATTTGAATCTTCATCACACGACAACGATCGCATTCACTACCTGCACGACACATTTCGTGTCGTGCAACTTTCGTGGGTTCATCCCATCACACAGAGACATTAAGGTAGGGGACTACACAGGGCTCCCTTTTAGTCGAGCAATTTCCGTCGGGTCACCCTGATGGAGAGGCACGAGGGTATTTGACAACACATGGCTCCCTTTGTGTCGTGACCTTTTCGTAAGGTCACCCCAGCATATTGAAAGTGTGCAGATATGGGACTACACAGGGCTCCCTTTGTGCAGTGCCCTTTTAGTGGGCCCGGCCCAGCACACAGAGGGATAAAGATAGGGGACTTCACATGGCTCCATTTGTGTCGTGCCCTTTTCGTAAGGTCACCCCAGCATACTGAAAGTGTGCAGATATGGGACTACACAGGGCTCCCTTTGTGCAGTGCCCTCTTAGTGGGCCGGGCCCAGCACACAGAGGGATACAATAAAATTCGGGGGGGGGGGGGGGGGCACTTTGTTGACCTAAAGTGCGGTGAGGCGAAAGCGATAAGCGCGGTGCTGTTGCTTGTGTCACTGATGTGTGGTCAAGATGTTAAGCTTCGCCTCGAAGAGCGGAACGCCGCAGCGGTAGCTCAGTGGTTATGGTGCTCGGCTGCTGACCCGAAAGACGCGGGTTCGGTCCCGGCCACGGCGGTTGAATTTCTTTCGAGGAGAAATTCTAGAGGCCCGTGTACTGTGTGATGTCAGTGCACGTTAAAGAACCCCAGGTGGTCGAAATTTCCGGAGCCCTTCACTACGGCGTCTCTCATAGCCTGAGTCGCTTTGGAACCTTAAACCCCATAAACCAAACCAAACCATCTAAGAGCGGAACGCGACAGCGTCTTGCAACGCTGCCAGAGAGTCCATACAACGCCATCGCCCGTTCGGTTCTACGCCTTGGTCATCGGTAAATTGGTTTTTGAGGAAAGGAAATGTATATATCGCGGTGGACACGTAAACCTCGCCGTAACGGGAAGGGAGGAAGATGGGAGTGAACGAAGACACCTTATTTACTAGACGTTCCTTTGTTCATTCCAAACCATCGAGCAGGCATGGCGGAGAAAAAGGCAACCCTTTCCTCAACCACATTCGGCGCGTACACAGTAACAATGCGCCACTCATTGCCGTTCAGACAAAAATCAAGCACAATACAATACACCATACACACACGAAAAATAAGCCTGCACCTCTAGCCCCGGCATCTTCTTTACAAAAAGCACGCAGCCAGCCGATTTTCCCACTGCTTGACTGACGACAGCATAAAATCTAGTCGTGAAACGTCGCACCATGCTGTCGGTTCCTTCGTTGCCGTCCACTTTCGTCTCCTGCACGGCCAATACATCTATATCGCGCTCCGTAATATCACCCGGCGCAAGAATATCAGTCTTCTCGAGTAGTACCTTGTCTGCGGAGGAGTACCGTTTGTCAGCCGCATGGTTTGGGCGTGGCCGTAACGATGAACGCCGGGCTTGAGTCGTCTTTGCAGGGGGCTCCTCGACTCCAGGTGCTACCACTTTGTCCCCTTCAGGGCTGGCCTGGTCATGGGAACGCTTCGCCGGGGTGTTAAGGGGGGGCGTGACGCTTGTTGTGCGGGCGCCGGTATTCTTGTGGTGGTCCTCGTTCAGGTCCTTTCCCTCCACGACTACGGGCTCTGATGGGCACGCCCCGTTCTCTGACGTCTCGTTAGAGACGCCGAGGGAGCCTCCCGTCGGCTGTTGGCTCTCTGGTTCGTCGGCCGCTTTGGTGTCGTCACTGGGAGTCCCAGACGTCGCAAGTGTGGAAGCCGACTTGCCCGCCTCGTCCGTACCAGTGGCTACTTCCTCCGCCTCGGCGATGTCGATGAGTTCCGCAGTGTCGATCGCCTTTCCGAGCCCGGTAGCTGACGCGTAGGTATGGACGCAGTCCGCGTCCACGTGTCCGTAGCGCCTGCACAGGGAACACCTGGGCACTTTGCAGTCACGGCGAACGTGACCCGTGCCGTGGCAACGCAGGCACTGCATCGGTCGCCCAGGGACAACAACGAGGGCCAGCTCACCGGCTACTCGGACCTGGTGTGGCAAATCATCCACCTTAATTGCCGGCTTCAACTTCAGTAGCACGGTCCTGGTGGTCGAGCCTTTCTCCTTCAAGCCTTGGACACGCCAACGCTCCCGCGTCACCTCCGTCACGTTGCCGAACGCCGCGAAAGCAGTCCGGATGTCGTCGTCCGCCACGCCGTGCAGCATCCAATGCAGGCGCAGCTTTACCTGCTGATCTTCAGGGTCGAAAATAATGCGCCGGCGCCCTTTCACTTGTAGCTCTTCGAAGGCAGCAAGTTTCTTCGCAGCTTCTGAGGTGCTCATCGTCACCGCCCACACGTGGTTAATCTGATACGCCCCCAACGCCACGACGTCGGGGAGCGCACCAGCGTTGGCCAGAGCTACAGTCTGATATCTTTTTTTTATTAGCAAACTCTGGTATGTGATGCAGGTTTTGCATTGCTCGCGTGTGGACGTTGAGAAGCTACACAGGATTTTTGCAGTTTTCATATGGGCGTCCGAATGGGAACCTTGTAGCAGAACGAACCTGTTCCAGCAAGTAAAAGACGGAGGGCTAGGGCTAGGGCACGTCTTTTTAAGGCAGCTGGTGAACCGTTTTTTGTTTTTTCGCGACGTCACACACCCGTTCTTGCGCACCGTGTGCCAAGTGAAGCTGCGGCGATTGCAGCCGGAGTTTGTGGTATCCACAGAAGAGCTCTCTGGTGAAACTTTTAGTTACTACAAAGAGATTTTAGCAAGCGTCCGGTTTATTTCGGCACGTTTTTCCACCGATTATTTGTGGAAAAGTAAAAGGAAAAAGTTGTACAATGATCTTTGTGATATTGTTTTCCCAGAGCCCATTTACAGGGCCTTGTACAGTGGAGGCCTGGGAGGGGATGTTTTAAAAAGGGTGAATAAAATGCAGGTGCCACCAGGAGTAAAGACTTTCTTTTTTAAGTTACACACCGGGACGTTACCAGTTAAAAAGGTTCTAGAGGGAAAGGATTTCTTTTTACCGTGGGGATCGAACTGCTTAATTTGTAAACAGCCTGAAACAATAGACCACGTTTTTTTGCATTGCTGGGAAGGGGTTTATTTTTGGGACGTGTTACAAAGGACCATAAAGAAAGAGCTACCACTTGACGCGCACGGAATTCGCTATTTAAGCACTGATAATGAGGATGAGGCACCTTTTGATCTCATAATGCTCTTGGGCCTCCACTGTATATGGCGCTCCAGAATGGCAGGCTACCATTGTGACAAAGACGCACGACCGGCCCGAATTTATTTTCGGGAAAGCATGGACTGGTTTCTTGCAATCCAAAAAGCAGCTGCGGAGCCTCCCGAGTGGCTCTCAAGACTAGAGCCGTTGTGTATGTTGCGGGAATTTTAAGCTGACGAAGCCAGTCTCGTGCTGGCTGACCACGACAGTGTCTTATGTATATAGCGTTATGTGTATTTTTGTTGTGCAATGTCATGAGCCAAAGCCAATCAATAAAGAAAAAAAAAGCAGGCATGGCGGAGTGGTAACGTGCTCGTCTCGCACTCCGGAAACCGGAGTTCGATTCCCGAGCTCGGGCAATTTCCTTCTCGGTTTTATTTACTTATCTGGTCTGACTAGAAAGGTTAACTAGGGTAATTGGTTAAGTAAGCTATTAACTAAACTCAGTCCTACTTGTTGTGAAGGTGTAGGTTGCGCAACCAAGGGAGGAACCACGAAGAAAGACACAGAGACACACACAAGCGTCCCTTGGTTGCGCAACCTACACCTTCACAACATCATGTACCAACTAGGCCCAACCCAAGTTTTATTCAGTCCCACTTACTTGGAGCATCACATACGATCCCTTCAATTGGTTGCATGGTTAGTAGCCAAAGTACAATTGCCCCGTTTGAAATTCGCGCACTGTGACGTCACGACCGTTTCGACCTATCGAAAAGCGTGACATTTCTGTCGACAACCTCTGCTTACAACGACGAGGGATTAAAGGCTTCCGCCTTAAAAAGATAGGGGACTACACATGGCTCCCTTTGTGTCGTGCCCTTTTCGTAAGGTCACCCCAGCAGACTGAAAGTGTGCAGATATGGGACTACACAGGGCTCCCTTTGTGCAGTGCCCTTTTAGTGGGCCAGGCCCAGCACGCATAGGGATAAAGATAGGGGACTACACATGGCTCCCTCTGTGTCGTGCCCTTTTCAGTGAGGTCATTCCAGCAGACTGAAAAGGAGCGAAGACAAGGGGAATACAGAGGCACCTTTGTGTCTTGCCCTTTTAGTGGGGTCACACTACCCGATAGAAAGGTCCGAAGATAGAGAAATGCAGGCCTCCCTTTGTGTCGTTTCAATTTCTTGGGACCCCCCCAGCAGACTGAAAAACCTGAAGACTGGAGAAAACAAAGCCCCCTTGTGTCTTGCCCTTTTAGTGGGGTCACACTACCGGACAGAAAGGTCCGAAGATAGAGAAATGCAGGCCTCCCTTTGTGTCGTTTCAATTTCTTGGGACCCCCCCAGCAGACTGAAAAGCCTGAAGACTGGAGAAAACAAAGCCCCCTTGTGTCGTGCCCTTTTAGTGCGGTCACACTACCAGACAGATAAGCGTGAAGAAAGGGAAGGCCTCTCTTTGTGCCGTTCCCGCTTCGTCGGGTAATCCCAGCTGAGATACATGAACAAGGGTGAACACCGCGCTACCTTCGTGTATTGCTGTTTTCGTCAGCCTGCCATTTTGTTGGGTTTTTCCCACTAGATTAATGCACTCATTAACAATCCGCCCTGTTTCGTGTATATTTTTGTGCACTTGTCTATCGCTTCAGCTACCGACGGAGGAATTTTCGCCACCCATTTTTTTTAGAGCGTTCGCTCTACCACTCACGTTGCTCAAGGTTATGTTTGCCTGCAACCCAAGGTCATTGCTAACTATGTTTCAAAATGGCGGATGAACTGCTAACCATCGCATAGCAACAATGTTTGGTTTGGTTTGTTGGCGTTTAACGTCCCAAAGCTACTGAGACTATGAGAGACGCCGTAGTGAAGGGCTCCGGAAATTTCGACCACCTGGGGTTCTTTAACGTGCACTGACATCGCACAGCACACGGGCCTCTAGAATTTCGCCTTCATCGAAATTCAGCCGCCGCAGCCGGTATCGAACCCGCGTCTTTCGGGTCAGCAGCCGAGCGCCGTAACCACTGAGCCACCGCGGCGGGGCGCATAGCAACAATGTATATATACCAAGTGGCCGAGATGGCCGCCATACTATATAAGCAACGTGGCACCCCACCATGATACCGGGTGGTACCACAGCATGGTAGCATACCATATAACTAGGTCGGTTGCATAGCAACAAGGTATACCACTGATCTCCACTAGAACTCTGGGTGGCACATCGGGCGCCCAAAAGTGAAGCCATCGGAAGTAAGCATCATTGTCCCAGAAGCCAGCTTTTATCAATGCAGGAAATGGGGCACCAGCACAGTTTCTCAGTTTCAGTTTTCACCTTGGTATTTCGTCTTTTCGTCGGTCTCGATAAAGCCTACCTGTTGCGCCATCGCCTGCATGAGAAGACCAGCAAAGTCTTCGGGAAAGGCGTTTCAAAAAGAAGGCTCTTTTGCATTGGCATTGGACGATGCTAGAAGACGACAGGACGTCGCTACACACAGCACGTGCTTACGGAGCCTCGTCTGCTCAGCTCTGTGTCGTCTTTTTGCTCTAGCGTTGCCACCTCTGCTCTTTACTTTTATGCACGTTCCCGGGCTCTAATCCCAACTTATGCCATCAATACGGGGTAAACTTAAGAAAGAATAGGTGGAAACTTGCACCAGGTAGTAGACTTTGCAGTGACCACTTTACTGAATTGTGTTTCTATCGGTCTGGAGCAAAGGCGAGGTCACTATCTGATGATGTGCAGTGTTCTGCTGGTTTACCTGAGCGCCTGCGAAAGGTATGGTACAGCTTTTTAAGCGTACTGTGTCAAGTACTGTCTGGAATTGTACTAAATTATGCCTAAGTGGGCTTTTATTCGTCTTGAGAAAAACAGCGCTTGCAGAGAAAGGACCAGAACGAGAAGGACGCACAACTGCGCTGTAACAACTTTTATTTCGGAAGGGAGCCGATCCGCACCTTTTGTACAGAACAGGAGGGAATGATGCACACGCGCAAAGATCAGCAAAGTGGGAGCACGGAAAGAGCCAACACATAGACCAACTATTCTTATCGTCACTCATAACCAATAACGCAGCCAAAACAAGCGAGAAAAAAAGGAGGTGGGTGGGGGAGGCTGGAATGAAAAAAAAACACACAAGAACAAAGGCAGGGAGTGTAAAGAAACAATTCCAAAAAATTCTAAAAATATCCCGAAGAAGCCAACAACCAACACGACTATACGAATGACGATGAAAGGTGACAAAGATAAAGGCACTAAAAGCTGAACAGACTGAAGCATAAAAGGTGCAGGAAAAGCCTACGGAAGATGTTAAAAATCGGCACGGCAGAAAGATTACGGAATTAAAAGCGTTAAAACAAATAAAAGCAAAAACCTGAGAAGCTGATGAGAATAAAAATAAGCAGGAAAGGTGGTCACTAAAAAATGAAATTGAACAGACAACAGATCTCTAAAAACAAGCAATGAATCGTAAAAACGTGTGGGCGATAAAACCTAAGGTGAGATAACAGAAGTTTTTACAGAAAAGTTTAAGATGGAAAACATCGTAAAAAGTGCGGTTGTGTGTCCTTCTAGTTCTGGTCCTTTTTCTGCAAGCGCTGTTTTTCTCAAGATGCATCCCAACCAACTCGCCCCGCAACACGCCTTCTATTCGTGATGCTTGGTGCTGTTGACTTCTAATAGCGCTTGCCCTCCGTTCCTCTTTCTTGTCAATTATTTGGCTTGCGCTATCACATGGAAAAAGGCGTGCGCTGCAGCATTCGTCCTTTTCGTCAGTCGCTCTCGAGCTGTGCATCTTTAGATATATATGCTGATGACAAGCTCCAAAATTGTTTTACTTGCTTCTTGTAGCTGCAGCTGTACAAACATGGCCGTACTATGTAGTTAGGTAGACAGCACGTCTGGTAAGTATTAGAGGTCCTAAACCGATAAACATAGCCCCCCATCTATCAGACGAAAAATCGGCTGCCTGCAACTCGAAACTGAAACTGGCACTTCGAGGGGCGAGTGTCAGGATTTCCGTCATCGTTCGCGTTTTCTCTGCTACGCGAAAATTCGGTTTAAATAGGACCTTAGCCTCATCGTCTTTGTACTTGTGCCCATTTACGCTCCAAAGACAAGAACCAGAAATATGGTGCCTTCCCCGCGGCAGGTTGAAACCTGCATGTATGTTTTCCTCGGTTTGTCTCAAATCACGGGGTTCTGCAAAAGATACATTTCTCGCGTTCAGCTTGCTTATTCCTTTGATATAAAAGGAGATATCACGCGAGAACAAATAAAACACTACGACCAAAAAGAGGAAAAACACGATTTTTTGCATTGATATACACAGCAGACACCCGACTTCCAGAACAAGCCGGTCAACTTCCGGCGGCTTCACTCGCGCTCGTTTCGGAAAGCGGGAATTCAGCATCCGGCCACATAATACAGATGGATGACGTATACCTCAGCGTTACTAGAACAAACCCGGTTCGCATCTGCACTAAAAATGTGGCCCCAGTGTCGGTCACGCGAACTAACAGCGCTCCAGTCGAGTATTGCTTCCGACCCCGCGTATCGTCTGCTACACGCGCAGCGCAAACGCTGTGCGCATACATCTGCTTTATATACGATCTTCGGCACGAACTGTTATTCGGAACTAAGCAGACAAGTCACAGCTGCTTGTTCATCTCGTGTGACGCGATAATAATGTGCTGAGATTAATACAAGTGCCGCAAAAATCCCACGGTGTCCTCTCAATGTGTGCATTGTCTTTCAAACAACTTCAAGGTCATCGCTTTCGTGACGTCTGAAGAGAACCAATATATTTTTTGTGTGTGGAGTGGCAGTCCCCTATTCTCCTTAAAAAGGTGAGCTGAGGGATGGAAGGATGAAAGAGCGAAATAATCTAATGTTCCTCATTTGGTCGTTTTCCAAATATGAACTGTTGCAGAACACTTCATTCGAGTAGGCTCATCCTAAACTGGCTTCCTTCATTAATTTAGACTGCATATATCGTTGCGGCGCTTGCGAGCGTTTGCATGACATACTTTATTCATTGCGAATACCTTCGCTAGAGGAGGAGTCCGTGGACATGGGATTTAGGAGGAGGCACTACAGCCACACAAATGGCTGTAAGGTGTGCTGGCTATCATGCACTGCTTACCGGCATAGCCCGCGGTAACAATTTAAGGTATCCGATACCGGCTGAGTCCCTCCGCTGTTTCGCTGAGGTACGGTAGAGGTGCGAAGAGCGAATTTTGGTGAGAAATCCGTAGATATACGGTCATTGCTGACTTACCAGAAACGATTCCAGTTCCTCTCCAGAGCACTATCGCTTGAAATTAACAAAGGAAAGCAATTTACGGTGAAAGTTGCAGAAGTTGGAACATCACTAAATGAAGCATGCTATTCCGTTTGAAGTGCAATTATGCCTTACCTATTCAAAATGAAGAAACATTAACGATCATGCATATACCATAGCTGGCAATTGCTGTTTGGAACTCGCGAAACGGGTTTAAACTCATGCTCCGTTTGCATTTGTCAAACCTCCTAATGCTGTATTAATAAAACATTTTTTTTTTCGATAATGCTACTCAATGCACGTTCACTCGTAAAGCCAACGTGTATAGCTTCGTATGGGAGCGTTGAATTTTGCATGAGAAAATATAAGTGCTTAATGACGCGTTTCGGCGCTTCGCACCCAACAACTGCCGTTATCTCCTGTTGTAAGTTCATTTTCGCCAGCAAACCACAGAGACCTGGCAGAGAAGACAGAACTGGATGTTTATAATTGTTTACTTAGCAGTTTCAGTTCGTGAGGTCACTAATTTCAGGATTGACGTTTAGCAGGAAAGGAAGTGCAGATTAAAACATTATTAAAGCAAGAGCAGTGTCAACAACGTACTACAGCAGGGAGCTAGTGACGGCGGCTGCTTCTTCCGATTTTGTTATTGTTAAGCAAAAAAATTCGCTGTGGCTTAGCTTGGTTAATCCCGGTAATTGCGAAAGCAATTACGCCATGGTTCAGCTGGTAGTGTAGCTGGTGGTTGTGCTTGTGGTTAGACTTGTGGCGATGCATCGGTTATACAATCCAATCCAATCTAATGTAATCTAATCTAATCTATTCTAATCCAATCCAGTCCAGTACAATCCAGGCCAGTCAGTCCGCCGTTCATGTGCACCGCCGTCGCACACGGACGGCGCGAGATCGCGAAGCAATGTTAAGCCGCTGGTGGTTGGCACAGCTACTGGTTTGTAGCGACGTGAGTCGAGCCTAATCTCTTCAGCGTAACGCCACAATCGCGCTCCCAGCGGAGAGCGCAGGAGTTAGGAGCCGGTGGTGGCACCGCCGCGGCTTGCGACGGCGCGAGTCGGTCGCCCTTCTCTTCGGCGTGACGTCACACCTGTTACGCTCCTAGCGGAGAGCGCAGGAGTTAGGCGCCGGTGGTGGCAGCGCCGCGGCTTGCGACGGCGCGAGTCGGTCGCCCTTCTCTTCGGCGTGATGTCACACATGACGTCACACAAAGATCAACTAAAGGTCAATGGTGGCACCGCCGCGCCACGGCAAAGGCTGAAAGTGCAAGTAGTAAAGCTTTCGCTTTAATAACAGCTTTCTGCCTTCACCTCTTGAAGATGTTGAAATCGCTATCCGATGTCTAGGTGAGAGGAGAAAAAAAATATGTAGAGGAAATGGTCGATCGTTTACGTGTGGAACTTAAGAAAATTATTACAGTTGATTTAACGCATTTTTCAGAAACGGAATTAAGATATCAGAACTGCTTTTGTCTTGTGCCGGAATGGTTTCAAAGTGTGCGCGGAAGAAGTAGTTGGTGGGAATGGGTCCTAGAGTGCGCAGGCAGAAGCTACAGTCAGGCGCGCAGCGTCCCATGGGCCGCTCACCTGGCACCGGCTGATTTTGGGAACGGAAACGTCGAAAAGAAATTCCACTATTGCCCATTTGCTTCTTCAAACAAATTACCGAAGTTATATCGGCAACATACGACCACCATTAGACTCCTGCCATTTTCGCGTTGCTTTGTGACAAAGTTGGCACCTTTGCATAAATCTAATCCGTTACGTGTTCTGCAAAGAAGCATTAGTCATACAGGTTTGTCACAATTTAACAGAGACCTATACGCTTTAAAACACTTTAAATCCTCTACTTCGGTAGTTCTCTCGTGCACACGTTCCACTTACACAAACGGCAGCGCTAAGCATCTTTGAGCGCGCATTAGCGGGTGGCATTGAGAACAAATTAGCGCTAGTTAGGGCTCAGTCAGCTGCTCCGTACACTTGTTTCGGGGTTGATCTCAGCAGTTCCACGGTATATATCCGCAATTCATAATAGCATACCTGGTAGGCACCCACGTTCGACAACCGCAGGTTTTTGCACCAGTTTCAAAGAGCTAAAGGAAGACATTTTGACCCTGAACGGTAGGCAATGAAAACGGACATTGTGCCGACAGCCAGAGCTGAGAACAAATACTTAATTTAAGCATTTCGCTTAACTGTCGAATAGACGTAAGCTAAAGAAAACCTAGGACATAAGACGCCCCGCGAGCATGGTTACTCCGCCTCTGGTTCCTGTGTTTTGGTATGGCAGTAGCAGATGACAGCGCTCGACCGGAAGCAAGACTCGACTGCAGCGCTGTTAGTTCTTGTGGCCTCCGCAGAGGCCATCTTCCGGCGCTGCCCGGTGACCTGGCAGGCCGGGCAGTACCTTATTTAGGGGGTTCATGGTGACTCTGCGTGTAGGGGTAGGCAGAAGTGGAGTAGAAAGTGTAACAATGGCGGCTGAGCCCGACAAAATGGCCACTAGGAGGTCAAGGAAGAAAACTACTCAAAAGAATTTTAACACCAGGATCACTTACATAAACATGGAAGGGGTTAGAAAGATAACGAAATAACTGAAAGGCGAAAAACGTAGCGCAAAGAGACGAGGACACAGAAAGACGGACAACACACGGCGCTAACTTCCAACAAAGGTTTATTTCAGAAAGAAAGGTGGTTTTATAACGACATCACGACCAACACGCCGTCAAACCATGTGCTAGCAAAGCGTAGCAGCCAGATATGCGAGCTCTTTCGCCATCAATGATACAGAGGGGGTACTAACACAATCACCTTTCAAAAGTGATATCCATTCCGCTTCTATGATTTCTCGTGTCAACGAAATAGTTAGGAACAGAACAGTAGTTAAAGGACGAAGAAGTAGGTGTATACGCGCTATGCGAGACACATCTCAGGGATCTAGAAGATCCACCGTTAACCGATGCCTATGCTTGGAAAGGGAACAAGAAGGGGAGAAGGTTAGGTATGCTGATACATCAAGGAAGAAGTTGGCAAAGAAAAAAACTTGCAATGAACATGTCTCGGCATCGGGTACAACTAAGGTAAACGAACATGGCTAGGCCAGCGATAATTGATTTAGGGACAGGGGACAAATGCAGGCAAGAAAACAAGGACCTAGTTAGGTGTCTCAATGACGATACAAAACAGTTTGGAGACGATGACGATATTATTCTGCTGGGTGATATGAATGGCCACATCGAGGATTGGGGTGGATACGCAGATTTTAACGGGAAGCTACTGCTAGACCTCTGTGAGTGGAATAACCTAGTTATTGTAAATAGAAAAACTAAATGTGAGGGACAAAGCACGTGGGAATTCAGTCACAGGCAGACAACCACTGACTACTGTCTAATGTCGCAGGGCACCTATAACGAGCTCGCAATAATAGAAATATAGGAAAAGCGGAAGTAAAGCCTGGGAAGTGATCATAAACATATTAGTCTACAGTTGGGAGCCCTGATATAAGAGAAATGCAGAGATGTAAAAAGATAACGTGGAATTAAACGACGAGCAAATAGTGCTAATAGCAGCCGACAGAGAGAAAGCAATAGAGAAAGGTCCCATAGAAAGAGTAGGCTTAAGATCAGAAGTACTCCTCAGTACAAAATTGAGCAAGTAAATGCAGCAAACACTTGGAGGTGAAAGAGGAAGCCACGAAGCTGGTGGAATATAGAAACTGAGGAGGCCATCGAACAACGACGGGTGGCTTCAACGGAACACAGAAAAGAAAAGAGGGCGCAGTTATCTGAAGAGAAAATATGTGAAAAATTGGAATCTTATCGTCAAAAGAACAGCAAGTGCAGGTACTCGTCCAGGCTAAATTAAAGCAGTCCACTGTTCGTTGGCTAGATGAACTTCGCGTTGAAACTATAAGGAGGGGGGGGGGGCAAGAAATTTCTGGCACCGTATTAGCTGGCAGGGTAAAACGAATCAAAGAAAGCAGGAACAGATTCAAGATGATGAGGGAAACTGTTTAGACGGAGACGACAGCTGAGGATTTAGGAACGATGATAGCTTAATCTCCCCATATGAGGCAGACACAGGACACCACAATAGATAACAGCTTAGAACTGATTAGTCTTAACTGCAAAAAGGCGGAAGCAAGTATTAAGGCAGTCATAACAAATACGCAAATTCCTCACAGCTCGAGACAAAGTAAAATGAAATTTGGTTTTTAAAGGTAAAGAAGATAAGATAAACATAAAATCCTTGAGACCAATTGCGATTAAAGCCGTTATATACAGGCTGGTAATCCAGGCGGTGATTTTGAAAATGCAGTCATGTGTAGAAAGTAACAAGATAGTTGGAGAACTTCAGAACGGGTTCAGAAGGACTAGACGCTGAGACGATATCCTGTTCGTGCCTACCCAATCCAGAGAAATTGCTAAGGCGGGAAACAGACCTCTGTATTTAGCCTTCCGGGACATAAGCGGGTGCATACGACATTGTGAACGATGAAATGTTGCGGAACATATTAAACGATGAATGTATCGGTCATGAGGCAATTGATTTTCCGCAGCAAAAATACAGAGACAATAAAGCTGAAATTACATGGGAAGGGATAAAAAGTACCACCACTGTGGAGGTACACAAAAGATTAAGGCAAGGTTGTCCTCTCTCACCGCTGCTGTTCATGCTTTAAACGATATGAAAAAAAGGCTACAAGAAATTTATCTAGCTTATAATGTTTCGTACATATTAGGAGGAAAGGTTGTTGAGCAGCGACTCCCCTGTTTAAAGGCCTAGTTGACCGAAAGTTTACTGCGGCTAATTTTGCACTCCATATAGTGTGCATGTTATGAACAATATCTATATTTAATATTAGGGCTGTGAAGCGTCTAGAATTTTAGTTAGAAGCGTTCGAAAACCTCTGTAGCAGACGACGCAGTCCACTAGCGGTGAGCTGGACAACTAACAAACCTGACCGGAAATGACGCACTATTGAGACACCGGCATCGCCGGCTCGCCAGTTTCAGGCGTTCTGAAGTGAGCGAGCGCCCCTTGTAAGCCCGTCTTCTGGGGCTTTTCTGGCTGTTTTCCCCGCGAAGCTCGATGGTATCCGAGAAAAAATAAACTGCTGGCACCATGTAGACGAAGTACGTGGCCGCGGAAAGGAATACGAGGAATGTGGAAAGCACAATGTGTACCTCTCGGCCGCTGCCCTTTACCCCCGATCTCGAAAGTTGGTGTCAGCTGTCTGGAGCTCAGGTTTTAAAGGGTCCCTGAAACGGTGCCCATGTAGGCAAAGAGAAGTCGAGGTATTGATAGCCACTGAACGATCCATCATCCTACAGCAAAAATTTTTGATCTGCCTTGTGTGGAACCAGAGATAATGGCTATTAAAAATGACCACCAGCCTTTATCCTCTCAACTCGTACACCGGAGCGAACCATAAAAAAAATAAATATTACAGGCCGGGACCATGCTCCGCCCACAAATACGTCCTCGACGAGATCGGTTTGTTTACTTCCGGTTGACGCGCTCTTTCGCTCGCTCGCTCGCTTTCCCGCTGTCTGCTGTGTTCACCCGTGTCTCGCAACCGTCGCTGCGGCTTCTCTCGTACTATGGACCCCGAGCTGAAGGAACGACTTTTGCGGATGAGTGCCGAAATGGGATTTCAGCCTTAAGGCGGGGACACATGTGCGAAAAGTGTGTGCGATTCGCTGCGGCGCGTCGTTGGTTGTGAACGACGTCGTAACGACCGATCGCAGCTCGTCGCCTGCGTCCAACCTGCTGGATGTCAACGACGAGCCGCGCGCGGAAAACGCAACGACGGGAAGCGGGAGCCAATACGAGCGCGGAAAGCGGCAGCATCGTGATGTCGTACAGCACGCTCCTCATGCCACTCGGGGCCGAGCCACGCCAGGCCGGCCTGCCAGTCTTGATGCCGGCCGCCGGCGACTAGCTAGGACTGAAAAACGCGCTAGTATTGTTTGTTCTCGTCCATAGCAAGCCCTTGGATAGATGCATGTCAGAAATGCATAATTTCTGACGATCGTTGGCCAATATCAAGTTGCTGGTAAAAGTGATAATTGCGATACAAGCAAATTTCATCCCACAGCCGCTTTGGTGCTGCTGCTACTAGGTGCGGTTCGCCTGCCGTCTTCTAGCTCTGTTGCTGAAGGCGTCGTGGAAATCGAACGTATCTTTTTGTAATGGAACGAGTTCGCAGTAAAGCGATGTGAAGAGTAGGCCTTTTATTATAGCGTAGGCGACTTCCGAAGCGCCGTCAGCTGCGGCTTCGATCCGAAACCAGCTAGGCCTAGCAACGACTAGGGCAGCCTGGGACCAGCGCGCAGTTCGTCGCGCGGCGTTGCCGCAGGCGGTGTCGTTGCCGAAGGATCCACTTTTGCACAGGCATATTGTCGTTGCTCGAATCTAGAAAACATCCTGTCTGGTATCATGGCTGTTTTGTATTTTCTTGTGCGAACGTGAAGTACGCCAAGCATGCCGGCCGGCCGGCCAGCCTGGATCCCGTCTGCCGGCGTCATAAAAACGAGCTAAAGTGTGTTCTTGACGTAAATAATAAACCCTGGGATAAGAAATGTGAAAAATGTGTCATTTTTAAGGATCGCTGACCAATACTGAGCTGCTGGTAAAGGTAACGACTTTGATACGAGCAAATTTCTTGCCACAACCGTCTCGCAGCTGCCGCTGGCCCGACGTGGGGTCCGGCTCGCCTGGCGCCCGCTCGCTGCGCTGCTGAAGGAGTCGCGGAAAATGACCATACTATTATTTTATTGTGAGATGATGCTGTTGACTGCAAATCGATGTGTCGAGTAAGCCTTTTATTATAGCTCAGGCGACTTTCAAAGCGCCGGCCGCTGCGGCTTCGATGCCAAAGAGGCAATAGGCCTAGCGACGACCACGGCAGCCAGGCAGCAGCAGAGCTCGTCGCTCGGAGCGCCCGCGAGCGGTGCCATTGCCGAAAGCTCGCAACATAAGCAGGCATGCTTTGTCGCTGCTCGAGCAGTATTTCTGATAACAAGGCGATCTTGCCTTGTGATATTTGTACACCATCCCAAGCAGCGCTCAGGCATTGCTGCATGGCGGCGAAGTGCGACACCGGCTGTGAGCGGAGCTTGGGTAGAGCAGCGCAGCGATGGTCACCGCTCCGTGTGTCCCTGCTTGTAGTGGGGCGGCATTTCGCAAGCGACGATCGGTGCGGTGCGCCGGCCAAGTTTTTAAGGACACGCCGTTCAGAAATCCGGCGCTGAATCCTGACGACGACGACAGCTCGCTCACTTCCATCTTTCGGCAGACAGTGCCGAAGTGCAACATCTTGTCGAACCCTGGCTTTGCAACCAACGACACAGCACGGCCGGTCCATTTTGATTGCGCATGCGACGGAGGTCGCGACAGAAATTAGTAGTGCGGTGACTCCAAATCGCACCTCGATTCTCGATTCGGTTCGACGGCGGCGCCGGCGGAGTGACACAAACGGTACGAGCAGACGAAAACATTGTAAACCGGAAGTGTAGTACTAATTTCTGACACCCAACACACAATAACCGCGTAAACATGCATATAAACGACAACTCTCCTTGCTGAAATGCGAAATGGTTCCGTAAAGAGTAAGAATGTGACGTATCTAGAGCTTTTAGTATGTTAAATGTGCGGTTTCACGTTTGCACCGCGAACCAATGATAGCCCTGCGCTGGTGACGTAAAGAGTACTAAAATGACGTAATGAGTACAGATTCGGGCGGAAGTTCACCGCCGCTGTTCGCCGCGAGGCTCGGGAGCAGCAGTTTTTGAAAATGTATTATAAATTATCTACTCGCTTTTGATGTATTGTACGCGGCATGAACGTTCAGTGGCCTATGCTCTACATAATGCAAGTATTTTTTTGCCAACCTCAGACACCCCTTTCTGGGACCCTTTAACGTGAATTCCCTCTCTAATTAAAGAAAAAAAAATGGTGGGTGACTGACGCTTCTGCCTCGCGCGAACCCCTTTTCTAGGTTGGACTTTGTCAATAGACCTCTCCCGGTCTCCATCATGCATCAGAGCACGCACGTGTTTCTGGCCCGATCGGCAAAGCATGCCACGAACCGAGAGGGTTGTAATTGGGAGAAGAAAGGCTTCGAGGCGTCTCTAATCGGGATAATAAAGAAGACGGGGGAACCACTCGTCACAAGCTAGCTTAGGCGGATCAGAAGCTAAAGTGGACGCTTTGCTCATCGAGCAACGCCATTTTGACGTCACCTTGTTTCCACCAGGCAGAAGTCTAAGGAGAGGTCTGCGCAATACGCCGTCGTGCGCCCAAAGTATCTGCTGCCTCGGAAGATTCGCAGGCCCGGCTGAGAATCCTGGAACGCCACACGAGCGTTACTGAAAACGTCGAATTTCTTACTGCCTCACGCCGTTCCTATTGAGGTCGATTAGAGGAAGATTCAGCATTACCATCCGAGGCACGTCTCCAAGACCTTAGAGACCTGAACGCATGTTATTTGAATGATAATATTTTCAAACCAAGACAACCCGTAATTTGGATTGTATGTTCTCCATTATTACTCAGTCGTTACAGATACACTGCATGCCTACCGGCAATCTACTTGGTAGGCGTATACGGTCGACTGGGGTCCGGCAACCACGGCTTTCTGTCCAGCTGTGTGGTTTGAAAAGATTAGAAAAACTTTTCCGTCTCTGCAGTACAAGGCCTTTAACTGATTCTAGGTAAATACAGTAATCAACGCAGCGCATGTCTTTGTTCATATGAACCGGCATAGGTATTTTGAAACGCGCAGTGGCTTGCCCGACCCAGGCGCGCAAAGATGAAACAGCCCACCATCGGCACCACATTGATGCCACGGTCCTCGAAGAGAAAAATATATATTTAATTTGCAACACAAATTTTTCTTCCGGAACATTCTATCGCTTAACACAGCGCTTAATTCTTCTGAGCTCCCTTTTTAGACATCAAGCTGTTTTTATTGATTTACCTCGCGTTCATAGCGCCTGTTCCACATTCCTATGCACAGGAAGGAATACCTTTCGACGAGGGAGAAAAGTGAGAAAGAAAAGGAAAACGAGAAGGCAGGTCATTTTTTCTGTATCAAGACAACAACCATATTGCACGCACAGCAGAGCGCACATGTGCTGTTGGCACGCGCGTGCCCGCTCAAAAAAGCCGACTTGATAATACAAGAACTTCTTCTACTTGGCCTCAATTTGAATATGCTTCCTTTCTCCGCTATGTCCGAACTCTGAGCAAGCTGTAATCCAATACTGCCAAGCAAACAACGCTCACTAGCATTGCGGCGCGATCATCATCGCTGAGGTTGAGCGAGGAGTTTTCTAGTCTACTACAGCAAATAAAACACGCTTAAAACTTTTTCTAGGTCGTTTCATTCGTTTTAAGATGTGTGTTTTCACATATTACCAGTATTTATTGCTCAAAGTGCTGCACGCGCTAGCGGTACCAGCGCTTTGCACGAGCTGCAACGAGCAGACGCTCCGAGCTGTGCGGACTCGTGTCTCAAACATGCGTCACTTCCGGCGGGCGGCAATGGCGCCCGTTTTTCCAGTTTCGGTTTTGAAAAGTCTGATTTTTGCGTGCCGTTGGCACCGTAACTGCTTGAAACTGGAGCGTAATGCTTTGTGGGTAGCATAATACGGGGGTGTACTATGAAAAAACATCCTTTTTACGGTTTGAAAAATTTCGGTCAAGTAGGCCTTTAATATATGCTGACGATTTGTACTGTTAGCAGATAGCCAGGAAGATTTGCAAACTGTGGGTAATTGTTGTGGAGACGAAGGAAACGCTCTAGGTTTTTGTTTTAGCGCAACTAAGTGAGGTGAGATCATTTTCAAGGTGCTTACAATAAAGGATATGAAATACCCACAGTAGCCGAAAACAAATATCTCGGGATATGGGTAAGCGAAAGGCAGATGTACACGGAAAAGCACGAACAGCCTCGTAAGGGGAAAGGGCGAAGAGATGTCGGAATAATGAAACATAGGGCATTATGGGGGTACAAAAAATATGCAGCACTGAGTGGTATTTGGAAAAGAATAGAAGGGCCGGGGCTTCCTTTCGGGAATGCGGTTCTGTGCTGAAAAGCAGAAGTTCAGTCGAGGTTAGACGTAAATCAGAGAGCTGTTGGAAGATTGGCAATAGGTGCCCAAGGCAAAACCATAAACGGGGCAGTACAAGCGGATATGGGCTGGGCATCGTTCGAAGCACGGAAACCTCAGAGTAAAATACTATATGAAGAACGTCTGAGGAAACTGGACGATATAGGTGGGCAGCTAACGTATTTAGGTAAATACTTTTAGACAAAAAGCGTTGACTAACAGTTGCGGAAAGGAACTAGGAAAGTAATCAGTAAGTAGGCCTGACACGTGGGCGGAGAAACAAAGAGCAGTAAAGGACAGGTTAAAAATGCCGAAGGTAAAAACTTGGTCAATTCAATGAAAACAAGACAGTGTAGAATTATATCGATACTGCAAAGGCAGATCAGGAAGGAAACGCTCTATGATAACTCAAAAGGCAGTGCCCTACTCTTTGAAGCTAGGTGAGGGTGTCTTAGAACGCGAAGGTACAAAAAGAAATTCAACGAAGACGACACATGTGCTGTGTGTGGTAGATCTCTAAAAACAATTGAGCACCCCATGCTCAAATGTGATGGCATCATTCGGATGTCGATGCAGGCACAGTCACTCTTCCTAAGGCCGTAGGGTTTAGAGATAACAATGGTTATGTAAATAAATTTGCGGTGCAAGTTAGCAAAAAGCGGTTAGAAGATTGGTGGCAAAAAAGCAGAGAGGATACGTAAGGTTAGAAGTGTAGGAAACCGTATTGAAAGAAAATGGCGAATTTTAATAACAATTTACAATACAGTGAAAGAAAAAAAAAGCTGAACATGGTGGCAACTGCCACCACCCATTTCAGAGAGGACGCTCCTACATTCCGTCCTTGGGGATGGGAAGCTGCGGAACTCAGCGGCACTCGGTTGCCCCAACGGACGATAAGTTTCATTCGTATACAGATTGTGCACCACCCATTTCATTTGGGTTTGGATGGTGCTATACATTACCGAGTGTTAGGGAGCACAAAAGTACTAGTTGGGTGAGAGTTAGTATGCGATAGGGACTCGCCACGACGACCTTCGACGTCCCAAACCGCAATTTCCATGAACTTTCAATCGTCTACTTCGGCCGAACCTTTTGACGTAGAACGCTCGGGTTGGTGTCAAACGCTTTGTTTTCTTGTGCTGTATACGTTGGTAGCAAAATGTGGACGTAGAATATTGGGGTGGTGTCGAACGATTTGTTTTCTTGTGCTGTATTACGTTGGTAGCAAAATTTGGACGTAGATTGTTCGGGGTTGGTGTCAAACGCTTTGTTTTCTTGTGCTGTATACGTTGGTAGCAAAATGTGGACGTAGAATATTGGGGTGGTGTCGAACGATTTGTTTTCTTGTGCTGTATACGTTGGTAGCAAAATTTGGACGTAGATTGTTCGGGGTTGGTGTCAAACGCTTTGTTTTCTTGTGCTGTATACGTTGGTAGCAAAATATGGACGTAGAATATTGGGGTGGTGTCGAACGATTTGTTTTCTTGTGCTGTATTACGTTGGTAGCAAAATTTGGACGTAGATTGTTCGGGGTTGGTGTCAAACGCTTTGTTTTCTTGTGCTGTATACGTTGGTAGCAAAATGTGGACGTAGAATATTGGGGTGGTGTCGAACGATTTGTTTTCTTGTGCTGTATTACGTTGGTAACAAAATTTGCACGTAGATTGTCCGGGGTTGGTGTCAAACGATTTCTTTTCGTGCGCTGTGTTACGTTGGTAGCAAAACTTGGTTTGTTGTGTAAAATCGGGACATAACCAATTTGTATCGGATATAACGATGTCGAATACACGCCAGGTGATCATGATGTAACACCCGATCGATAGGCGGTGCTACGCATGGGTCGCCTTGCCGGATGTATAAAAGGGATCGCGCTGGGGAGTCGTTAAAGAATGCATACACAAAATCGTTATAACAACGGCTAAACGCTTTATGAAACAATTGAAGAACCAAGAGGTAATGCTTGATTCTCGATTGCTGCCTCGGCGTCGGTTCAAATTTTTTTATGCAACGTTTATGCCCCAGGGGCCTGCCTTTGGCTGATCATGAAAACAGCGTTGACTTTGAGAGTTGATAACAGCCTATATTGCTGACGCATCTAGAAACCCATTGCAAATAGATCGCATGATGTGTATGTTAGGGGGTCATAAATGCGTAAAAAACGGAATGCATATCTCTACGCACAGAATAAGAGAATAAACCTCACAATGATTGTCACAAAGAAACATCGGTTCAAAGTAAGGCTTGTATACATGGTGGCACCTGAAAGAGCTAGGCATGGACACAAGCAAGAAATGTGCTTTCTCCCAGATTCTTCGCTCATGCACAGCAGCACTTCGCGAGCGAAACTGTCCGAACGAACCGCGCTTCAAAAAGAGTTTCCCACACACTCGCTCAATTTCGGCGAAATTGTGAAAAACACTTTATGCTCTAGCATCTTGAACCAAGCGCTGCATCAAATGTCATTTAACGGGATTGTTGTGGTAACCCTGCCAAGAGGTGCTTCACCTGTGGTACGCGCAGGACTTTGTCAAGCAATGCACCGCTCTCTGGTGACGTCGCACAGGGAACAGGAAGAAGGTGAAGACCAGGAGAGCACCGCCCAGCAGCACGACGGCCAGTACCTGCGCCTCCAGCGGCCATCTCCGTTTGGGCCGAGCCGAGGCCCTGGGTGTGGGCGACAGCTGTAACAGTGACAAGGCATCCTCAGAGAATGGAATCTCCCCTACAAGTTATCCTTTTATTTCGTCCATAGTACTTGCTGCAAACTTTGGTTTGGTTTTGGTTTTTTGGTGTTTAACATCCCAAATCGACTCAGGCTATGAGTGACGCCGTAGTGAACGGCTATGGATATTTCGCCACCTGGGGTGCGTTAACGTGCGCTGACGTAGCTCAGTACACGGGCGTCTAGAATTTTACCTCCAACGAAATCCGGCCGCCACGGCAGAGATCGAACCCACGTCTTTTGGTTCAGCAGCCAAGCGACGTAACCACTGAGCCACCGCGGCGGGGAGGAATACAAGCGTATTTAATTTACCTGACAGTAATTTATCTCTTCGAGGACAAGAAGCACCCCGTAGGTCACTAGTGATGGCCGCTTAAATTAAGTATGATCGCAAAACTAAATTACGTCCAGCCTGTTTGAAACCAACGCCTTTTTCTGCTCTCATTTCCTGCACGCTCTTGTCAACCTATGTATCTCAACGCGTCTGAATAGGATATATAGAAGTGGCCTGGTTTCTGTAGCGCACATCAGAGAACTGGAGTCGAACTTCAAAGTTCCAGAAGTTTTGAGCTACTCAGAGGTTACGTCGCTCGGCTGCTGACCCGAAAGACGCGGGTTCGATCCCTGCTGCGGCAGCCGAATTACAATGGAGGCGAAATTCTAGAGGTCGTGTACTGTGCGATATCAGTGTACGTTAAAGAACCCCAGGTGTCCGAAATTCCGTAGCCCTTCACTACGGCGTGTCTCATAGCCTGGATCGCTTTGGATTCCATTCGGGTGTTCTAGGGAGTGCTGCGCCCGGTAGTAGGCTTTCTCCGATGTGTGAAATCTCCGTATACAGAGAGGATTCACAGCGCCATAATGCCCGCAGAGGCTGATTGATACAGGTACTGCTTGTTGAAGCATTCCATACTGCTTACTAACTGAGGGGTATTGGTGGCACCCTATGGCTGAAGGCACTACTATGTGACAAAGATATGTCCGGCATTGATTATTTATCTCAGTGACCCTCTCTGCAAAGCTTCGTGAAGCTGACGCCGCCATGCTTCACAGCGAGCACAGTGAGCATAAATGTTTAAGAGCAGTTAACTTGGGCCACTTTTCGATCAGTGACATTCGGCATAGACATGACGGTTATGCTGCCAATTAGGGACGGAGTGGAAAAGAAATGGCCTGTGTCGAACGTCCTCGCGGCACTCAGCGCGCGGAACGCTACTCCCCTAGCCCGACTCCCCGACCGAATAAATGTCAGCTCACCTTTGAAGACGTTGTTTGCTGGCCGGCGTCTAGCAGCAGGTCGCTCAGTGCCTTTATGGATTCCCGCCCGCTTTTCGGGTTGGCCGGCTGAGACGACTGGATGCGAGGTGGCGGTGAACATGAAGCGCTGGCTGGGGGGACATCTGATTGCCGAGTTGGCAGTACGGGAGCGTAGCTAGGCACATCCCTGTTAACGTGCTCCTGGGCGGGTTGCTTGGCATCTAGCGCCTGCGTGGAAACAAAGACGTGGTGGGTACGCGCTGTTCATTGTGAATGCGATAGGGCGCACAGAGGGGGGGACCTGAGCGCATCTATGCATAAAAAGCGACTGCAGTTATGACCGGTGTCTTTCACGCAAGGAAGTAACATAACCAGAGCTTTTTAGGAGTGAAATGCAGCGTAGCCTGGAGTTTATTGGTATTGTAGGATAGTCAGATGGTGTTTGATGCCCCAGCGGCCAGCGCCAACGAAGCTGACGATAACGTCATGATCTAACTAATGGATATTCGTAACGGGCTGGATGAGTTGGACATGTCAGACGCCACTATTCTCTAATTAGGTTATTTACTTACGGTTAGACTCCGCAGCTCACAATTTCATACTTCATGGCGACAGGGAACGTACTGCCTTGAGGTAAGAAAAAATGGCCCTCCAATGAGTCGCAAATCTTTTTCGGCATAAACTGGTCGAAACAAATTGGCAGTGGCTTAGCTCAGCTATGCCAGGATATACATAGCGAGAGGTAAACGCAAAGGAATTGTTCCTAAAGGCCGCCTCCAGCGTCGGAACCGCACTCGCACTTTCACTCAGTCTAAGCAAGTGATCGGTTACACGGCGGGCGGCCTTCACGTCACCCTGCAACGCCGCATCGCGTTCCAGCAAGGCCAGGACACACCGCTCTGCCAGGCGCTCCTCTCTTTGCTCCGGCGTCTAAGCCTCTCGCTTGGCCTTGCGCCGTTCGTCAATCTTCCTGTGCTCAGCGGCCAGCCGCCAGGTCGCAACCTCGAGGTCGGACGAGATAAGATTCTCCAGTCTCCAGAGCCCCTCGGCAGCGGCCCGACTCTCCTTTTCCATGGCAAGCAGATATACCCCGTGCCTGTATCACTCTGTATTTATACGGCAACGCAGCCTCCTCGCGCATCCGCAGTAGTGCGCGCCGTGCATGCGCACAATTGGCGAGGTGGCGGCGAGCGTAGTGACATCACTCGGCTGCGGCAGGGTGTAACTGACGACAGCGGTAATTTAAAATCATACCTTCCGTGATGTCACACTCAACTTCTTCGCATTTTTTGGTGCATTGAGGACAAGCGCGAAGTTCAATCGTCGACTTCGTCACTATTATAAATGGTAGTGAAAACCCTCGCCATGCTTTACCTACAGCCTATATCGATTTGTATCCTTAAATATCCCGAAATTCTCATAAAGTGGTGCAGTTTCCTGTTAAGAAAACTCCCTTTGGCTTTACCTCTCGCAACGTATATTCTGGCATAGCTGAGCTAAGCCGTCGTCAATTTTTGTAGCAAGAGCTACATTGGCCATATTCTCGCCGTTTCGCTGTGGCCGGTGGCCACACCGCGAGCTGAGCCGTTGCCTAGCAACCGCCGCAGGTGGTAGCGCCGCTCGCCGCGCCATCTCGCATGAGGTCAGAGGAGGAGCCGGTGAAACAATGGTGAAACCGCATTGCAACTACAGAGCAGGAGCCGGCTTTGCATCGTATATTGCCGCGATTGTTTGTAGTGGGTGTTTGTTTATTCATCAGAGCTGCCGGCGCGTCGCCTTAACGCTGTATTTGTGATGCAAGACGCGCCAAGATTTATCTCGACTGATCACATCCAGGCGGCGCCGATTCTACGTTGTTCCAGATTGTTTTAGTAGCTTTTCATTGTTTGTCTCGAAAGTTCGCTATCAGCTTTAAAAAGAGCATGGCCGAGAGCAGCCGGGATTCTGTTCGACGATCGCCGAGAACGATTGTTGCTACGCTGCCGACAAGTGATTCAGTTCTTTGCGGGCGCAAGTCAGCCCAAATAAACAGTTTCGTTTAGGAGCCATTCTCGCTGTTTTCCTGTTCGCCGGACTACAGTCACCACAACCACGCACATGCAGGAGGTGCTGACCTGCAATCCAGCTATGCCCCTCACGATGGAACCGGGTGCACAGCCAACGCCCGTCGTGCTTTGCCAGCACCGTGAGCCATCGACTTTTCGTGGAGAACCACACGAATATGTAAAGACTGGCTGGACACGTACGACTATGTGGCAGCGCTGAATGCCTGGAACGACAGCGCTAAGCTTCGAAACGTTTATTTTGCATTGGACGGCCCTGCCAGAACGTGGTTTGAAAACCACGCACATTCCCTCACGAACTGGACGACCTTCAAGAAGCAGCTACTGGGTACGTTTACTAGCGTCGTACGTAAGGAAAGAGCGGAGGTCCTGCTGC
Organism: Amblyomma mixtum; assembly: GCF_055824585.1. Classification (NCBI taxonomy): domain Eukaryota; kingdom Metazoa; phylum Arthropoda; class Arachnida; order Ixodida; family Ixodidae; genus Amblyomma; species Amblyomma mixtum. Next base: position 164,795,874 of record NC_143021.1, read on the forward strand.
AGTCAATATTTCAATGCCCAAACGAGACCGTGACTGCGTATGTTGAAGATATTAAACGCCTTTCCAGGCGCTCCAACCCTGACATGAATGAAGAAGCCCTCCTACCTGATGCGTGGCGCGTAGGAGAAACTCTTCGCCGGCCTGATCCGGGATCCTCCAAAAACCGTCGCCGACTTTGTAGCTGAAGCTTCAACCATCGAAAAGACCCTTGACGCCCGGACCCGTCACTACAACCGACCACTTCAAGTGCTGTCGGCAGCGACGGCGGCTCGAGCAACACGTCGATAACGCTGGTCTTCTGCGCATTGCAGGTTGATCCGTGCTTGCTCTGAAACACCTGCGGCTGCCGTACGACCTGTGTCTGCAAGCCTTTAACGCCAAGAACTGGATAGTGAAGCCATTGATCTGTTTTCCTTTTCAACGTTTGGGATCATTTGGCAAGAAACTGGCTACCTCTTCTGGGAAGACTCGGCCGTTGGCAGCGACATCTGTGTTCCCGGACTTAACGGGGGGGCGTATTTCGTGGCGTATTTTGGCAGCGGCGGCAGGGAATCCGGTTGCTGGTCGAGCGTCTAATGGGCCTCCAGCCTCTTCATAGGCTCTGCCATCACCACGTGACGACGCACATCTCACAGAAACACGCTCTGGCGAGGAGGAAGCTTGGCGCCTTGCAGTCGCGGACTGCGGTTTCCAGCGGGCCGACCGGACCCGAAGTACCCAAAGCGTCGTTGGCTGCTAAGCGGCGAATCTGCCGTGTGACACACGAGACCGGACGGCTCATACCGGTGAACGCTTCAGGAGGGAAGGACAAATTAGCCGTACCCACCCCCTTTGCCGGGCTGCTATGGCCCAAGCGGGCGATGGATTGGCGCCGCCGTCGCCGCCGGTGCTCGGTGTCTCCTGTGTCGGTCCATGGGAAAGCGCCGTGCGGGAGGAGCGCCGCATTCAGCATCACATGCGAAGGGGGTTAGCTGCCTTTTTTCAGGGCGACGCCGTGGCCAGAAACCGCACAAACGCCACCGGCTCTTGGGTCTTCGCCGAAAAACAGCGTCTTTGGTCACGGTAGCTCGATGCCACCTGTCTGTGGCCTCCGATCCCAACAACGGATGGTGGACAACGTCTTCCGAGGGGTGAAATGGCACACTTGCCTCTGCTAGGTGGACGATGTTTCCATCTTCTCGCAGGGCTTTCCACCGCATCTGATACGTCTAGGGTGTTCTTCAATGCCTCTCTGACACTAGCCTGCAGCTCAACTTGAAAAAGTGTCGCTTTGGAGCCCGACAGCTGACCAACTTTGGTCTCGTCGTGTCCAAGAACGGTGTCCTCCGGGACCCTGCCAAGCTCTGGCCAATGACTGATTTCCGGAAGCTCGCATCCCTGAAAGAAGTCAGAAGCATTACTGGACATTGCTCGCATTTTCGCCGCTTCATCCGGAATTTTGCTGCCATTATTGCCCCATTGACAAAACTTCTCGAAGGCAGCCACGACTCGTCGACCTGGTATCCTGCGTGCGACGAAGCTTTTGCAACGCTGCGCGATTTTCTAACCTCCCCTACGATCTTGCGCCATTTCGATCCTTTCGCCCCTACGCGGTCGCCACCGGCATTGGTCTGGGTGCCGTTCTTGCTCAGCGGAAACATGAATTCAATGAGTACGTCGCTCCTTACGTCAGTTGTATGCTCACAAAAGCGGAGGCAAATTATTCAGTAACGGAAAAATAATGTTTACCGATTATATGGGCGATCACAAAATTTCGCCTTTACATATATAGGCGCCCAATAGATGGCATCACAGATCACCATCCGCTTTGCTAGCTGTCTTCTCTCAAGGATCCGACCGGCCGGCTTGCTTATTGGGCTCTCTGTTTACAAATTACGACATTCGGGTCGTAAACGCTGAGATGCCGACGTCCTCTCACGCTTCCCTCTGCCCTCTGATCCTGTCAGGCCTCACGCCTTTTTCCTTGAAGCCACTGATCCGGTTTCTGAGCAGCGCAAGGTTCCTTAGATCTCTTCGGTGCTGGATTTCATAGCCAACCGCCAGTCGCTACTCAGCGCCTGTGTTGTGTTCTCGCTCCGTCCTGTGTTAGCGCTGTTCCCAACATGATTAGCCGAACTTTCAGTGCTCCCCCTCCAAGAACGCTCCGTCGTCAAGCCCATCACTTTACCGTTCGTGAGTAGCTGTTGTATCGTTGGAACTACCTACCAGATAGTCGCAAATGTCTGCTCGCGATTTCCCGGCATCTCCATTCCGCCATTTTCGTCAGTTATCTCGACGACCCGCAATGGGCCCAAGCCGGTCTGCTGAAAACTTTTAGTCGTCTGCGTCTTCGGTATCATTGACAGGGCATGCGTGCGTCCCGCGAGTACGTCCGCTCTTGCCTGGAATGTCAGCGTCGCAAGAACCCACCACCGCACTCATCTGCTCCTCTGCAGCCTTTACCGTCTCCACCCCGGCCATTCGACCGTGTTGGAATCGACCTTTATCGCCCTCTTCTCAGTACTTCCGTCGGGCACGGTTAGACCATTGCCGTCATTGATCATCTCACTCGCTTTGCGCAAACTATTCCGTTATAAGCTGCCACAGCCTCTGACGTCGCCAGTTTCATACTTCAGAACATCAGTCTTCGTCACGATGAGCCTCAGGAATTGCTCAGCGATCGGGGTCGCGTATTGTCCGGCATCGTGGAATCCCTTCTGCGGGCGTGTCATATCGTTCACCGTACAACGCCTTCGTACCATCCACAGATGAACGGCATGACCGAGCGCTTTAACCGGACCCTCGGCGCCATGATGGCCAAGTATATTTCTTCCAATGACTCAAACACGGACCGTGTTCTATCCTTCGTTACCTGCCCTTGCAACCCTGCAACGCAAGCAACTACTGGTTTTTCCCCATATTTTCTTCTCTACGGACGGCAGCCTTCCTCCCTCATAGATGCCATATACACTCCCTTACCCCCAAGATAATGCCGATTTTACAGCTTTCGGTCAGCAGCAACGAATGCCGAACAGTGCCGTCAACTCATCCGTTCCCTGACATCTCACGACCAGTTACTTCAGAAAAGCACCCGTGCCGCTTCTACCCGTCTACCGCCGTCTTATCGCCCCGAATCCTTGGTTTGGCTTTGGATGCCCTCTTCCAGCCCGGGCCAGTCTACGAAACTGCTTATAAAATACATAGGATCCAGTAGCGTTGTTCAGAAAACGTCCCCAGGCAATTATCTCGTCGAGCCCCTCAGGCCTGCGCCTGATCGTCACCGCGGCGGTGAAATGGTACACTTTGACCACCTGAAGCCCTATACTCCGTTTCATACATCAGGTGCAACGCTGCCAAAGCTAGCGCTCCTTTTTGCGCAACCTGCATCCGTGACACAAAATAGTGCGTTGCTTGTGGTGAGCGGAAAATAAGAAATGCTTTGCTGGCAGGCTTCGTGAATAATATTTTTGTCATCAGCGTGACAAAAAACGCTGCTATTGCGAGCGAATTGATCGAGATCTGTGATTTTGTATTTTGCGCTTGTCGTATTTTTCCATTTCACGTTCTCGCTGTCTCCGCAACCCTGGCCGTGTTTACTCTTTCCGCCCGGCTCCCTTTCACTTTTGAGAAAATGGCGTCCTGCTCAGCGGCCGCGGCCACCTCTCCTGTAAGCATTTTCACGAAGGTTCGTGCATCCAAGCTGTTAAGGCACTCCCGTACCAGGATCCGTTTTCCGGAGAAGTCTGTTCGGGAAGTACTGAGTGCTGTGAGCGAGGACACCGGAGTATCTCCCCGTACCGTTGCCAAAATCAAGGCGGAGCGTCTTTGCGGGCCTGTGGCGTCTCCGAAGAAAAGACCTCGTGATGTGAAGATTTCAATCTCGCGAACAGTAAAAAATGACAGCTTCACAGTCCATGCCATCCGTCTGAAAGCGCACAGTATGTGCGCGAAGAGGGAAGTCCGAACACTGGACAGTGTGCTAAAGGCTGTCAATGAGGACGACGACCTGCCGAACTTCAAGAAAACGACGTTGTGGAGGTTGATGAAGGACATCGGATTCACACTCGAAAAAAAAAGAAAACAGAACCTTGCGCTAATCGAGCGAGGTTAAATCACTGCCTGGCGTCACAGGTACTTACCTGCGGGTGATCAAGGAATTCCGAGGACAGGGCAGGTACGAGTCGTTCCTTGCTTGTTTTCTTACACAGCACGTTTAGACTGGCTTCATATAGAGCTTGATGTTAGCGTTGCAACCTCGTAGTCGTAACAGTGATTGCTGCTTGAGAATGACACATTTAAAGGAAATCGTCTTAACCACGTTGCTGTTGCGGACCTTTTGCGCAGAGGTGACGTTACACGGCGAGTTTTGCGCTACGTTTGGGTGGGGCACGTGTCTGCATGGGTCAGATTTAATCGCTAAATCCGAATGGGTGCGGCAAGCAAAAGCAGCAAAACTGCCAAAAATGTCGTAGCACCGCAATGGGTAGTGCCATGTCGTCGTCACCGTTAGGAACGAATAAACCCCCACCGTACACTGCCCTTTGCTCCAGTGGTGCGAGTTACTGGCGCTACTGCTGCGAACGTTGGGAATTTTTGGTTTGCAGTCGCCACAAGTGAAGAGATTTCAAATGTTACCGAATTAGTCAAGTAACCCATGCAATGAACATACAGTGAATATAAACTGGCTACCAAATGCCGCCTGGGCGCGAGATATAATCCCGAACAAGGGAGCAATAAAGCCGAGATAATTCTTTTTCTCGATTGTCTTTGAGCGGCTATTTGTGAGACAGTGGTCAGCAGTGTGTTTGTTGCAGTGCGTTGCCTGCTTACATGCTGCAGTATGTTTGTTTACTTCATAGCATTTACCCCGCCGCGGTGGCTCAGTGGTTACGGCGCTCGGTTGCTGACCCGAAGGACGCGGGTTCGATCCCGGCCGCGGCGGCTGAATTTCGATGAAGGCGAAATTCTAGAGGCCCGTATACTGTGCGATGTCAGTGCACGTTAAAGAACCCCAGGTGGTCGAAATTTCCTGAGCCCTTCACTACGGCGTCTCTCATAGCCTGAGTTGCTTTGGTACGTTAAACCCCAATAAACCTAAACCAAACTTAATAGCATTAACTCGTGCACTTGGTTGTTTCGCATTTACAGGTGCATCATCTACCTAGATTAAACTTGGGTCAACGCAGGGCACACAAAAGAATACGTCTGGCAGGACAAGACTGTGAAGTCATCTCAGGATGCTTTCCTGAAAGGTTTAACAACGGGATTGGCTGCGCCTTCGGGCAAGGGGGCCACTGGCTGTTTCCAGGATAAACCATTTCTCGCAAACACTCTGGGGTCAACATTCTTCATTGTCTTGTCTCATTTATAGAATATTTTTTCCTAGCGGTGTACAACTTTTTCTGCATTCTTACTTGACGCTCCTACAGCTTGGAACTCTCTTTACCTGGCTGCATGAAAATCCTGCCTGAGTAGCTTCTGCTCTTCTAGGTGAGCAGGGAAATAGAGACAAGCTGAATTGCCTCTGTATTGCCTTCATATACATTTGTGCACGACAACAAATCTAACTCTTGAGGCAGTGCTATTTTCTGTCACTTTGTGAATCAACACGTTCTAAATTTAACACAACACAGGAAACAGGCCATATCCAGGTGGTTTGTGTAAAAATATTTTGACCCATCAGTTTAAATATACTGCTCTTTTTCCGCATATAATAGCCAGGTTAAAGAGCTATCTTCAATGACAAAGAAAAACGCGGTTTGATTAAAAACGAAAGATACCTTAACAACAACAAAAGAATTGCAGATATGCACAAGAATGTTACGGATACACAGTCAGAAAATAGGCGATTAAGAAGCCTAGATTATGTTTTCTGCGCTCCTGTATTCTAAGTTCTAAACCAGCATTCTAAATAAACAGACATCTTGCTTCTCAACTTTGCGATCAGTAAAAAATAACTGCTCTCGCCAAGTCCTTCGGGCTACTCTAAAGCACAGTGCCACAGTCGGTCCCAGACTCTTTTGACGAAGACTGGATCAGCCGCTAACCGGTTGCTCAGAACAATTCATAACATGCCAGATACCTTAAGAGAGGCCCACAAAAGAGTGGGTTCCTCGGCAACAGCGAAATCGAAAGTTGCAGACGGCCACTTGTTAATCGGGCCACGGCGGAGCACTCACCACTGTGCTGAATAATTAAACCCGACGAATGAACGTCATCTTTCGCTCAAATCTCTAGCTTGCATCTAAAAAGTATAGTCACAATGCTGCACAATTGGGAAGAAAACCGCCACTGCTGACCAAAAGCCGGTGCGAGCTCACTGACAACGAATTTCAGACAGCTCACATTAACGCGGTATGCATCAAATGAACAGATGCATGCAGTTTTTTTGAGAACATGACATAATATTCACGCGATTGTGAACAGAACAAGGTTTCTCTATCAAGTCACGCGAAATGCAACTTGTGATGAAAAAAAAAATAAAAAAAATGTGCGAAAAAAAAGTTTCACCACGCGGGATTAGAACCCATGCACCCCCATTGCGGCCTGTCGACACTCCGGGGCGACGCGTTAGACCACACGGCCACAGAACAGCGCGGAGCGATACAACTCTCTTTATTTTGTTTTGCGGACTACTTCCGTAGCCTTGCCAGCGTTGCACATGATGTATGAAACGGAGTACAGGTTCTGTGTTGGAACGGAATAATAGAGCTTCAAAATTCCCTGGACGCTCAGAAATTGAACACCGCTGAGGATGTCGCACTTACTGAAGTGGGTCCGCACTTACTGAAAATGTCGCACTTACTGAAGTGGGTCCAGCGACAGACAAATCCAGCGAGGCACGTGAAGACGCACATGCCGATGGCTTCTTTCCAGAGGACTTGACCTCCTGAGGCGTCGACAAGGCCGTGCCTGCTGTGGGCGATGCGGCGGCAGAAGGTGCCTGCGTTGAGGTCGACGACGGGCACTGCTCCACGGCAGGCGTCCTCTTGGTTTTGCCAGAAGCAGGGCGAAGGCCTCGCTGTGTCCGATCCCTTTGCGTCTTTGTTTTCTGCCCTGCCGCAGGCCGAGGCGTGGAGGGAGACAGCGTAGGATCCTGCCTGGTGAGAGCCACGGACGCGGCGCCCCCATCACGTCCCGCAGCCACAGCGACGCCAGAGGAGGTCCGCTGGAGGACCTTGAGAGTCTTCGCTTCCGGCAACGACATGGGAAATAGGTGGACCCAAAAACAGCAGCTTCTGAACAAACCTGTACGACGCAGACGATTATTTCTTCTTCGACTGCGCGTGGTGCTTGCAGACACGCGACGAGATTGAATTAGTGTCAGTGGCCGAAACGCTATGCACCCTGGCCAATCCCCCGCCGTGGGTATTTGCCATTAAGCCTGAGTACGTCATCATCATCATCATCAAAACGGCAGTTGCAGCTCACATCCGGAACTGGTTCAACAGCAACCGGGCAAGCACGGTGGCAAAAGCCAACGCGCTCGTGGAATGAGGGCCCACCCAAGTAACTGCGATTTATTTTATTCAATAAGCGTTTTTCTCGCTCACTGCACCAGAGATGAAGCGCTGCAAAACTGCGGCTGTAAAGAAAAGCCACATTTATCTTGCTCCTTGAGGGAAGCAAATAAATGCATGTCACAAGGCGCGCCAACACATTTCTTACCAGAAAGGCAACTAGAAAAAAGCAATAATAGTTTCTATCAAAGTTTATTACTCACAATATATTCCTGCGTTAATACAAAAACTACACACAAGTACGCTGACGAGGCAACTTTGATTGCTTAAGCGGGCTGGAAATGGGTCTGTAAAATACCGATGAATAAAGCATTATAATTAATATAGGCAAGAATTTTCAAGATTATTGCCTAGGTTTTTTACACACAATGGTTAGCATCCAACGTTCACGACTCGTTCTTCACGCAGAGGGGGTGAGATTTCCGTCTATGCCCGCGACACGTTTACTATGCTAGAATTGATATATATTTTGCCCGCGCAGAATGCTTAGCTTTGGAACTTAGCTCCAATTAGATATTGCTGGAGTTGTATGGAAATTTACCAGACACCACCACCCAGCGTCAGCCGTTTCTTGCAAAAATTGGAAATTATCTTGCAGCCAAATAGTAAAATTGATCCATTTTGCATAGTAATTGACAAAACTACAGATACATTATGTCCCGCAAAAACATTGGTGGCCTATTCTAGCGTTTTTTTCAGATAGCGGCGTTAAAAATATTTTCAACGAACAGTCTCGGCAGGAAGTGCTGGGTGATATATTAGTCCAGTCTTGTCTAGACTACATACACATACAAGCTCCAAACTGCAACCTTTTCTCAGTTGTCATTACGGAGCATATTGGCGATCATTATTTGACAGAGTGCCGATTTCTTGACCCGCACTACCTTTAGGAACCAAGGTCTGCCAGCTTCTAACACCGCTCAAAATAACTTGCACTTCACTATAATGAATCAGTCCAAAATAGATAATCTAATTCGTAACTTCAACTGGCAGGCATTAGTTAGGTCTAATCCTCCTGATTCATTGTTCTGCCAATTATTAAGGATGTTTGAACAAGCTTTTATGAAGGTAATCCGCAAAAAACAAAGAAATGTCCCCAGGATTCCGGCCCATGCGCCTCGGAAAACCGGTCGCGCCATCTCGCGACAGCCGGCGGCGCGGCGGCGCGTAACTGAATGGGGATGAAAAATAAAAAATCCATATCTCGTCACGCATAACAGTTACAAGCGAGCTCTGACCCTGAGGGGTTAAATACCTCATAAAGTTTCTTTTAATAAAGTTTCATCACTGTGGCTTAAATATTGCGTTTACCCTGCGCGATGAGATATGGTCGCATGATGCCTATGACGAGGTCGCGAAAAAAACCCCACTTGTCCTCACTTGATCACTCACCGCTGCCATGATTTACAATATATCGGACTGCTATAGGAGCTTTACGTAGCGAAATGTCCCATCTTTTAATAGATGTAAAGTATTTTACATTTGAAAGAGCCAGAATTTTTCCATGGCTATTTTTCTATTCATCATGCATCCTCAGCATCGGCAAGAAACGTGTGGCGCCCTCTCTTGGTGCGTTTGGCTAGGCGCACGTCTACGCTTTTTTTGCTTGCTTTAAGGAGATAAAGTCACGCCTTGTGAATGCGCGCTTTTATTAAAAGTGTCCCCATCGGATGTAGGCACACAAACATGGGCCGCTACAAAAAAGTGCTCGCCATGTATGGGTATTATAGAGGATTATAAGCAAACTCCGGAGCTTTACAGACACATTTACTATTGCAAACGCATACAGTGGCTACTTGAGGATGAGTGATAGTGGAAATGCGTGCGCATTAACTATACAAAGCCACGAAACTTAGGTATTAGCGCATTAATCGCTACATCTTAAAGCTCAATAGCGTTCAGCTCTTCGAAAGTTTAGGCGATGCGGTCAAAATGCAGCAGGGATGCGTTGAAATCAGTGTACCTCTGTAGTCTCTTTATTGAATATAAAGCTATTTCTGTAAGGGACAAGCCCAATCAAGCCGAATTCGTTTGGCTTCTTGCTGTACTCCTGTCATCTGTACATATATAGATGCCCATAAGCTTGTACGTTGCAAGTACTGCAGGATTCTATGCAAGAAACCTGGTGCTCCGTTTCATGCCTGTTTCGCTAACTGATCGTGCGTATTAGGCAATTTGTCCAGTGTAACAATTCGTAGTGTGGTAATTCACAGCATTTCTTCTAGGTTGTTAAAGTGCCTCCATTTATTAGATCATCCGCCGTCGCTAAGGGCTTTGCCATTGCCGTAATCGCTGCTAATTTCCGCGTTCATGTCAAAAGTGTGTGAAAACTATGAAGCGATAACGAAGAGTTCATAGAACGGCATGTTGTGAGCTATTCTGACAAATCTGCCATTTGCTGTGCAGGAAGCTACGCCTTTTCCCAAAGCTGCAACCCAGAGGCAAATCCAATTAAAATTTTATGACTATAATTTGCATTTATTTGAGAAGTAAACGCCAGCCAAATAAGTTCTTGTAGGATAACACGATGTTTCAAAGCCGGCTTTGTTTCTGCTTTAAGGCGGCAGCTGGGCGCTCCATCCGGGCCACTTGCGCCATGCGCCGCTCGCGCTGTCCATTAGCGACAGGACGCTACGTGCACGCGGCCTAGAATATGCAGTTAATTTACGCGCGTTGTAAATGTGTACAACAATGCTTAGGCACTAGCTTGCGAGCGGCGCGAACTTGATACTTTTTTGTATTTTGTGAATTGTGTACAAAGCTTCCCCGTCTTTTCTGCCGGTCGCTTTCCTCCGTACTTTTCCTCGCTATCCTCTCCCTGTGACTTCCGCCGGCTCTGAATTCCGTGAATTCCACCGGCTGCAGCTCTCGTGCTTCCTTTTTGTATTTTTTTGTCAGTGAACGATTACTACTACTTCTTGAAGGTGCGACTGCGGGCGCGTTGCGGAGCCTTTTTTAAGCCCACATAAGGTCGACCGCAGGGTCACGGAGCTTAAACCGTGGATGTAGGAAAAGGGAGTGGTTCCCAGAAAACATTCAACATTCTCCTCCGTCATGACTCAAGTAGAAGGCTTCTGCGCAGTTTGGTTCGGTTTCCACCACAATAGTGCCGTCAAAGTCACCCCTGTGGTGGCATGGCTGGGAAGTAGGGCCACTGCGCTTCTGTTCATTTGCTTGACATAAGCTTTGTGCTGCTTCACTCTTTCGGTCATATTGGTGGTGTCCCCAGCCTAAGCCTCGTTTATATGAACCGGACTGCGGTAGATCGAATAGGGGGGTCAAGTTGTGTAAGGTCAGCCCGACTCGACGATTGCGTGTTTACATGAACTAGATTTTAGCGAGTCGAGACCGGTTCAACTGCAGCGACACCAAGCGTCGAGCAGCGCAGCGGGTGAGGGCAGTGGCAGCCTCCAAGATTGCGGCACGACACCGCTGTCTCGCAGGCGCGATGGCGCAAGCGTAAAAACAGGATCGTAATTTATGCTCTCCACTCCTGCTAACCCGACTCTTCGTCTCTATCCGGTTTACGTGCTATCTTCCGTTGGGATTGAGCGAGTCACCCCCCCCCCCTGCAGCGGAGTTGACTGGACTGACTTCCTCGACTCCCGGAACCGACTGTGCGGTGTTTACATGAAACCAGTAACCGGTTTTCAACTGAATTCCTCAACTAAACCCCTTCAAGTAAACGCCGCTCTAGACACCATGCACTCGGGCAGGGTTTTTGCGTACCACGCCTTGCATCTTTTCTGTAGGACGACGGGTCTTCGGGACAGGGGAGGAGGCGCCTGATAATGATGACCGGCTGGTACCCAGTTTCCACCGCTTCCTTTCCGCGAATGCTGGCCAAGGTTTTGCTGACACCTTTTACGTGCAGATTGCATACGCGTTTTTGCTCCTGGCGTGTACTTAGCCTACCCGTAGAATTGTTTTCGTTGCGTTTTTTCCCATAAGGATGTTTTCTTTTGTTGACAAGTTTTAATGGTGCAAGGGCCGCCTTGCACCAAAGAGCGCCATGGAACAGTGTTTTCTTCTACATAAGGTTAGGTGAAAGACATTTTTCGAGTCAATTCACCTCAGAGAAACCACGAAAAAATTTGTATGCATTGGAAAGCGATAGGTGCCCGGGGGGCACTGGGAATCGAACAACCGAACCGCCCGCGAACCGCATGCTCAAAGCATTGCTGTCGCTGATTTTAAAATAAATAAGGAAGAATTGGGCATCGCTTTCAACCTAAACTTGCTTGAATTTCACGCTACCCTTCCGACACAACTCTTTGACAATATGTTCCTCTCAGAAAGGCTATGAGAACGCGACACAAGATTCGCAGAATTAAATGGATGACGAACACAGGGAGAAATGGGCGTTATTTTCAAGAGGTACGTGGGTGACCGGTTGCGGGGGTAAGGGGGGGGGGGGAGAGCAAAGGGCAGTAGGGAGAGGGTGCTGTCTCCTGCTGTACCTTTGTGTGCGCCTTTCTGTTTTTCCCCTTTTACTTTTCCTCGAGCCGTGGACCGCAGGCGGAGCTTTCTTCTAAAGTGCGCTGTTTTTTTACTTCCGACGCTGAAGAACGACAAAGCTGGCGCGTCTGCCAAACCGGTCCTGAAAGGTCTCATGCATGAACGCATCCTTGCCGGCTCACGTAAAAAAAAAAAAAAAAAAAACCCTTACAGCTGCTAATGTGCCACTCCTGACTGAAGCGGTCAAACATTTCCCAAAAATCCCATCAGAGTTTTTGGAGAGAATCAGTTGCATTCTCTGACGTCCTGGTTACCCAGGACTGCCACCAGCTTTGTGAAGAGAGCAGTGCAAGGCACAAAGAGTGGCACAAAAACAAATTTTGGTCCATTTTTCGTGGCTACGGCAAATGCGAATTAGGTGTGTTAGCACTGCGGTTTCGATATTCGAATCCACTGATCACGGCTGCAAGTTGATGCAGAAGATACCCAAAGCACAGCGCGAGAGACGGGTAGTTTAGGACACGGGATGTTCGGCTGCGGTGATGTAAGAGCGAGTGTTGTGCTGCTGAGGTGTGTCATGTCGATCTGCTACTGTTTTTCATATGGTTTGAACATGGTTCATGTACATAGAACAAAAGGCAGTGATGTAGTGGTCTGATGCAGTGGCCAGCACAACTAATCTAATCGCGCCGTCCGGATTCGCAACCTACTCGGTCCGTAAGGTATTTTCGTTTAGTTAATTTTATTTAAGGTCAAGAGAACTCCAGACATACAGACGGACCTAGGCGAACACTAAGAAGCCTCACCACCGGGTAAAAAAAAAAAAAACTTTGATCGCATCAAGTCGCTGTTGTTCCACTGCCATGTGGAGTTCCACTGCCACCTTTCTGCGGCCACGTAATTGGTGGAAGCTTCGGAAACCACGTGGGGGGGGGGGGGGGGGGGCTAACCAAAGTGCAGGCGGGGCTAACCAAAGTGCAAGCGCAGAATAGAAGGCTTGATGATCGATACAACTCATGAACGGTACGACGAATATACCCTATGGCTTCACCGATTGGCATGACGCCGTGACATCTTGCACCTGTTAGCCTGTCATCACGAGTTTTTGCACGTTAAATGGGATTACTGAGGATTAGGCAGATTAAACACGACGATAGCGAAACCCGGTAGACGGCATTTGACGGAAGGCCTCCTTTCAGCGGAATTTGCCGATTACGGTTCTTGAGTTCTATTCGACAATTTTGACTTTCTCAGCTACTCAGATTATCGGCTCTTGAAGAAAACTATAGTATGTGATTAACGCAAATTAAACCAAGGATAAAAAATGGAGTTCCAGAGCTACGTGAAACCACCCACAGAGTGTTTCCCGTCGTATGGTCCTCCTCAGAGTATTTTATAAATTCCGATCAATTAGTTAATTAGGTAAGATTAATTATGCTAAATTTTAAACATTCACTTTAGGTTAACGTGCTTTTTGTTAACTTGTAAAGGAGCGTTACGAAAGACCCGATCAAGTTTTTTTGTAGGAGCGTGTCTTCTACGTGGTTCTTTCTTCAAGTTTTTTTTTCTAAAAAAGCCCGCGAAATATGAAAACACCACGTGTTTTCTCTCTTGCGCTACCGTACTGTCGCGTTACAAGCCAGCTCTGAATGAACGAAGCGTGTGCGCTCACCGTGTCTAAGTAAGCGGCCGGGGCGTAGTTCGACGGGCTGCAAAATTATGAACAAAAAAAAGAAAAAAACGAAGACTACCCTGGAATACACGACTTCACTACTTTCACTTCATTTTTTGGTTTGCCTGCGCGATGTCTCATAAAAGCCCTATCGCAATTGGCAGATCACGCCGTGCGCTTTCCATGCTGGAAGAATGTGCTGATCGCACTTTCAAGATTATGCTAAGAGCGGCGTCGACTGCTCACTTTCAGAAGGTGAGCGCGCACGCTTCATTCAGAACGCGCTTGGCAGCGCTACAATGTAGTAGCGCAAGAGCGCAATGAAGTGTTTTTTTCTTTTTCATATTTAGCGAGCATTCCATGAAAACTCGAAAAAAGGGCCACGTACGTTGCTACAAAAAACTGTATCGGTTCTTTCGTAACGCCCCTGTACAACTTAACAAAATGCACGTTCCCTTACAGTAAACGTTAAAATTATGTATAATTGATCTAAATAAGTAACTAATTAAGCGAAAATAAATACTCTGAGGAGCGCCACACAGTGAGCAACAACATGTCGTTGGTTTCACCTAGCCACGCAGCAACCCTTTTTTTTTAATCTTTGGTTCAAGTTCCGTGAAACACCCTGAATAGATTTGGCCTGCAATTGCGTCTATCTGGAATGAGGCAGGGGCCCTTGTGCTTGCCTCGTCCTCTGGAATAATGACACACGCACCATATGGCGCCTCTTGGAAAGCGCTTGGGTGCTTTATTTCGTTGCTAAGGCGTTTCACAAAAAACCTAGGGTTCCGTGTTTTCAGTATTTCTTTTTTTTTCCATTTGGGGGTTATATGGTGTTTATTTTTTCTCTTTGGTTCGATGATTTTCGCTTTCTACTTTCAATGCCGGAGAGAAACCGGCGTTTATCGGGATAAGTGTTGTAAAGCGGCTGTATAGTTACTGGAGAAATTATAACGCACCTGAATTTTTTTATTAAACCCATACCAAACACCCTACCCAATGAATTAATGCCCAAACGAGTAAAAATAAAAGAGAAATGCTATGACAGCAACGGAACGCTGTACGACGTAAGGTTATTCAAAATTTTGGCGCGAATGTAGTTGGGAATACTGCCACCGCATTGAGCCTCTGCCGTGATGGCATCGCTTGGATTGTCTGTAGTGTATGTAGGACATACACACGCAAATACTTGGAACGACGAACGCACGGCGCCGGATTTTCTCGTAATGGAACTATAAGGCTTTAAAGAGTATAAAATGTTATATTTACACGTAGTGAAAAAAAAAATGGACACGTACATTGAGAGATTTGTCAGCCATCGGAGAAATGCGGTCAGAAAGCAAACGTTTTACATTTGCGCTTGATGGGGGGATGGCAAGAAAATCAAGAGATGGTTTTAACAAGACCGGCCATTCTTTACAGCGCGCTCTCCATAAGCTGTGAAAGCAAACGCCAGCAGATGTAATTTTGAACAGCGATTATTCTGAGATCCTTCTTTCAAAAACGGGTGGTCTGCAGAGCTCACAACAGGCGAAAATAATCCATTAAAGACTTCTTTGTCATCAATTCTTGCTCTATAGACGGGTCCACAACTTGCACTTGATGCCAGAAGTCATCGCTATCAAGTGAGTTTTCGCGGAAGCTGCGCATATATTTCTCGCGGACTTCATAGCTTGTCGAGTAGCGATTATATCGGTCTTCGCACCAAACGCTGACCATTCAGGAAGGTATTGACCAGTGAAGGTGCAGGCTAGATGAACCAGGATTGAGTACACGCGGCAGACAAGTGCCTCCTCTGATTCCAATGATTTTATTGCTGCACGTGTTTATTGCTTCGATGTTCTATACCCCGTGATTACACTTCACAAAAACTATATATACAGTCATGTCTTGGGGAAAGCGGAAAGTTGGGCAAGTTGGATAACGTTCATGATGTAAAAAATAGCGCACAGGGAACACACGGGACGGAAAGTAAACGACGCAGACAAGCGGTAACTCGCAACTGAGGTTTATTGCTGACGCGCGCAATATAAGGTAGTCACTTTAAAAACATAAAACAAAAACAACCACAAACAGTCCCTCCTGGAAAGACCAAGTCAGAGGAAAAAATTGAAATTGAAGCATCAGGCGCCACTCATCGCTGCGGAAGATCAGTTAAAAAACCGTTATCAAAAAAGGAATTCAATGCAACGCTGAGGCTAAAAAATCGATTTCACAGTCTGCCAAGTTAACAGAGGGCTCACTGATACACGGATTCCGACATTTCCTAATATGGTATGCCTCCATTATCTCGCGTACACGCTGATCTCGATGTCTGAAAAGTATGACGGTACTAGAAAAAATCGGTTTACAAGTTTTCCCCTTCTGCTCTTCTTTTTTGCTACAGTCCCGGCAATGCTCAGGAAGATTGCCATAATGATCTTTTAGGGAGTTACGGTGTTCACCAAGCCTAACGTTGAGGCATCGCCCCGTTTGTCCTACATAGACAGCTCCGCAGGACAACGGTAGTTTGTACACTACACCCAAGCTGCAGGGAACAAACGGGGCGCGGTGCGCTGGATTAAAAGTGCGCTGGATTAAAAGTGGCAAACTAGTGCGCTGGATTAAAAGGGCACAAAAATCCCAAGACGTTGGAAGGGAGCGGCAAAAGTCGGCGTGGTGCCCTACGTGCATAGAATGGCACATGGGTTAAAGAAGGTAGGGAGCCGCTACGGCGTCCAGGTGGTTTTTTCCGGGCCAAGCAAGCTGAGCAGTTTATGCTCTCAGATACGGAACAGGCAAGAAGGTGTTGGAGATAAGCGAAAAAAGC
The DNA here is from genome assembly GCF_055824585.1 of Amblyomma mixtum. NCBI lineage: Eukaryota > Metazoa > Arthropoda > Arachnida > Ixodida > Ixodidae > Amblyomma > Amblyomma mixtum. Next base: position 164,812,312 of record NC_143021.1, read on the forward strand.
GCGGATGCACCGTTAGGCACCGCGCCCCGTTTGTTCCCTGCAGCTTGGGTGTAGTGTACAAACTACCGTTGTCCTGCGGAGCTGTCTATGTAGGACAAACGGGGCGATGCCTCAACGTTAGGCTTGGTGAACACCGTAACTCCCTAAAAGATCATTATGGCAATCTTCCTGAGCATTGCCGGGACTGTAGCAAAAAAGAAGAGCAGAAGGGGAAAACTTGTAAACCGATTTTTTCTAGTACCGTCATACTTTTCAGACATCGAGATCAGCGTGTACGCGAGATAATGGAGGCATACCATATTAGGAAATGTCGGAATCCGTGTATCAGTGAGCCCTCTGTTAACTTTGCAGACTGTGAAATCGATTTTTTAGCCTCAGCGTTGCATTGAATTCCTTTTTTGATAACGGTTTTTTTAACTGATCTTCCGCAGCGATGAGTGGCGCCTGATGCTTCAATTTCAATTTTTTCCTCTGACTTGGTCTTTCCAGGAGGGACTGTTTGTGGTTGTTTTTGTTTTATGTTTTTAAAGTGACTACCTTATATTGCGCGTCAGCAATAAACCTCAGTTGCGAGTTAGCGCTTGTCTGCGTCGTTTACTTTCCGTCCCGTGTGTTCCCTGTGCGCTATTTTTTACATCATGCATGTCTTGGGGGTAGCGAGTACTGCTAGCAGGCTCTCGAGCTTTTCACCTTTTGTTTGATTGCTCTCCAGAAACCAAGAACATGAATGAACGCTAAAAAAAAAAGTACCAGCTCTCAGGGGAACCACAGTGGCAAGTTGCCAAACTGGCAATGAGAGACACGTGCAGGCAATGTGAAAATCCCGCCGTATTCCCCTGGAGCCTGTAAGCACTGCTGAGCGGAAAGAGCAGAAGATTTTGTCGGGTGGGGAGCTTGTCCTGGGTACTCTCGTGTCCTGTTGCGTTCCTCGTTACAGGAAACTTATGCCTGACCTACACACTTGAAAACCGTCACGCTGGTAAAGAGAAGACAAAGGAACGCGACAACAGAATTTGGTTTCCATTGAAAGGAATAGTACCAAGGACAGTTCAGTGTGGCTGTGTTCTGGGTGAACTAGAGAAAAAAAAGTAGAGTACATTTCTTCACTTGAAACTGGCATTCTTTTCTTCAAGGACGGCTGAAAATCAGTGTTTATTGGTTTTCCAGCATTCATATCAAAATGCCGCGGGGGTCAGTTTTCGGAGTTTAACGGAGTTTAACGGATACCGAAAACACGGCATCTCTACTTGTAACAGGGTTAGTTGGTGCGATTGCAATGTTAGAACTACGCTCACTTCAATAAACCGGCCTACACGGATTCGTGTACTACCAGTACGTGTGGGTCTTTGTTCTGTACAGTCCAGCCAGCGCAGCTCTAACGCAATATGTTTTCCTCTTTCCGACTTTCTCACGGGAGCCAGATCGTTTTCAGCTTAACTTCCACACTTTCACGCAGCTGCTGCGCGGCTTCTAAAACGGATATGATAAAACGTTCCGCTGACAAACCACTTGCCCGAGTGCCTGGCATACCGAAGTTTACCAAACATGAACCGATGCTGCAAGCAGTACAGCGACGGCGTACGCCGAACGGGCGCCGAAAAAGGGCATGCACCTCCATGTTCTTGGTGCTGGCTGGCTCCCCCTCTTAAGCAGACGGAAGTAATTTCGAGCCGTGAAGAAAAGAGGTTGGGTGCTCTGAAGGGCAACTCGAACCGCGAAAAGTTCTGGGAACCTGATAGAGCTTCAAGCCATAAAGAAAAGAGTCGCCGAGAGTCCCGCTGTCCTCCGAATGTCGTAAACCGGACCCCGCTTCCTACGCGTGCGTGAGCGCCCGTGCGTTCCGGTGGTGGTCCGGTGACGTCTCCTATAGTGCGCATGCTTATACCGGTTCTTTGGTATTCCAAGAGCGCCCACCTTGAGCGCGTACGCCAAAGAAGTGTCCTTGGAGCACACTTTCAGCATATCGAGTGCCCTCAAAAATTTTTCAACCGAACATTCTCGTTCGAAAAATGAGGGGGGAGATGTCCCTTTGTCAAAATAAGACAGAAGTTGTGGAAAGGATGTGAGGAGCGGGTCGGGACAGGTACTTGTCAAAAGAACGCATCATGGTAACCTTTCGGCAACTTCTTTTTACAATATCTCGATGGCTGGAGGCGTGCGTCGAGGCTTCAGGTTCCGGCATATTAGGGAGCAGCCCCCCTCACTTTCTTCCAAGAACGATACAATGGAGGGCTACTGACTCATCCCCCTTTGCGCTAACCCCTTGAGCCAGCCGAGCAGGAAGTTTGGTTTAGTTTGGTTTATGGGGTTTAACGTCCCAAAGCGACTAAGGCTATGAGAGACGCCGTAGTGGAGGGCTCCGGAAATTTCGACCACCTGGGGTTCTTTAACGTGCACTGACATCGCACAGTACGCGGGCCTCGAATTTCTCCTCCAAAGAAATTCAGCCGCCGCGACCGGGATCGAACCCGCGTCTTTCGGGCCAGCAGCCGAGCACCATAGCCACTGAGCCACCGCGGCGGCGCCCGAGTAGGAAGTGGAAACGCGGTCTGTGAACGAGGGTTCTTGGTTTGAAGAGACCTTCATGTAAATAAGCTTTCCTGCAATTCTGCAAGTTGTCCACTTCAGACACAATGAATGCAGGCACGTCGAGAGTATGCTAGGGTGCGTCAGCGGACATCAAGGCCGCCAAGCGACCCACAGCGAAAGCGGGTATCTTCCACGGAGCTGCCTTGGTTGTCTGCATTCTCAGTGCACGCTCTGCGACGTATTAACATCGACAGCTGTTGAGGGCATGTTTCTTGGTTGTATATCGTCGGTGTTGGCGTTGACGTCTGAGAGGTACGAGCACAGTTACATCACGAGTGAAAGAATAGTGAGGCCATGCGTATTGAAAGCAATATGAAAATAAATGGCAATAAGAAATACGAATTTCATCACCTGAAATCTCGCATTCTACAGTGGTAATCACGTCCTGTGATTTTTGTGTTCTACTCTGAGCGTTTTCTTTTTGTTTTTGATATAGTGACATTGGAGCCTCGACGCTTTGTCGTCGCCAGATGATCTCTGGAGAAACGGAAAGTTTGCTACATTCGACTGGTTTCTAGCCACACAAGGCGAGAACACGCGGTTTTTGAAGCTTTCACCAATTACGTGGCCGCTGAAAGGTCTGGTCCGTTCACAATGGTTTGTTTTATTTGATACTGCACATAAGCCATAATAACACAGTGCACGCACGTTTAATGAGAAGGAACGAAGTAAAGGCTCTAGGAAAAGCCTTTCAGCGGGCCGTATTTTTCAGTAAGTGAGCAGACGAGAACCACGGCCACTCGGTGATACGGTTCCATCGAGCGGCCGTTTTTTTATCAACCGCCACCTCCACAAACTGGTAAAACAACAGCCAGCTGACGGGGTCGCATTTTTTGGTGCGGCACTAAGGCTTGCATTCTCGATTTCGACGTGGTCTGTCTGTATGTCTGAAGCCTGCTTCACCTGAAATAAAATAATCGAAAATGTTTTACGGCCGCGAGTGGGTTTCGAACCCGGGCCAGAGCGAACAGATCAATTTTAGACAACTACATCGCCGCAACCGAGCATCCCGCATCCTAAACTACCAGTCTCTTGCGCTGTGTTTTGGATATCATTTCTTCAACAGCATCCGTGCGCAGTGGATCCGAACACCGCAACCGCAGTGAAAACCGGAGTGCGGGTGCACCTGCGCATGTGGAGTAACCGCGCTAAATCGTCCGAAATTTGTTTTTGTGCAACTCTTCGTACCACGCCATGACCACGCGCTCTGCTTTTAACAAAGCTGGTGGAAGTCCTTAAGCTGGTGGAAGGCATTAAATAATGTAACTGATCCTCTGCAAAAGCTCTGATGTCATTTTTGGGAGATTTCTTTCGCGCATGGAGTGACCCTTCGCGAGGACTGACACATTACGGGTTGTAAGTTTTTTTTTTTTTTTTATGACAGCCTAGAGACAAGAGTGCGTTCATGTATGAAACCTTTCCGGGCCGTTTTCGCAGAGGCGCCGACTCCGTCCTGTTTCACTGTAGGGAGCAGAAAAACAGCGCACTCCAGAAGCAACCACGGTCTGCGCTCTACGACTCGAGGAAAAGTAAAAGGGGGAAAAAAGAAAGGCAGGCAAAGGCACAACAGGAGACCCCCCTACTGTCATTTTCTCTCCCGCCCCCTTACCACCCACGACCGATCCCCCGTTGCAAAATAACCGCTCTTAAAAAATAACACCAATTTCTCCCTACCTGTGCAACAGCTCACATGAGTCACATCATCCTTCGCCCTACACCTCCCCCTTCTTCATCAGTTCCCTGCTGGGGAAAGTTGTATGATGCAATAAACTCATACAGTTTGTCATACAAATATCATATACTTATCATACAAATCATAGAAAATTATCATAGAAATGTCATACATTTCTGTAAAATCACACAGTCATCATAGAGATGTCACAGAATATCATACAAATTGTATGATATATCATAAAAATTGCACGATATTCTATGGTGAAGCCTCTATGAGGTTATTGCATCATAGACCTTTTTTTCAGTAGGGTTTGATGTTGCGAACAGTGCGTCTTGTTCTTGTAGCCTCTGTGGGAAGAACACTGCCAAAAAGTCATGTGCGAAGGGTACAGTGAAATGCAAGCAAGTTTTGATTAAGACGAAGTCAGCGAAACCTTGGCCAGTATTCTCAAAAAGGAAGGGATGTAAACTACACACAAGCCGGCAACCATTATCGGACGCCTCCTCCACCGTCCCAAAGACAGTCATCCTAAAGAAAAGGCCTAAGGCGTGGTATGTAATACCTTGCTTCAAGTGCTTGGTGTCGTAGGCTGTGAAATATGGGGGTAAGGTGAAGCAGCACAATGCTTACGTCAAACAAATGAACGTAGAGCGAAGCGCGGTGGCCTAGCCCTTCGAGGCGTCTGTCAACAGGACTGACTTCAACATAACCTAGTCGGTGACGCCGCAGTGCGATTTTCGCACAGTGCTTTCACATGCAACGCGTACCCAGCGAATTCGGTCGGAGGGACACGCAATGTTGGTCGATGTTTGCATAGGCAACCCACGATTAAACGCGACAGAAAGGCTGCACGGAATGTGTTGACGATGTTATGGCCAGCGTGTTTTTTGATGCAAGGCAATATTTCGTATGTTGTGATTAGAATAAACAGTTTTGATTACGCCGCGGGAACAGCTCCCACGTGACCCCACGCCGAGACGGCGCGTGACGTGATGTCACGTGGGAGCTGTTGCCGCGGCGGTCTCGACACGCGCGCCTCGAGACCGGCCGTGGCCGCGGCAACAGTCACAGCGTCGCAGGCGAGAATCGCATGCATGTGAAACGGCCCTAAGTCATGGCACAGTTAATTTTTTTTTGTGTGTGTGATGGAACAGAGTAAAACACCGGGACACCGGTTTTTGCGCTGTTCCATCACAAATGCAAATGAGTAACCAACATGCCCAACCTGCTGCCCTGGCTGATTTAAAAGTCGCGGGGGAATGTTAATCGTTCCCTGGAAATGGCTCCCTCTTCTTAACCCGCGTTTGTGGGCTTAAAAAGAACCTGCATGCAACTCCCCTGCAGTCCCTCCTTGAAGAAGTAGTTTATGGCTTATGGTTTATGGGGTTTAACGTCCCAAAGCGACTGAGGCTATGAGAGACGCCGTAGTGGAGGGCTCCGGAAATTTCGACCACCTGGGGTTCTTTAACGTGCACTGACATCGCACAGCACACGGGCCTCGAATTTCTCCTCCAAAGAAATTCAACCGCCGCGGCCGGGATCGAACCCGTGTCTTTCGGGCCAGCAGCCGAGCACCATAGCCACTGAGCCACCGCGGCGGCTCTTGAAGAAGTAGTAGTAGTAGCAGTGGTTTGCCAGAGGCAACAACAGCTGACAAAAATACAATAACGAAATTAAAAATTTTGCCGGCCGCGGTGATTGCTATCTAATACCTTTGCCCTGCAGTGGGTGTAGTCAGGCTGATGATGATGATGATGACCTCAAACATTGGAGCTGCGCCGGTGGAATTAAAGGCAAAGGGAGAGGATAGCGAGAAGTACGTAGCGGAGCGACAGAGAAAAAAGGCAGGGGTAGCTTTGCACAACATATGCAAAATGAAAAAAAAAATTATATGTTCGCGCCACTCGCGTGCGAGCGCCTAGGTATTGTTGCACGTATTCGCATCCGTGACGGGTAAATTCACCGCATATTCAGGGCCGCGCGCACGTAGCGTCCTCTCGCTAATGAATCGCGCGAGCGGCCCACTGCACAAGCGGGCGGGGTGGAGCGCCAAGCCGCCGCGCTTGAGAAACCCAGTCAGCTTTTAAACGTCGTGTTATCTAAAAATAACTTCTCTTCATTTCTCAAGAAATTTAAATCATAATCAACAACATTTAACTAAGGTTTGACTCTTGAGTGCTGCTCTGGGTAAAGGCGTAGTTTCTTGCCGAACAGACGGGAAACGCTTCGGAATAGTTCCCAGCATGCCGTTCTATGAAGTCTTCTTTAGCTCTTCTTAGTTTGCGTACACCACTGGAATATTTTCCAAAACTACCATCGCTTGCAGCAGTGGTAAAGCCCTTATCGACGGTGAACGAATAATCATCGGAGGCACTTTACCAACCTAGAAAAAATGTGAACTACCACACTACTAATTGTTACATTGGATAAATCACGTACCGCGCACAATGAGTCAGTGAAACAAGCATGAAGAGCAGCATCAGGTGTTGCCGCTTATTATACTGCAGTACTTGCTCACTCAACGCATTCGTACTGCATTTTCACCACATCGACAGAAGTTTCGAAGAGCTGACTGCTATCGAGGCCAATAGCATGAGTGTTGAAATGCAGTGATTAATACACGATTTTAATATGTTTAATGCACAGAGTAAGAGCCACATACAAGTATTCGTGAGTGAGCTCTAAGTATGAGCGTCGGGAATTACGCATTTCACTGCTTGAACGAGTGTCCCTGGAAGTTTCATTGCTTTTGTATTGTTAATGCGTACGCAATATCAGTGTCACTTATGCATATGTGGTCACTGTACGCGCTTAATAAAAAATGTACCTATTACGCAGAAGAGTCCTTGTAATCTCCTCTATCCACCCCGGGCGCGCTTTCTTGTCGCACTTTATGCAGCAGCCCATGGTATAGCCTCACTCCGATGGGAGCACTTCACATGGCGGCAGTGGCGTGAGCAGCGCGACCGACACAGAGGCTAACCCAACTCTTTGCTTTTGCTGCAGCCACGCCGGTACCGTCCACGTGCAGACAAACGCCCATATCTTTCTGGAAGAAGCCGAAGCGTAGCATCGTACCTGAAGATATCTGCGCGCCGCCGATTGGACCAGGCGCTGTGACGTCGGTGGGCTTCGGCTACAAAAGCTCGGGGGCGACGTGGACTGCTCTTCACAAGGCGGCAGTGGCGTGAGCAGCGCGACCGACACAGAGGCTAACCCAACTCTTTGCTTTTGCTGCAGCCACGCCGGTACCGTCCAAGTGCAGACAAACGCCCATATCTTTCTGGAAGAAGCCGAAGCGTAGCATCGTACCTGAAGATATCTGCGCGCCGCCGATTGGACCAGGCGCTGTGACGTCGGTGGGCTTCGGCTACAAAAGCTCGGGGGCGACGTGGACTGCTCTTCACATGGCGGCAGTGGCGTGAGCAGCGCGACCGACACAGAGGCTAACCCAACTCTGCTTTTGCTGCAGGTTGGTCATTTTGCTTTACATATTTCTGTAGATTGCAAACTGCCACGCCGCTGCTGCCATTTGTAAACGGCTACCATTGTGATTTTTGCTGCAGCTTGCCTCGCAGTATCATGTCCAAAATCAGCAAGGAACTAGCGCTAGCACTAGATGAAATGAAGAAAGAAATCAGGGCTGAATTTAAGGCTTTCAGGGAATCCCTTGAACGCGATGTTCGCAATGAGCTCAGAGAAATAAAAACCAGCATTTCATTCATTAGTGAGAAATATGACGAGATGAAGGATGACCTCAAGAGCACAGTCGAGGAGAATAAGGAATTGCGCGAACAAAACGCAATTCTAAGAGATCGCTGTGATTCTCTTGCTTCCCAGATCAAATTGTGTGAAGCACGGCTGGTACACTGTGAACAGTACTCGCGGAATGCAAATGTAGAAATCAAAGGGATACCTGTGAGCACAGATGAAAACTTGCTTGAAATTTTGGGAGAACTTGGTGAAAAAGTGGGCGAAAGTGTTTCGCCTTCCGACATTGACGTATGTCATAGGGTAGCTGTTCATGGAAGCAAAACAGAAAAGTACATAGTCGCACAATTTGTGCATCGAAGGAAGCGAGACGCTTTTCTTGAAAAGGCGCGAAAAACGAGGCTGTCATGTACAGACCTTGGTTTCCAGGAGACGGACTCTGTGTACGTGAATGAGCACTTGTGCCCAGATCGCAAGCGCTTGCTGGGGCTTGCTGTCAGTAAGAAGCGTGAGTCACACTGGAAGTTTGTCTGGGTGCGCGGAGGCCAGATCTACGCACGGAAATCTGAGAACAGCACGCTGCTAAAGATAACTAATAGCAGTGACGTGGCCAAGATGACCTAGGAAGTTATCTTTCATCATGGATTCCTATCACTTGCTTGCTCCAGAACAGTTAAATAAGCTAGCTAGCACAAACGCCTTAAAACTTTTTCACTTGAACTGCCGTTCGATAAATAACAAAGCTGAAGAAATAGAAGCCTTGTTATCTGTTTTTAAATTTTCTTTTGATGTAATTATGTTCACCGAGACCTGGTATCAAGATGACGCAAACTATTTAGTTCTAAGTAACTATACACATTTTGTTCTTAATAGACCTGGGCGCCGGGATGGCGGTGTGTCGTTGCAGATATTGAACACACAACCTGCAAAAGAAAACAAACAATTCACAGTTTCTACCGCAGATATTGAAATCCTGACAGTTGAAGGTGGGAATGATGTATTTGCCGTTCTGTACCGTCCTCCTGATGGAAATTTGAGAGGGTGCCTAGACGTTCTCGAAAGCCTGTTTGATTACGTAACAACAAACCAGCAAGTATTATTTTTATCGGGTGATTTGAATGTTGATACGCGATGTCATTCAGCAGCACAACAAGAATTCATAAGCCTACTAGATGCATATGGCTTTTTAAATCTTATCGAAGTACCTACACGCATCACGTGCTCCACATTTTCCTGTATCGATATTGTAATCACGAACACCGAAAAATGCGAAACAAAAGCTGGCACAGTACTATCCGACTTAAGTGACCATCTCCCTGTTTTTGCCTTCGTCCCAGCCGAACGCCCTTATCAAGTTCCCGCAGCACCCTCTGCACATTTTCGACGCGTTGATATCACCACACTTGACCGTTTTCGTTCGATGTTATGTGACACTAGTTGGGACGATGTGCTGTCTTTAAAAGACGTGAATGAGGCGTAAGATGCATTTTTGTTCAAAGTTAAAACTGTCTATGATAAATGTTTTCCACTAGTCCGTCCGCGCAAACGCAATCCAAAGAAGCCGTGGGTTACGCAAGAACTGCTGCGCAAAATAAGGACCAAAGAAAAAATGTTTGCGCAATTCATGAAATCACGGGAGCCTTCCAAGCTTGAGAAATATAATAAATACCGAAACCAGCTGAATAGAGAATTGCGAACTGCTAAGCTAAGCTATTTTAGTAATGCATTTTCGGTGGGGTCCAATAGAAGTGTTCACAACCAGTGGGACCAACTGAACAAATTACTAAATCGCACCTCAAAAACAACTATTACGACAATAATGAAAGATGGTATACCAATAGGTGGGGAGGAACTGTGTAATGAATTTAATAATTACTTTGTTAACATAACCAAAACGTTATGCTGTCCCTCCGACACACCTGTGGGTTACGCGTATAATACACCATGTATTCCGGAATCCCTGTTCATGTATCCCACTAATGAAGGTGAAATAGTGACAGTGTTTAGGAATCTAAGAAATAGCAGAGCTGAAGATAAAGATGGCTTTCAGATCAAACCCTTCAAATTTGCAGTTGACATACTAGCTCCAATACTAATGCATATCTATAATCTAGCCATAGAATCTGGCGTGTTTCCAAAAGAAATGCAGGTAGCAAAAGTGGCTGTCATTCACAAAGGTGGTGCTACCTCAGATATGGCTAACTACAGGCCTATTTCCATTCTTCCGATATTATCCAAAGGTCTGGAAAAGATTATTTATGTGAGAATAAATACTTTTCTAGTCAAACATTCAGTTTTATCAGAGAGTCAGTTTGGTTTCAGAAAACAAAGGTCCACGGAAACGGCACTAATTAAGCAAAAAGAAATAATAATAAATGCGTTTGAGGAAAAGCTCCTTGTACTAGGAATATTTGTTGATTTTTCCAAAGCATTTGACCTGCTTAATCATGCTTTACTGGTACATAAACTCAATAACTATGGAATTAGAGGTAACAGCTTATCTTTAATTGAATCATATCTGAAATATCGTAAACAAATGGTCTCCCTTAATAACACTATATCAACCTCGCAAGCTATCCTCTCTGGTGTACCACAAGGCAGCATTCTGGGCCCCCTATTATTTAATATTTACATTAATGATATATTTTCTGCTCCCCTTCCTGTCAACATAATAGCGTATGCAGACGACCTCACAATGCTTTCCTCAGGTAACACAGAAAGAGACCTGCTAGAACACGGCAATAAGTTCTTAGAATTCCTGCGTCAATGGTCATTTAAGAACTACCTAAGGGTAAACATCACGAAGACCAAAGCAATAATATTCCGAGCTAAAAACAGAATGGTGCGTGCAAATTTTGACCTTTGGTTAGGAAACAAAAAAATTGATGTCGTGCCAGCTGTGAAATGTCTTGGTGTTGTTTGGACCGAATCACTTAATTGGGATAAACATACTGAGAATATCTGCGCTAAAATAAACAAGATTAATGGCATCCTATGCCGCCAGAGGCACACACTTCCGCCTAGAGTTAAATTATTAATTTACAATGCATTTATATTGCCACATATAACTTATTGTCTCATGGTCTGGGGGACAACAACCAAGCAAAACCAAATGAAAATTCTAATGGCGCAAAAACGAGCAATTAGATTAATAGCTAATGTGCCATGGTGTACTCATACGGCTTCCTACTTTGCAAGGTTCAGTATCATGAAACTCTCAGAGTTATTCCCATTCAAGTTAATCTCTATGTATAAAAATGCTGTTTCAACTAAGAATGATCTCCTCTTACCAAGTTTCAACCTCATTCGTTCGATTCCATCTTATAACACACGGAACAAAATGTCATGGTCCGTACCTTTCTGCCGCACTACATACGGTAAGCAGTCAGTGACATATAGTCTACCACACTACCTCAATATTCTGCACAAGAACAACATCATACTTGAAAAGACTTCACGACATAAATTAATAACACTTATTCCTTTGTTTGAATGTGTTTGAATGTGTTCCTTTGTTTGAATGTGCATCATTTTGACATCATGATTAGAACATATATATATATATATATATATATATATATATATATATATATATATATATATATATATATATATATATATATATATATATATATATATATATATAGCTTTGTGTATCTTCTTTCTACTTGATTTGTATCTCTGTTGATTATAAATGCGTTACCTGTACATAAAAATTTTGAGCAGTTTCTTTTGTCCAATAATGTCGAGTGATAACAGAGGCATAACGTCATGCAAATGTTGATGTATATATTTTGTGGCTGTATTTTCCTTTGTGCTTGTGAGTGCGCTCTTCCACTGCTGTTGTGATTAGCTGCCAGGCGATACCGCCGGCAGGGGGCGCAGGGTGGCCCTCAAGCTGCACCAACGCAGCTTTTTGCCTTGCGTCCTCTCTCCTCTGTTACTGATGTAACCTTGTGAGAGTTAATAAAGATGTGTGTGTGTGTATGTATTAAAGTACGCATTCATGTGGCACGACTCAACCTCTCAAAGCAAACAACCAAAGCATAGCACGGCCGGTCTCGACGCGCTCGCTCACGAGCGAGCGCGTCGGGACCACATGAAAAACTTGCTTTCGAAAAATATTTCGTAGTTAGCAGGGCTAAACCACCCCCAAATTTTTTGACGAAGTTGGCATGCGTACACCGCACTAGCCACGGTCCGGCTTCTTTTCTTTCACCCCAGCAAAGAAGGGAGCGAGTAGGGGAGGCACACAATCAGCGCGCCTTGAGTACGCTGGGTGACAAAAGAATAAAGAGAAACTCTGCCGGGGCCCCGAAAAGCTGGGTTCACGTGAGGGGAGTATACACACAAAGTGGAGAATGGGGGAAGGTGAAAGCATCTCTTTCTCAACCCAGGAAGGAGGAATGTAAGAGGAGAAGGAGGAACTCAACTTCATGCGGCGCGTGGTGGCAGATTTGTGAACTAGGGGCGCATGAACCAGAATCCTGGCCATGAATCTTTTCTGGTTTAATTCAGCTGTTTTGCATGCAATTATGCACAGGGATTGCCTGTGGAGGCGACGTAAACGCTCCCCTAAAAATCTTGAACTGCGCACCGAATACAGAGCCGCAAGAAACAGAATGGTTGTTCTTATTCGTTCCGCTAAACGGCAATACTACCGTGAGCAGTTTAGACAAGCTGCCAGAAGCCCCGCCAAAACTTGGTCACTGATTAATAATTTGAGAGGTGTTCACGGGATTGAGTCTTCTCAACATATGTTTTCGTATGATCCTCAGCAACCAGTTGTATTGTTCAATAAGCACTTCGTACGTGTGTCTTAGTCTTGTTCATCCTTGCCGAAAGATAGATATTCATTGACACGTGCCTTATCTGCATTATCCTTTTTACCGAAACTATCCGCAGGTAACCTAGCGCGCATACTTCAGATTCAAACGTAATAAATCACCTGCTCCTGATGGTACTGCAGTGTCTCTGCTTCAGAGAAATTATGAAGTTCTGAACAACATCCTCCCGTCTATCATTAACGGATTCTTAGAGACTGTTACAATACTAAGTATGCTAAAAACGGCGATTGTGAGACCAGTATACAAGGGTGGCAAGAGAGAGAATTTTTTTAGGTCTACGTCAATATCCGTTTTGCCAATACTTTCTCAAATTTTACAAAATTTTATGCTAGAGTGCATGACATCAGTTTTGATAAACTTTTCTTTTGTGTATGACCGACAGTTCGGCTTCATTGAAGGCCGGGGAACTATTTAACTTTCAGAAAAATTCAGATGAATTGTATACAGCTTTTGATCTGAATCTGAAAGCCTGCTGCCTGAGTATATATTTCGCGAAAGCTTCTGACGCGGTGAAGCACAGAATATTACTGGAAAATTATACCTGTTTGTATTTCGAGGTTCATTTCATGAACTTTTAAAAGTTTAGTATAACATCGCTCCCAAATTGCAGCCCCTGGTAGCGCCACAGCCATTGGCAGCCGTCAATGTTGATGGATGGTGTTCCGCAGGGATCCGTTCTCTAACCTTTACTTTTCACTCTATTTATAAATACGTTCGCCGCATCATTAATAAACTCCGTGGTCTTTCAGTACACCGGTGATATGCTTATACTGAAAATGCAAATTTCCTCAAAAACTCCGGTTGCTTTACTACAAGAAAATATCTGTATCATTCCTGTTTTTGTGTGTCTTCTGTGTCCTCGTTTCTTGCGCCATTACCACTTTTTTTTCTTTAAACATTTATTCTGCGACGCGTTTGGAATCCTGGCTTAAAATCTAAATCACTCGCTGCCAGAAAGGTCAGCGCTACACTGCTCTTAAGTGCTCAACCAGGTACGACGAAGCATGATGAGGTGTATATGTCCCTATAATATTCAGTTGTCTTCCCCATCCCAGTGGTGTTCGGTACGTCTAAAACGAACTTAAAACGGATGTTGGAATCTGTGATATTTTTGGGCACAATGATCAAGGGAACATGTGATTTCTGCAGTGTTTTCAATTTTATTGTATGTATTTTCTTTAGTATCTGTATTTCAGTGTATGTACATTTATCATACGTTTATTGTTTTGAATTCTCGCTCGCCGATTTTGCCGCGCCTAGTCCAGCAAGCCTCCTCTTGGCTTTGACAGACCCGAGTCTGTATGTATCACAAGAAGTTGTGACAATAAAAGTAATATTATTACTGTTATTATTAGACATCGTAAACAATTTATTACTATTATTATTACACATCTTTATAGTAATTGACTCGTTTGGCCTATGGTTCGTGAAAAAATATGCCTTTAAATACACTATATAGATATTTATTTCGCCCGTTTTTCATCAGTGATATCGCCAATGGCCAGAAAAAAAAAGTGAATTTCATTATCTAACCCCACTTAGCCGAAACAAATTACGGTGTTTGTGGAACGCCGTCGCCAAGACCTGTCTAAAGTTTTCCTGCTGCAGCTACCCAGTTCTTGGGGGCGGCTGACAGGAGTTCGTCAGCGTCTTCCGTGTCCATCTCCGTTCCTCACCTCCTGGTGCTGTACCACCGCTTCCCTGGACGCAACGCCAGCGACGCATCGCAAGTCGACAACCCGCGTCTGCGCTCCCTGCAAGGCATTCCTGCTCCACCTGGGACGCTTTGTACCCGGTGAACTTTCTCCTTTTTATCCGTAGTGTTGTACGCGTGTCGAGTGTGTGTTTTCCTTGGTGTTTCCTTTTCTTTTATTGGCTCCTTTCCTTTAAAATATAAACACGGCTTCGTTTTGTTTTGTTTGATTCGTTTGTTCTTTTCATCGAACCTGCACGCGAAAGCGTTCCCCTCCAGGTGTCGGGGATGCGTCACTCCGATTCGCGACAATTTTTCGTCCGCGCGACCGGACGAAGCCGTGTTTTTATTTTTCCCTTTCGGGAGTCTGTAAAGAGATACGATGGCAACGCTAAAGGAGTTGGTTGAATTAGGCGAAAAGATGGGGTTGAGGGATGCGAGCTGCGTTCGTGGGTTTCCGCTGAGCAGGAGAAGGAACGCGCTGCACGTGAAGCCGAACGCGCTGCACGTGCAGCAGAACGCGAGCATGTTAAGGCTCAAGCGGAAGCCGAACGCGAGCACGAGAAGGCCAAGCAAAAGCCCAACGCGCTGCACGCGAAGCCGAACGCGAGCATGCAAAGTCGCTAGCAGAGGCTGAAGAGCGGAGATTGCAGCTCCAATCAAGGCTCGCAGAAGCTGGTGGGGGTAATCGAGAACCTGCACCGGGGCCCTCAGAAGCGGTTAGCCCACACAAATTGATCCCGCCTTTCGACGATCGCAGGGATGAATTAGATGCATAACTCAAACGTCTTGAGCGTATCGCAGTAGGGCACAGCTGGCCTGAGGAAAAATGGGCAACAGCACTAAGTATGTTTTTGACTGGGGAGGCTCTCCGTGTGTTCGGTCGACTATCTCCAGCAGATTCAATAGATTACGATAAGGCAAAGCTAGCCCTGCTCCAACATTCTCGTTTCACAGCAGAGGGTTATCGCGAAAGGTTTCGTGAAAGTAAGCCGCTTGATAAAGAAACAGGCAAGCAATACGCAGTGCGCTTGCTCAGTCTTTTCTATCGATGGGTCGAGATATCGGGAACGGCCACAACGTACAATGATTTACGTAACTTGGTGGTGGCCGAACAGCTCATGAGGAACTGCCATAGTCGTCTGGCGATTTTCCTTCGGGAAAGGGAATGCAAGACGCTGGACAAAATGGCTGAGGCAGCAGACAACTTTCTAGAGGCCCAGCGGCAAAGAAACTTGTCTGTGTTCAAAGATCCGTTCGAGGTGGGCATTTCGAAAGAGAAGGATGCTACATCAAATAGGCAGTCAGTAAGGTGCCTAATTTGTAATCGTCTAGGCCGTAAGGCTGCGGACTCTCGCTCAAAGCCAAAACAGCTTTATTGCGTTTATGGCCGGAAAACAGAGCATGAAGTAACTTCTTGCTCAAGAAAGCAGGAAAATAAAAAGCAGTCGTTCTGTTGTGTTAAGCCAGCGAGTGTTGCGCCTGAAGCGATGTCGACAACATCAGATATGCTTGATCCAGCTAAGGATAAGGTGGTGGTTGGACTTGTCCGGAAAAATCCTGCAGACGCGCAACACATGCCTGTCCTAGAGGGAGAGCTCCGTGGCCTACCCGAACGTGTTTTACGGGATATGGGTAGTAATACGGTGGTTGTGTGGAGGGCCCTTGTTCCTGAATCAGCTCTCACCGGTTCGAGATCTACGGTATTCCTTGTTGATGGAAGTAGTCTGCAAGTTGCCGAAGCAGAAGTCTACATGGCTTCCTCTTATTTCACTGGGACGGCCCTGGTGAAGTGCATGGAGACCCCATTGTACGATGTCATAATTGGAAATATACGACAGGCCCGTGAACCGTCAAATTCAGATATTAATTGGAAGAAATCAAGGCCCGTAGCTAAATTACGTCCTGCTATAGTCAATGACGACGTTGCCTGCGAAAACGGTGAGGGCGAGGGCGCAAAAGTGGTACTGGCTGGAATGGAAGCTTCTGGAAAAAGTAGGGTAAATACTGCTTTAATCTTCGGTCCCATGCAGTTCACCAAGGAGCAGTTAGAAAAAGAGCAATGAGAGGATGGTTCATTGAAGGCGTGTTGGCTGAAAATAGGAAACGTATTCCGTGGTAAACACAGCAGTTCGCACTCGTATTCTGTCGAAAAGGGTTTGCTGTACCGCCTGTATCATCTCGCCTCTGGCAGAGAGGTTCGACAGGTAGTACTCCCAAAGTCTTGCAGATCGCAGGTGCTAAGGCTTGCCCACGATAGCCCGTTGCGGAGCATCAGCGCATTAGGAAGACTATAGACCGAGTTCTGGAAGAATTCTACTGGCCAGGAGTGCAGGAAGAGATTAAAAGATATGTTAGATCGTGCGACACCTGTCAAAGGACGTGTCCGAAGCGCAAAGTAGGGAAGGCCCCGATGGGACGCATGCCTCTTATCGACACTCATTTTCATAGGGTCCCTGTCGATATTATCAGTCCCCTGTCGCCCACATCGGTGAAAGGGAATAAGTATATCCTCACGCTCGTTCATTTCGCCACGCGGTATGCCGACGCCGTGGCTCTGCCATAAATAGATTCAGCAACCGTGGCAGAAGGTTTGGTGGAGATGTTTTCTAGAATAGGTTTTCAGAGAGAGATACTCTGTGACCAGGGCTCCTGTTTCTCGTCGGAAATGATGAGAGAGCTCAATGATCTCTTGGCGGTGAAACATCTTAGCATGACCCCTTACCATCCAATGTGCTATGGGATCGTGGAGAAATTTAATGGCACACTCAAGCAGATGGTGCGGATGCTAAGTCATGAGCGGCCCAAAACTTGGATCACTATTTCGCTCCGCTTCTGTTTGCATACCGAGAGGTGCCGCAAGCAAGTCTAGGGTTTTCTCTTTTTGAGTTGATATTCGGACGACTAGTGCGAGGACCGCTCGCAGTCCTCAGAGAGCTCTGGAAAAGAGAAGAGCTGGAAGAAGACATGAAGATATATTGGTACGTTCTTTCTCTAAGAGAACGCCTCGAGCAAACTGTGAGTGCGACACATTAAAATTTGTTGCGTGCCCAAAAATCACAGAAGGGATATTGTGACAGGAATGGCAAGAAATGGTATTCAAAGGTTGGAGATCGCGCCCTCATTCTTTTTCCGAGTAGCCACAATAAACTTCTGATGCAATGGAAAGGTCCATTCGTGGTTTCTGGCAAAAAGAATGATGTGGAATATTGGATTGATTTGGGCCGCACTAAGAAGCTATTCCACGTCAATATGCTAAAACGGTACGAAGAGCGTTCGTCCGAAGAGTCTGGTGTGTAAGATATCAGTTGTAAATTGCCAGAGGGTGATGCCCAATGTACACACAGTGCTACTATCCGGTGTTTGTAATCTGTGCAAATGCACTGTAGTAGAGCTTATGGTTTGTTTTTCTTCTTCCTTCGTTCTCCGGTTGTGGATTGTTCGATGTGTACATATTCACCTGTATGATATAGATGTGTTTAAAGTTGATGCCTGATGTTTTTTATGGTTTTTATTTTGCCTTTTGACAGATGTATAATGTTTGACTTCATGTTCCCTTTGTGCGCGTTTCCAAGTGCCTCCATGTGTAACTATGTACAGTGCCTTCGTGGACTTCAGCCAAATCTAACCTGTATGTTAACCACATGAACACAAGTGTTGTGTGCACCAACGGCAGTTTTTTCTGTGAAAAAACTTTTCCGAAGGGGGAGGGGGGGCTTATGTGAAGTGCACACCAATCTGTCGAGGGATTTTTGGAACGCGGCGTGTCGGCAGTGGTGCGTCGGACAACGGAGCGCCGTGCGTGCCAGCCCCGCGTTGCGCGTGTGCGCCTGCAAATGGTGTGCGCGAGGCAGGCACGAGGAGCGGAGAGCTTACCTGTCAGCAAACCGAGGTGTAGAGGAAGACACCGGAGCACAGGTATTGCCATTCAAGCGTGGAAGTGGCAGCTGTCGGCCTTTGGGTCCGAGCTTCCAGTGACTTCCCTTGAATCATCGACCCAAGACCATTGAGCCCCATTCAAACGTGGAAGTGGTAGCTATCGGACGACGCGTCCGAGCTGCCAGTGACTTCCCTTGGATCATCAACGCAAGACCATTGAGCCCCATTCAAGCGTCGAGGTGGCAGCCGTCAGACTTCGGGTCTGTGCTGCCGCGGACTTCCCTTGAATCAACGACGCAGGCCTATTGCGTCCCTTTCGAGGTCGGAAGAGGCAGCAGAAGGATTGAGGGTCCTTGATGTCAAGGCTTCCTGGGGTAGGCTGCAAAAGCCTACGGTGTTTGTGGAACGCCGTCGCCAAGACCTGGATACAGTTTTCCTGCTGCAGCTGCCCAGTTCGTGGGGGCGGCTGACAGGAGTTCGTCAGCGTCTACCGTGTCCATCTCCGTTCCTCACCTCGTGGTGCTGTACCACCGCTTCCCTGGACGCAACGCCAGCGACGCATCGCAAGTCGACAACCCGCGTCTGCGCTGCCTGCAAGGCATTCCTGCTCCACCTGCGCCGCTTTGTGCCTGGTGAACTCTCTCCTTTTTATCCGTAGTGTTGTATGCGTGTCTAGTGTGTGTTTTCCTTGGTGTTTCCGTTTCTTTTATTGGCTCATTTCCTTTAAAATATAAACACGGCTTCGTTTTGTTTAGTTTGATTCGTTTGTTCTTTTCATCGAACCTGCACGCGAAAGCGTTCCCCTCCAGGTGTCGGGGACGCGTCACTCCGATTCGCGACAATGATGTTGCACTCACGCAGAAGAGCTTTGATGACGTCAGATAGGAAGGCGCGGCCTCTGTCGCTGAGGAATTCACGAGGGTCACCGTGTCGAAGGATGAATCGACGCAGAAGAAAGGATGCCACATCCTGTGCCGTGGAAGCAGAGAGCGTGGCGGTTTCAGCATACCTCGTGAGGAGATCGACGGCAACAATGACCCATCGTTTGCCAGAAGCAGTATACGGGAGGGGCCATATAAATCAATGCCAACGTGGTCGAAAGGGCGAGGCGGACAAGATAGCGGCTGCAACTCGCCAGCAATACGGTTGGTGGGTTGCTTGCGGCGTTGGCAGTCGAGGCAGGAGCGTACGTATTTCAAAACGAAATTGTACATGCTACGCCATTAGTTGCGGAGGCGGAGGCGCGTATAAGTCTTGAAAAGGCCCGAGTGACCGCATTGCAAGTCAGCGTGAAAACATGAACAGATATAGGACCGGAGGTGGCGAGGTATGACGAGGAGCCATTTTCGTCTATCATAATGATAATTACAGCGATAAAGCAGGTTATCTCTGATCAAAATGGGAAGCTTGGCGGCGCAGGGTACGGGATGGTGCAACCACCGATGGGTCGGAGAGAAAGTCGAGAAGAGGACGAATCCAGGGATCCTTGCGCTGCTCAGAAGCCAGGTCACTGATGGTAGGAGACGGAAGAGAGGCGTCGATTTCGCAGCACAGCCTTGATAAGTGTACGGCTATCATAGGCAACGTCATATTCATCGAAGCCAGATTTGCGCTGGGCGAGCACTGCACCAAGACCAATACCACTGGCATCCGCGCAGACTTCACTGGGGGCCTCCGGGTCTAAATGGCGCAAGATGGGCGGTGCAGTGAGTAGACGACGCAAGTTGTTGTAGGCGGCGTCGCATGCAGGTGACCAAGCCGAAAAATCAACATTGGTGCCGAGCAGCTGAGTCAAAGGGGCAGCAATTGAGGCAAAGGTGCGAATGAAACGCCTAAAATAAGAGCAGAGCTCTAGGAAGCTGCGAAGTTCTCTAGTGGTGGAAGGTTTGGGAAACTCAATCACGGCTCGAAGTTTCGCAGCGTCAGGGCGTACACCATCTTTCGACACAACATGACCTAAACTTGTCAGTTCGCAGGTAGCAAAGGTGAATTTTTTTAAGTTCAGCTGCAGGCCTGCGTTTCTGAGGCATGTCAAGACGTGCTTCAGGCGACATAGATGCGTTTGAAAGTCGGGCGAAAAGATAACTATATCGTCCAGGCAGCACAAGCATGTCTTCCCCTTGAAACCACGCAAAACGGTATCCATCATTCGCTCGAAAGTAGCAGGAGCTTACAGAGGCCGAAAGGCATGACGTTAAACTCGTAGAGGCCGTCAGGGGTCACAAACGCGGTTTTGGCACGATCTGCAGCTGCCATTGGGACCTACCAATAACCAGAGCGCAAATCAAGGGAAGAAAAGAGCTCCGCGTCTTGTAGACAGTCCAGAGCGTCATCAATACGGGCGAAAGGGTAGACGTCTTTGCGTGTGATCTTATTAATGCGGCGGTAATCGACGCAAAATCGAACAGAGCCATCCTTCTTCTTGACGAGGACAACCGGTGAGACCAAGGGGCTGGTGGAAGGCTGAATAACGCCGCTCTGAAGTATGGTGTCCACCAGTTATACAATAACTCGTCGTTCAGTGGCGGAAACATGATATGGGCGTTGTCGCAGAGGGGCATGGGTGACGGTGCCAATGCGGTGCTCGACAGTCGTCGTGGGCCCCAAAACACGTTGGTGGCAATTGAAGGAGAAGTGCAAGAAGCTGGGTTTGCTGAGTTGACGGAAGAGTGGCGTCAATAGAGCGAAGGAACAGGTCGGTCGACAACGTGGCAGGCGCAGGAGTAGGTGAGCTGAGGGCGTCCATCGAGACCGGCGGTGATTCTGCGGCAGTGTCGGGGTGGTTGAAAACAGAACCGAAGAGCTGTACGGTTCCGACGCATTCCACGCGGCGCAATGCGAAGGGGCTGGAAAACGGGTTTAAGATTCACAGTGCGTTGAGGCCGGCGGATAAAGTGAGCAGGGCATAAGGCAGCGGCAGACAATGGCGGCGTAGAAAAGTAGCAGACGGCATGAAGATGACACTGGCATCGCGAACACAGTCACATGAGAGAGGAACAATCACGGAAGAGCACGCAGGAATATCGGTACTGTCGGCGACAAAAGCTTTGGAAGAAACAGGGGCAGCACAAATTTCAGTCTCTGGCACGGGATTCGGCAGCGTAGAGAGCGCTACTTGAGCCCGAACACAGTCGAGGACCGCGTCGTGGAGCAATAGAAGTCCCAGCCCAAGATGATCGAATGCGAACATGACGGCAGAACGATGAACTCGACCAAATATAAAATGTCTTCTATGACTACTCGAGCAGTACACGCTGCTAGCGGCTGGATGAGGTGCACACTTGCCGTTCGTAACGACAGGATAGAAAGGGGCGTCTTCACTTTCCTCAAAGAGCGGCATAGCGCTGCATCCATGACAGAAACCGCAGCACCGGTGTCGACAAGCGCCATCACAGATACGCCCTGTGCAAAAACTTCAATTAAATTAGCGGCAGACACACGAGGCCTTTCAAATTTCAACGACTGCGCAGTTCTCGCCTCAGTAACTGCGGCACCAAGTTTGCCTCTTGAGTGGTCGAGGGACGCCGTGGCATCGGAGAGATGGAGCGCCGACGTGGAGAAGGCGAATGGCATCCAGAGAAGGCGGTGCGCTCAGGCGAATCCAGGATAAGGAACATGGCCCTTTTCATTTAGGAACCAGGGGTACACCACAGGGCGCGGTGCTCTCTCCCCTTTTATTCAATCTGGCTATGATGCGCCTACCGGACCAGCTGGGCGCTGTCACCGGTGTACAGCATGCGCTGTACGACGATGACATCACCCTGTGGGCCACACAGGGTTGCCTTGGAGACATTGAGGCCAACCTGCAGGAGGCGGCGACCATAGTGGACCGTTATGCTCACCGCTGCGGCCTCCAATGCTCCACCCAAAAGTCTGAATTTGTGCACATACGCCCCTCACCAAAGTGCACAGCCAAAATTTCATTGTCTCTTGAGACATGTCCAATCCCTGAAAAAATCGAAGTCCGGGTACTGGGGCTCTTTATACATCAAGACAGACGGTCAGAAACAACATTGGCCAAACTCCGTCAGTTGGGGGACCAGGTGGGCCGCTTAGTCCGCCGGGTTTCTAACAAGCGCGGGGGGTTACGATGTAAGGACGCCTTGCGGCTGGCGAATGCATTTGTAACCAGTCGAATTCTATATTCGACTCCATACCTCCACCTGCGGAAGCAAGACGAGGATTCACTCGAAGTCATCCTCCGCAAAATTATTAAGCGGGCTCTGGACCTCCCCGTGACCACCTCCAACAAGCGCCTCCTGGGGCTGGGCATGGTGAACACATTTCGGGAGCTCCGGGAAGCTCACTTGGCCAACCAATACACACGTCTCTCGAAGACATCGTCGGGTCGCCGCCTTCTTGCCCGACTATACATCCAACACACCACTCTCATGGAAGAGCGCGTACGTATTCCATCCCAGTGGAGATGCGCCCTCCACGTGCGCCCTCTTCCCGCGAACATGAACCGTGAGGACCATAATGGCCGGCGCCTGGCGCGGGCGGAAGCCCTGGCCCGCCACTATGGATCGAAACCCGGCGTATTCTACGTGGATGCCTCCGGCCCCCACCATGGGGGATAGTTCACGGCCGCAGTCGTCCACGAATCCAAAACAGTGAACGGCCTTACTTTCCGAGCCCGTGACATAACACACGCGGAGGAGGTCGCCATTGCTTTGGCTGCATCTCATTCCAATTCAAAAACAATTATTTCCGACTCGCGAGGGGCATGTCGGAACGTCGAGCAGGGCTGGGTACCGTATCTAGCCTACCGCATTCTCCAAAACAGCGTCTATACCGGGGACCCCGCTCACCGGCGTATCGTTTGGGCTCCTGCTCACATGGGCCTTGAGGGAAATGAGGCAGCTGACGCCGCCGCCCGCGCGCTCTCTCACTGGACATTCCCCTCCGACCCCGACGATCAGGAACTCGAATTCTCTCCAGCTTACTCGTTTAAAGACATTTCTTTACTTTACCAATCTGGCCATAGTCTTTATCCCCGCCCGTGTAAAGGTCTCTCAAAGGCGGAGGAGCGGCTTCTGCTTCGCCTATATACAAATACTTTGCTGTGCCCGGCAGCTCTAAAACACTTTGACCCTTCTTTCTCTGGCAGCTGTCCGCACTGTGCGGAGAAGTCTTCGGACATCTACCACATGGTGTGGGCCTGCCCCTCCAACCCTGCTATCCCCCCTCACCCCAACCCAACCCGGGAGGACTGGGAGGCGACCCTGCTCGGCTGCTCTGACCTGCAGGCCCAACGGGCCCTGGTCGCGCGAGCCCGGGCAGCGGCCGACGCCACTGGGGTCCCGAACTAGGGACCTCCACCTAGTACTTGTGAGGGCTGGCCCCCTTTGGGTCAGCTCATACCTCACCTCCCGAAGTTTATCTGTAAATAAATGTTTTCCACCACCACTCAGGAGACAGAAAACGGCTCATGGGCGGCTCAGCAGGAGGCGAATACTGTCGCTGTGACCAGTAACCGGAAACTTCAGGAGGTGGCCGTGAGACATTCATGGGTCGACGGCAAAGCAGCGCCACATCACCTGGCAAGCCACAGAAGTAGGAGATCGGGCGGTTGTCAGGCGTGCGCCAGGAGTTGCCCAGTTGAGCTGGCGGTCGAATGTTATCAGGCGTGTCCCAGGAGGTTCGCAGAGGAGCAGGCGGTGGAATAAAAGTAGCAGGCTCTCGAACAGGACCAGGATGTGGAGCATAGGTAGGTGGTCGAGGTCGCGCAACAACCTCCGCATATGTCAGCGGGGCCGCGAGAGGTGTGGGCTGAGGGGCTTGCGGGAGAGCCCCAGCGACCTGTTTTTGAATGATGTGCCTCAGATTCGGAGTTATGTGTGGTGATGGCTCTTGATGGCTTGAACTAAGCGAGAGCTGGGCGAGCAACTTCTTCACGGATGAAGCCCTTGATTTGCGGCAGGAGCGATAACTGGTTACTTGCGTCGTTCAGGCCAGCAAGCGAGTCGACGCTCGTGGTGTGTTCGCGTGTCAGAGCCCTCTGTTTGCGTAGTTCGTCGAAGCTCTGACATAGGGTGACGACTTCGGCGACGGCGCGCAGGTCTCGCGCCAACAACATCTAAAAAGGCGTCGTCATCAATGCCCTTGAGAATATGCCTGATCTTGTCGGCTTCGGACATCTGTGCGTTCAATCTCTTGCACAGGTCCATGACATCCTCGATGTAACTCGTGAAGTTCTCTCCTACCTGGTGCGGCCGCCCACGCAAGCGCTGGCCGGCACGGAGTTTTCTGACAGCCGTGCGGCCGAATAGCTCTGAGAAGTTCGTTTTGTAAACGAACCATGATGTAATGTCCGCCTCGTGGTTCCCGTACCACAGATTTGCCGCGCCCGTCACATAGAAAATCACATTGTTCAGCTTGGTTTCCGCTTCCCACTTATTGTATGCGCTCACTCGCTCATACGATGTGAGCCTATCCTGAACATCATGGTCGTCCGTGCCGCTGTAGATAGCGGGGTCCAGCTGGCGGGAAGAACCAGCACAGACGACGGCGACCGGGCTCACTTGTACGGCTTGGTGGTTCGAAGGCATCGCGGTAGGGGGTAGCGTTTGGGTGCGGAGTTCCGAGGCGAGAGGTTACACCCCGCACCTCTACCACATGTAAGGTGGGATTTGTTCGGTGAAGCTTCTCAACGGGAGCAGGGCTAAAAGCAGTCTGAGGTCAGGCAGTAGAGCCAGGAACGTGCACCAGGCGATGGCAATGCGGCTCGCGCGAATGCCCGTCGTCTTCCTTACATAAGGAAGACTGTAAGGAGATAGCGCCACCCAGCGGCGTTCGTGAGGAGAAGACAAAGCACGAGGAGCGCGTGCTGAGGGGTACGCCGGGACAGGTCGAACAGGATTACGTGGCAGAGAAGAGAAGAGCGCGGTGGGCGACGGACGTGGACGAGTTCTGCTGGCTCCCCGAGTTCCGGGCTTGGGCCTTAGCCGCAGACGTCCGGGCCACCAGACCTGGACATCCATCGTCGAGAGCCTCAACCACCAGGCCCAGGCGCTACTCTTCTCCGTCCATCCGTCAGCTGCTCCACACAGGCCGCCTCTGGCGCCTACGTGACCTTTTTCCGGGATACCAGACCTGGAAACCGTGCCGGGAGCCCACGAACGCTGACGCTGCGGTAGCGTTGCATCGACGTTGGAACGCCAAGAGACTCCTTGACTGCCCGACACCCAGCCAGTCCTCTCCGCTCGTTGCTCGAATGAGACAAGTAGTGTGACTTTCCTCTTTGACTCTTTTTTCTGCATTTTTCGTAAGCACCTTGTTCTGTTTCCCCGTGTGTTTTTCCCGTGTGTTGTTGCGTTGTTCTCTTGTTCCTTTCCTTTTGTTCTCGCTCATATTGAAATTGGTTTCCTTTTTGATAAAATCCGCCTCGTTTATTGTTTGTACTTTTGTGTTTATTTAAAATAAGACCTGCAATCACACAGAGTCCTCACAAATTTGGCGTCCACTACGACAGGACGAGGTCGGTTTTTATTTATTTGCCTGTTGTGTTAATTTAGGAACAATATGAGCGCTTCAGATTTGGTTGCTTTAGGCGAGCGCATGGGCTTGTGCGGCGCGGAGTTACGAGCGTGGGTGGAGGACGAGCTTCGTAAGGCACGGGAAGAGAGAGCCGCTGAGCGTGAAGCTGCGAAGCAGAAATTGGAACTAGAGGCACGGAATTTAGAGGCTGAGCGTGAAGCTGCGAAGCTGAAATTGGAATTAGAGGCACGGAATTTAGAGGCTGAGCGTGAAGCTGCGAAGCAGAAATTGGATTTAGAGGCACGGAATTTAGAGACGGAGCGAGAGGCTGCGAAGGAACGCTTGGAGTTAGAGGCGCGGAACTTGCAGCTACAAATAAGGCTCATGGAGGGTGGCGCAAATCCTCCGAGTGACCGTGGAGAGCGTAGCGTCTCATCGACCAGCTCCATTAACCCGCACAGCCTCATACCACAGTTCAATGAAGCGCGGGATGACCTCGATGCCTACTTAAAGAGGTTTGAGCATGTGGCCACGGGGCAGGGTTGGCCAAAAGAAAAGTGGGCAACGGCGTTGAGCTTGTGCCTTGGCGGCGAAGCACTTAGGGTCTTCGGTCGGCTCTCGCCTGAGGATTCCGTGGATTATGACAAAGCGAAGCTTGCCTTGCTTCAGAGGTTTAGGTTCACCGCGGAAGGATACCGAGAGAAGTTTCGCCAGAGCAAGCCCCAGGATGGAGAAACGGCCTCGCAATATGCTGCCAGGTTGTTTAGCTTCTTTGACCGTTGGGTCGAGATGCGGGGTGAAGGCCGCACTTTTGAGGTGGTTCGCGAGATGGTCGTGAGCGAGCAATTTCTGAACAACTGTCATTCTCGTTTAGCCCTTTTCTTACGTGAGCGGGAGGGCAAGACAGTTGCCAAGCTGGCGGAGGCTGCCGATCATTTTCTTGAAGCACAACGGCAAAATAACTTGTTGGTCTTTAAAGAAAAGGGGGAGCACACGATAGGTAAAGCCAAAGACGAGATTTCAGGTCCACAGTCTCGCCTTCGGTGTTTTCTTTGTGACAAGACTGGGCACAAGGCGTCGGATTGTCGGACAAAGCCGAAGCAATTGTATTGCACCTGGTGCCGCGAGGTAGGACATGATGCCCAGTCATGCAAAGCTAAGAGGCCAGGAGACCGTGAGGAGTCCGCCTGTTGCATGACACCTCGATATTCACATCCCGATAGCACTGCAGTGGTAACGCGCGTAGAGGGCCAGTTGGGAGAGATGGTCTGTCCTTCCAACCCGGTGGAAACTGCTATGCCCGTGGGGCACGGTGAGGTGTTCGGCCAGCCTGGTTCGGTATTACGGGATACGGGCAGCACCGGTATTGTTGTGCGTGAGTCTCTTGTACCGCCAGCGGCACTAACAGGGAAAAAGGCTACATTATTCTTGGCCAATGGGACCCGTGTAGAAGTTCCGGAAGCGGAGGTGGTGATTTCTTCTCCATACTTCTCGGGTAAGGCCATCGCGCGCTGCTTGTCTACACCCTTATACGACATTATAATAGGCAATGTCCCCGGGGCTAAACCTCCATTCCCGGTTGACCCGCCAGTTCTCACTGATCAGGCAGTTTCCCTTGCCATGACGGGTGCGGTCGATGTTCCTTCCCATATGGTGACAGAAAAGGTTTCAGAGAGTAGTAAAAGCCCCACTCTGAACACACTCCACTTGTCACGGCCGGAGTTTCGCCTCAAACAGGAAGAAGACCCGACCTTAGAGGTGTGTCGCAGGAAGTTGGGGCAAATATTTCGTGGCAAGGGACAGACCGCCCACTCTTTTGATACAGATGACGGTGTTCTTTTCCGGACGTACCAAGTGTGTCCCGGCCAAGTCGTTGAGCAAGCGGTGGTACCGAAAGGCTTACGCACGCAAGTTCTTAAGTTGGCACATAAGAGTGCATTATCCGGCCATCATGGAATACGGCAAACAATAGCTAGGGTGCTCAGTGAGTTTTACTGGCCCGGTGTACAGGCTGACATTAAGAGTTATGTCAGATCGTGTGACATGTGTCAGCAGACTGTGTCGAAGGCAAGGGAGAACAGAGTGAATAACATCATAGGACGGGAACATGTAAAATCATGGTGGAAACCGAGGTCGGTGTGGAGAAAACGGTTTCACAAAGGAAAACGGAAGTACTAGCCGGAAAAGTTCTCGCGACGGTGAAGTGGTTTGATGTGAACAATGGAATACGGAAGAATGTAGCCCACACCTGTTCTTGTTGGAATTGTTTTTGTTTGTTCATGTTTGTTTTTGAGTGTCGGCTATCTACTTTTTATGCTTTCCGTGTTTCTTCGCCCTCTATGGACGCTTTACGTTGACTTTCCATGTGCTCTCTGTGCTGTGTGTGCGAAGGTCTGTGAACGCTTCGAACATTGACGACCGTTGTATTGTGTGTGGTGTGTAGTGTGCGCGCTGTGGTGCGGTGTTCTGTGTTGCGATCGTCGAACACGTCTGGTGTCGCTCTCCTGAAGTTGAGTTCTTTCCCTTGGAAAAAACTTCCGAAGAGGGGGCCTTCTGTAAGGAGATAGCGCCACCCAGCGGCGTTCGTGAGGAGAAGACAAAGCACGAGGAGCGCGTGCTGAGGGGTACGCCGGGACAGGTCGAACAGGATTACGTGGCAGAGAAGAGAAGAGCGCGGTGGGCGACGGACGTGGACGAGTTCTGCTGGCTCCCCGAGTTCCGGGCTTGGGCCTTAGCCGCAGACGTCCGGGCCACCAGACCTGGACATCCATCGTCGAGAGCCTCAACCACCAGGCCCAGGCGCTACTCTTCTCCGTCCATCCGTCAGCTGCTCCACACAGGCCGCCTCTGGCGCCTACGTGACCTTTTTCCGGGATACCAGACCTGGAAACCGTGCCGGGAGCCCACGAACGCTGACGCTGCGGTAGCGTTGCATCGACGTTGGAACGCCAAGAGACTCCTTGACTGCCCGACACCCAGCCAGTCCTCTCCGCTCGTTGCTCGAATGAGACAAGTAGTGTGACTTTCCTCTTTGACTCTTTTTTCTGCATTTTTCGTAAGCACCTTGTTCTGTTTCCCCGTGTGTTTTTCCCGTGTGTTGTTGCGTTGTTCTCTTGTTCCTTTCCTTTTGTTCTCGCTCATATTGAAATTGGTTTCCTTTTTGATAAAATCCGCCTCGTTTATTGTTTGTACTTTTGTGTTTATTTAAAATAAGACCTGCAATCACACAGAGTCCTCACAAAGACATGTGTCATTGCCCCCCTTGTTTGTAGCCTCGCCTCGATGCGGCAGACTAGGATCATACTGGTGGGCTATGGGCTGACAGATAGTGTGCTAGGTTGGTAGAGGAGGAGCACAACACAAAACGGAGCACCATCAGTCTGGAGAGCAATCAACAGGGCGGCCGTGGTAGGGTTTCATTCGGACGGCGTGTACAACGTCGGTGAGCTTGCATCGTCCGCGGCTTGAGGGGTCTTGGATGGCGGATGTAACTTCGTAAGTAACGCCACTGTCACTGTCACTGTCACGGTTGCGCGACCCCAACTGCTGAAGGCGAACGCTTTCGCGTGCAGGTTCGAAGAAGAAAACAAACGAATCAAACAAAACAAAACGAAGCCGTGTTTATATCTTAAAGGAATGGAGCCAATAAAAGGAACGAAAACACATAGTAAAACACACACTAGACACGCGTACAACACTACAGATAAAAAGGAGAGAGTTCACCGGATACAAAGCGTCCCAGGTGGAGCGGAAATGCCTTGCAGGCAGCACAGACGCGGGTTGTCGACTTGCGATGCGTCGCTGGCGTTGCGTCCAGGGAAGTGTAGTAGAGCACCAGGAGGTGAGGAACGGAGATGGGCACGGTAGACGCTGACGAACTCCTGTCAGCTGCCCCAAGAACGGGGCAGCTGCAGCAGGACAACGGTAGCCAGGCCCCGTGGACGGCGCCCCGATGCACCGTAGGCCTATGCAGCCCATCCAAGGAAGCCGGGGCAGCAAAGTGGCGATCCCAGTAGGCCTGCGTTGTTGATTCAAGGCAAGTCTAGGGCAGCACAGACCCAATGTCTGACGGCTGCCACCTCCACGCTTGAAGGAGGCTCAATGTCCTTTCGTCGATGATCCAAGGGAAGTCACTGGCAGCTCGGACCCAACGTCCGACAGCGTCCCCTTCCGCGCTTGAATGACCAGACTTGCGGTGCGGGGTATTCCTCAACAACTCGGTTTGCTGACATGTAGCTCTACGCTCCACGTGCCTGCCTCGCGCACACACGCAACGCGGGGCTGCCACGTACGGCGCTCCGCTTTCTGACGCACCACTGCCGACAGGCCGCGTTCCAGAAATCCCTCGACAGTGTGGTGTGCACATCACAGTCACTGATGCGGCGGAGGACACGGTATGGTTCGAAGTACCGGCGCAGTAATTTTTCGACAGTCCGCGATGACGAACGGGTGTCCAAATCCAGAGAAAGTCTCCAGGCTCGTAGCGCCGTCCATCGTTGTAGGAGTCAGCGTCTAGTTGCTGTTGTAGGTATATGCGCTGCCTTCCCAGCTGCCGCGCTTCTTCTGCACGCTGAGCAAAACTAGCCACGTCCAGATCAAGCTCACGTTCGCAGTCGGGGTATACGGGCAACATCGTATCAAGGGGAGTTGTCACTCGGTGGCCGAAGAAAAGCTCGAAGGGAGTAAGCCGCGTCGTCTCTTGAAGTGCCGCATTGTATGCGAACGCGGCGTATGGTAGAATGTAATCTCAGGTCTTATGCTCTATATCCACGTACATGGAGAACATGTCGGCCAGAGTTCTGTTTAGCCGTTCCACCAGGCCGCTAGTCTGCGGGTGGTACGCCGTGGCCCGCCTATGGCTAGTGTGTGTAAGATTCAGGTGAGCCTTAGTCAGGCGGGCCATAAAAGCTGCCCCACGGTCTGTGAAAAGAATAGGCGGGGCGCCATGATGCAATACGATGTCATGGACAAAAAATGCTGCGACTTCGGTGGCAGTTCCATATGTGAGCGACGCAGTCTCAGAATACCGCGTCAGGTAATGCGTCGCGACAAAAATTCAACGCTTTCCATTAGTTGACTTTGGAAAAGGGCCAAGAAGATCCATTGCCACTTGCTGGAGAGGAGTTTTCGGTGGACCAATAGGTTGAAGAAATCCGGCTGGTTTTATGGGTGGAGATTTGCGGCGTTGACAGCCATGACAAGTTTTAACGTAAGATCGTACTGAAGGTAATAATTTCGGGCAATAATACTTCGCCCTAGTTCTGGCAAGCTGCCACGAACTCCCAAGTGGCCGGCGGTAGGTCCGTCGTAACAAGCGCTCAAGATGTCAGGCTGTAGGTCCATAGGTACTACAAGTAGGAATATCACTTGTGATCTTTCAAAATTACGCTTGTAGAGAACCCCACATCGTAAAGTGTATGACTGCAAGCCACGGCGAAAAACAGGCGGTACCCGACCACCACGGCCTTCTAGATACTTGATGAGCGGCACCAGCTCCGGGTCCTTGCGTTGAAGGTCAGCCATATGGGTTTGAGTAATGGCCCCAATGAAGGGAAAATCGTCGGCGTTTTCCACTGCAGTAGAGTCCAAGTGCGCCCGTGACAAGCAATCTGCGTCTTAGTGTTTAAGTCCCGACTTATAAACAACGGCAACGTCTTGAAGACGATTGCTATACTCTTCAAGACGATGGCTCCATTGAGCTAAGCGTCCAGACGGGTTTTTAGGGCTTGCCAGCCAGCAGAGCGTATGATGGTCGCTGACAATACGGAAGGGTTGTCCGTGCAGATATGGTCGAAATTTGCTTATGGCCCAGATTACCGCAAGACACTCCTTCTCCGTCGTCGGATAGTTCGCCTCCGATAACCCGTTGTACTCCATTTTGCCACTGGATAAGTACAGCCCCAAGGCCAACGTAGCTCGCATCTGTGTGGATGTCGGTTGCTGCGTTTTCATCGAAATGGGCGAGTATGGGGGGACTGTGGAGGCGGCTTCGGAGCTCCTGGAAGGCTTGTTCTTGATCAGAAGGGCAAGGTTCCGGGCTAGCTCGTAATGCATTTCAAGAAAGAACAGCGCGGAGAAACACGGACACACGAAGAGACGACACACACACCTCCCCACAGGAAGGGTATGTCTTCTCTGTGCTGTCAGTGGTTCAGCTATCTTGGAGAAATCTTGGACGAAGCGTGGGTAGTAAGAATGAAGACCCAGAAATCGCCGAAGTGCCTTTTTGTTGTTGGAACGTGGAAAACTTGACACTGCGATAGCCTTGTCGGGATCAGGGAGAACGCCCGGTGCACTGACAACATGGCCGAGAAAGCGAAGGTCCTTAATAATGATTTATGTCCATCACCATACAGTGTTGGAGGGGATGGGAATAAAAGCGGTTATCGCTTGACAAGGTTCCCACCCCCTGTACAGCAAGTAGGCAGTGGCATGCGACGGCACTTCTGAGAAAATAAAAGAGAGAGAGAAAAAAATAGACAACAGACAGATACACAATCACCAGCGTGTGCAGAAAATCAATGCAGCTTTAAGAAATAACAACAAAAGCAACAACAATAACAAAAAATAAAACCTGTTATAAAGATTTTAACAGCAACCAATACATGAAATACAAGTTCAAAGCGTGAATGCTAGAAAAATATGGCTTCGGAAATAAAGTAGTTGAGGAGATCAGAGCAGCTAATGTTTCTTATGTCAATGTTTGTAGTAATTAATCTATTGAGGAGTGAGGGAAGTTGGAATGTTACCATTTGGCGTCCATAGTTTGTTCTGACTAAAGGAACTACACAGTGTGGTTTGCGACGGCGTGGGTATGCGCACTGAAATAACTGAATTGGGGCTAAGTCAGATATGTTTGTAATGCATCTTTTTTGTTCTATTTTATAGGTGCGCAATAGTTTATATGCATATAGGTTGAAAACGTTAATAATCTTGTGCTTGGAAAATAATTTTTTAGTTGAGTATCTATATGGCAGGTTATGAACAATTCTGAGGGCCCTATTTTCAAGAACGGCAAGTTTTTTCAGACTGGTTTGTGTAGCAGTACCCCATACTAATGAAGAGTAGTTTAGATGTGAGCGAAATAATGCACGACATGACAGAAGTTTTACCTTTTGTGGGAGACAACATTTGAAAAGTGTCATAAATCCTATGGCTGTAGTTTTCGTTAATGCTATATGACTTATGTGGTCGTCCCATTGCATGTCTTCAGTGAATATTACGCCAAGCGATTTGAATGATTTTACTAACTCAATCTGGTCTCGGTTGTAATGTAGCTCACCAAATGCACTGCAATTTTTGTTTTTTTGATGAAAAAGTATTGCCTTAGATTTTGTTGCATTAACTGAAAGAAGATTGTTATCGGACCATGTCTTTATTTTTTCCAGGAATATGTTTGCATTTTCCAGTAACTTACTACCAGTGGCGTCAGATAAAAACAAACTGGTGTCGTCAGCATATTTCTTTTATTTTTTATTTATTATTACCCTCAGGGTATAAACATTACAGAGGGGAGTGGGTTTTAATCAATAAACAAACAAAAGATATGCACAGCAACAAAAACATACAAGTAATACTGTAAGTGACAGTTAAGTTTTGTTAAAAATGATCTAAACAAAGTCCCATAACACTTAATATAACACAATGAAAATCGTTTGAGTGTACACAGTGGTGAAATTAAATAATATATGAACACACAGGAAAGAGGTAGGTTTTATACAATGTTAAGAAGAACTCGCATGGTCTATATTGCGCACGGCAGACTGAAATAACAAATTTTTTTAATTGTTGCAACGGAAGAGGGAAGGCGGTTCCAGACTTTAGATGTGCGGGGTATGAAAGAATCGGAGAAACATTTAGTGTTGCATGAATTTATGCCAACTTTGTAAGCGTGGTCAATGCGTGATGATGCATATGAAGGCGGAATGAGCAATTTATCGTGTAAGTCATTATGGTAAAATATCTTATGAAAGAGGCATAACCGTGCATGCTTTCGACGAAATGTGAGGGGTAGCAGATTGAGATTAGATTTCGTTGAGGATACACTAGCGGTGCGGTGATAATTAGAGAAGATTAAACGAGCTGCATTATTTTGAATCATTTCCAGCTGGTTAATGAGATCAGTAGTGCCCGGGTCCCAAACTGAAGATGCGTATTCAAGTTGCGAACGAACTAACGTTTTGTAAAAGAGAAGCTTGGTACTAGAAGGGGCCGAGCGAAAGTTCCGTTTTAAGTAGCCTAGCATGCGGTTAGCTTTGTTGACAATGAATTCGACATGACTGTTCCAGCTAAAGTTAGAAGCGATATGAATGCCAAGGTACTTGTATGACGCTACTGATTCGAGAGCTACATTGTTAAGGTGATACGTAGGTGAGTTGCTAGATGACCTTGATACGCGCAGGAATTTGCACTTGTTAACGTTTAGCGTCATTTGCCATACTTTGCACCAAGAGGAGATGTTGTTAATGTCAGTTTGAATTGCGCGTACGTCATCGTCGGTAATTATTTCACGGAAAAGGACGGAGTCATCTGCAAATAAGTGAATTGATGATGTAACAGAATCAGGCAGGTCATTAATGAATATTAAGAAGAGTAAGGGCCCAAGCACGGTACCTTGAGGAACGCCAGAAAGAACGGGGTGTAAATGTGAGTTAGTTCCATTAGTTGCTACAAACTGCTGACGGTCTGTTAAAAAGCACTCTAGCCATTTTAGTACGTCAGTATCGAGCCCTATCATGCGCAGTTTTAGTAGCAAAAGCCGGTGACAAACTTTATCAAAAGCCTTGGCGAAATCTAAAAATATGCAATCTGCAGTGGAACGATGATCAAGAATTGCATGCAATTTATGAGTAAAGAGAACAAGTTGCGTTTCACATGAATATGACTTACGAAAACCGTGTTGTGCATGATGAAAAAACGAGTTTGACTCTAAGAAATTTGCTATATGTGAAAAAAGTACCTGTTCTAGGATCTTACAGGGGATGCTGGTGATTGAAATAGGCCGGTAGTTGTAAGGTGAGTGCTTGTTTCCAGATTTATGTACTGGAATCACCTTCCCTATCTTCCAGTCGGCCGGCATCGCGCTATTTTCTAGAGACTGCTGAAATAATTTAGAAAGAATAATGGAGGAATATATCTTAGTGCTTTTCAGAAATTTTGAGTTAATACAGTCGATGCCGGCGGCTGAAAATGGTTTCAGGCCGTCAATGATTTTGGCGATTCCATCCGGGTTGACAATAACAGGATACATTGGCAGATAATTATGGGCGCAGCAATAAGGTAAGTCGTTTGGCAGGGATTTCGTGAAGTAGCTGGAGAAGACATCATTTAATACAGTGGAACATTCATCGTCAGGAACAGGTTCGTCATTAGCGCTTGTTAAAATAATTTTAGACCGGTCTGTAGGATTGATAACTTTCCAGAACTTTTTGGGATTATCTATCAATATATCGGGTAAAGTCTTTGCAAGAAACATTTTTTTAGCATTTTTAACTCCTGAAATATAAGCGTCGTTTGCAGTACGACATAAAGACCAACGAAACTGACTACATGAGGTGTTAGCAAGCCGGTATAAGCGCTTCTTCCGGTTAGATAAGCGCCTAATGTATGAGTTATACCAAGGCGCCTTTGGATTATACGAGATATTTCGGATGGGAATAAATCGATTGATAAGCTCGGTAACCTTATTCTTGAAGAGTGTCAAGTTCGTTTCAACAGAGCGTTGCTCGAA
Source organism: Amblyomma mixtum (assembly GCF_055824585.1). Taxonomy (NCBI): domain Eukaryota; kingdom Metazoa; phylum Arthropoda; class Arachnida; order Ixodida; family Ixodidae; genus Amblyomma; species Amblyomma mixtum. Next base: position 164,847,915 of record NC_143021.1, read on the forward strand.
GCCTTCTAGGAACTTTGTTAAAAATAGGCTTAACTCACTGTTGATTTGGGTAAAATCTGCCCGGTGATAATTGCGCAGTGTTTTAGTTGTCTTTACTCTCTTTTGTTTGGGTATGTTAATAGTAAAATTCAATGCAAGATGGTCACTCAGCCCTGGCAGGTATATTATTTCTGAACATAGTTCAGGGCTCGAGCACAGGACTAAATCTAATATATTAGCAGTGGTGTCCGTTATTCGGGTAGGTTGTGTAACTATTTGCGCGAGGTTAAAGCACGAACAAAAATCTGTGAATTCCTTGGAAGTAGAGGAAGTTGAATTAATAGAAGCAGTACTCACTGACCAATCAATGCCAGGAAGATTAAAATCGCCCAGTAAAAATATAGGTGTTGTCGGAAATCGTGTAGTTACGATGTTGATACTGTCATGAAGCTCATAGACAAACGTCGACGATGCGTTTGGTGCGCGATAACAAGCCCCTATAATGAATTGACGGTGCGTTAGTTTCAGATACACCCATATTATCTCTAATCCGGTCGTGACATTAAGGGCGAAAGATTTGAAATTTTTGTTAATGGCTATAAGGACGCCACCGCCTTGCCTTGCATTCCTATCACAACGATAAAATTGAAATTTGTTAGGTGAGTCAAGGATTTCGCTGTCACGAATGTGCCCATGAAGCCATGTTTCGGTTAGTACTAAGATATCAGCAGAGCATGAATCAACAAGAGATGAAGGTTCAGTTCTTTTCCTGATTGCGCTTCTTATGTTGGTATACAAGACGGACACGTGTGTTGGGGGAAGGTGGCAACCACTGCCCCTCTGTAACCGCTAATCACATGATAACGGATTTTGTTCCTCGGAAGAGGCAGGCGCGGGTACAAGACTAGGAAGCGGGTTACGGGTGACAGAACGTTTTGGGCTAGTGTAGAGTAACTCAGATATAACATCTGTAATAGGATTGTACGTAAAACACTTGTTATCGATGACTAGCTTATTGTACTGAAGCTTGAAAAATGGCAAGTTTGGTAGGGATTTAGCATATTCGATCAGCCTCTTTCTGGTTTCACGAGTCGCTGGTGAAAAATCCTCAGTTATGCTGATTTCGTTTTCTTTTAGTTTAGCTTTTAACTGCAGAACTTTTCGCTTTGACTTGTGGCTGGCGAATTTTACTATAACGGGGCGGTTACGGGAGGGGCGGTGTTGTCCTATTCTATGCGCGCGCTGTATGTCAGCTGAAGTTATCTGGTTACCGAGCAAGTTTAGCACCTTCTCTTCGGTCTGTGCCCATGTTTCGGTTTCATCAGGAATTCCATGAAATAGCAAGTTGTCTCGCCGGTTTCTGTCCTCGAGTTCGTTCATACGCGATTGCAAAAGCTCGTTTTGTTTCCTAAGATCGTTGATAGTGTGTTCCATATTTTCTTTAAGACTGTCTATGGCTTCCACCTTGCGCTCAACGTCCGCAAGCCTGCTGCCCAAGTTCCCGAGAACCGATTCGATTTTTTGCTGACCTTGACGGACTTCTTCAATACTTTTTTCATTTCAAGATTACTGGCTGTTATTGAAGCAGACTGGTCCTGTAGCACTTGGAGGATGCGCAGTATTTCGTCGTTTTGTGAGGTTACTTCTGAAGTATTAGCCGTAGACGGTTTGACTTTATCGGGGGGGGGGGGGGGGCTATCTTTCGAATCTTGACGGATAACATGGCGTGTCGAGGGGCCGGGGTTTTCTTCGACATCTCCCGACATCAATAACCGAAGGCAATTGTTTAGACACTCGGATAATATATGAGAGAAAACCCGTGGGCACGGGAACAGCAACAGGCAACGATTTGCGTTCTTTTTTGCGTATACAGAAATACAGTTACGCACCTGGAGCAGTAGAACAGGGTGTTTGTCAGACATGGCTGGCGCCGTGCTGTCCGCGTGCCCACTGAAGGGTGCAGGGCGTTGCTGTAGGTTTATATCCGGCGGTTCCCAGTGTATAGATGATGATGCAGCTTGCCACGTGAAGAAACGGCTATTGGGGATTGCCAGGAGCGCTTCTGCGTCGCCTGGCGGCAGAGGGATGTAAGCCTGTAGTTGAACGGGGTTGGCCGCAGGATAGCGGCTTTCGATGAAGCAGTTGGGATTGGGTCGACTGCCGAGCTGGAAGCCACCGTGCACCAAGACAGAAAGCAGGACCTGGAGCAGTAGAACAGGGTGTTTGTCAGACATGGCTGGCGCCGTGCTGTCCGCGTGCCCACTGAAGGGTACAGGGCGTTGCTGTAGGTTTATATCCGGCGGTTCCCAGTGTGTAGATGATGATGCAGCTTGCCACGTGAAGAAACGGCTATCGGGGATTGCCAGGAGCGCTTCTGCGTCGCCTGGCGGCAGAGGGATGTCAGCCTGTAGTTGAACGGGGTTGGCCGCAGGATAGCGGCTTTCGATGAAGCAGTTGGGATTGGGTCGGCTGCCGAGCTGGAAGCCACCGTGCACCAAGACAGAAAGCAGGACCTGGAGCAGTAGAACAGGGTGTTTGTCAGACATGGCTGGCGCCGTGCTGTCCGCGTGCCCACTCATATTATAAAACGAGCGTTATTATCCACACTAGTGATGTCGTTAATGTAAAGGTTGAATAACAGTGGTCCAAGGATACTTCCTTGGACATACTGTTTTCTGTTGGACAAGTAAGATTTAAGTAAGAGTAAAGCTGCGCCTCTAATTACATAACATTCAAGTTTTTTCATCAAGATGCTATGGTTTATGCAGTCAAATGCTTTGCTGTATTCTAAGAAAATTCCCAAGACCAGGTTCCTATCTTCAAAATTCCTCAGTATATATTCCTTCTGGTGTAAAAGAGCAAGTTCTGTTGACCGGTTTTTTCTGAAGCCATACTGGCAGTCGGTAATTATGGCGTGTTTACTTAAAAAGCTTTCAACTCGTTTAAGAATCAGTTTCTCGAAAGCTTTGGAGAAGACGGGCAAAATACTAATTGGTCGATAGTTTCCAAAGCTGTTTTTGTTTCCCTTCTTGTATATAACTGCTACTCTAGCAATCTGCATTCTTGCGGGGAAAGTGGAAGTTTCTATGCATTGGCTGTATAGACCGTTTTCGGCGCGAGGAGGAAAATAGCCTCTAACCGAAGCGCGCGCGCCGCTGCTTCTCCTCCTCCTCTCCTACTGGTATGCGCGGGCGGCGAAGTACGCGTTGAGTTACGGTCATGTCCTGCTGTCTTTTGCACGAGAAAACAGTTTTTACGTGTTCTGACGCTGTCTGTGAAGATGAATTGTGAGCCGAGGTCATCAGGATACCACTGCGCTGTTTTTGGCTGCACCAACAACTATTGCAAGCGTTAAAAACTAGCCGCAGAGCCATGAGCACAGCATCAACAGCCGCGGCGTCAGTGCGGCTGCGACGTGTTCCACCTGCATCGCTTTCCGTCAGATGAAGACCAGCGATGTCTTCGGCTAGCTAGCGTTAACAGAGAGGATTTTGTGCCTCCTTGATGTCACATGCTTTCTTCTCTAGCAAATAAAAAATGATGTGTGGCATCTGGACGTTTGGCACTTCAGTCAGTGACAACACTTGGATGTCATTGCCTGTACAGCTCGTGACCTGCGGACAAGTATGAAGATCACAAAATCAGAGAAATGGAAGTAGATAGCTCAGATAAGCAGAAAAAAGACCTCTCCAAAGTTTTTGTTGCATGCTAAATATGAGAGCAAATTATATGCGATATTACAGCACTGCCGAGTAAGCAATGTTGTTACAGCAGTGTTGTTACCGCGAACAACTGGGCCTTGGCAGAAGCAAAAGAGCGTGCTCACTGCACCAGTCGTCAAAATACCAAAAACTTGTGTGAAGACGCATAGCGTGCCTAACGACGACCGCAAACGCGCTTGCTCACCAAAGCACAATCGAGCTGCGGGTGGCCTGGCGAATTTCTACTGCCGCGTGGCAAATACCCATGCAACCTCTCATCTAACTTTCTCTGTTTAGTGCGGACATTTATTTAGGGCCGCAACACTTTTCTTTCGACGAGTGAAGAGTGGACACGTACGCGAAAAAATGCGGGGAGGCAGCGAGAACGACCATTGCTCGCGCTCGCTCGGTGGCGAAGCCCCCAAGCAAGCAATGATGTCAACTAGCCTAGACAGTGCTTTCGTTCGGTGCCTGCCCGCTCTGGCTTAGTAAACATTCTCGCACCTACCACCTAGACCTGCTCGTAGGCGAGCATTTATCTAGAAGTGATAACCAGCTGAAAGAGGACGCCAGGCATCAGACGCCTGAATCTGGCACGATGCGCATCTCGCTGAGAAGTGCACTGTAGTACCTGCCTGGAATTGTGAAGTGCATACGGGTCAGCTTTCACGAAAGAAATTCATCTCCGTGAGTTGTCCAACAATACAGTTCGCGTCTGCGCACCACGCACATTTAAGCAAAGTGTAGGGCGGCTAACGTAAACCTTTATGAGGTGACTTTGTGATGCTGGCGGTTAATCGTACTCTATCGAACTCAATCAGATAGGCTTGGCGGCTGCCTGTGTCGCTTCTTCGACCGCCGTCGTAGATAGCGATGCGACCGTTGCTATGCAATAGAGCAAACAAACAACTCGTAAACAAATTTTGTTTGTCTAGGTCAATCATCGGAACGACGGTGGAAGTGCCTCCTGCCCCATAATGCGATGGAGTTCCGGCCATCACTTGCTCGAAAAGCTTTTCCCGTCACCCAGGTGCATTTTTAGCATACACACACACGCACAAAAAAATCAGAAGCTCCGAAACGCCAATTTGCGACGCCTCCGTACTGCACCGTGGGCGCAGCACATATGCGCGCGCGCATACCAGCACGGCGCTAGGGACAAGAACAGAACATAGGCGGCGCCACCTCCCCAAAATGGCGGCGCCCTAGATGAAATGGTCTATATGTGCTCCAATGGCGCAGCGATGATGTCGATAACATACTTAACTGGACGCATCTGGATATTATCCGCATCACACGAGGTGTTGTTTTTAAGGTCACTAAAAGTTGACAAGATTTCTCTGGTAGAGACAGGTTCGAGGAACAAAGAAGGGGGGGCGCCTGTCAATGGATAAGTGAGATGTATCAGCTGAGGGGTTCAACGCAGGAGTAAAATGCTTGTTAAACTCTTCTGCTAGACGGTTACCTGTGTATTCTATGCCATTGTCAGTAATTTTATCGGGATTACCAGCCTGTGAAACGCCAGAGTCCAGTGACCGGATTTTACCCCAGAGTTTATCAGGGCAATTAGATGTATCTGCAAAGTAGTTCTCGTAGTACCTCAGTTTTGCTACTCGTATGTCAGAGTTTAATTTATTTCTGTACTTCTTAAAGCGGTCAAAAATAAGAATATCTTTGGTGTGAACAAATAGCTGATATAGTTTGTGCTTTTCTTTAATACGCGTATGCAGTTCGCGTGATATCCATGGTTTTCTTTTTGTTTTTGGTAGCCTCTTTAATTTTGAAACAAAGTGTATGCTGTAAGCATGAGTAAAGTTCTCGATGAATAAGTCATAAGCGCTCTCCGCGTTGGCCTCTTTGTATATATCGGACCAGTCCACACCTAGAATATGCGCTCGAAATCTTTCTAAAGCTCCTTCTGTAATACATTGACACATAACTTTCTCACGAGGGTCACGCTTCGGAACCTCCTTCTGGCAAAACAAATAGATGCCCATCTGATCACTTATGTCACAGCATGTAACTCCTGAGTGAATAAGCGCAGAATCAATATTTGTTAAGAAGAGATCTATGCATGTTTGGGAATTGGGACTTATACGGGTTGCTTTGGTTATCATTAGGGCCCGGAAATTTAGGCACTGAAGAACCCCAAAATAGGCAGGCATCTAGGCTCTAAGAAATATTGAAATAGGCGCTATAAAGCGAAAATGTGCACTTTGAATAATGCTCTTTATTCATAAGTACAAGATTTGTAAGTCAAGCACGGAGCATACGCAGTCCTCAACTGAAGCAATAAAGCGCATTCTCAGGTTTTCGAACTTGAAGTGCCTTCGGTTTTCGCTAAGCATAGCTTTGTACTTTAAAAGGCTTCTTTGACATCACATGAACTTAGTGGCGCGAACCTAAAACATGAGAGTTGATAAAGGCTTAGGCCTTCAGATGATGCGGCCGTATCGTCTCCGCGAAGAAAGTCTGTGATTTGAAAAAATGTTCCTAGGCAACAATTTTTTTCTACCAATTGTTGCATCTTCGTGGAAGCAGTAGCGCCCTTTCCTTCCAGTCGCCGAAGTGCTGCTGGTACTTCTGCCACTACCTTCAACGATTCATCTATTGCGAGTCCAGCCTTTTCCAGCTTTGTCATTCTTTCCGTCAATGTTGAGAAGATTGCACTAACGTATGCCAGGTCTCTTTCCAAACTCGCCTCTTGCTACACTTGGAGATAAACACTACGTTCAAGTTACAGTTCCAGAAAAACGTTCGGCGAGACCCGCGCCTTTTGTGCGTGCATCGCGCGCGGCTTTCCCCATACATAGACAGATGTCTCAAAATTGAAAAACGGCACCGAGGACCGAAGTGGCGGATTTAGGCATTTATAGGCAAAAAGTGCGGCTAAATAGGTAGTATTTCCTAAAAAATGAAAAAAGGCAGGCAAGTGAAAAATTCCACCGTTTTGGCATTTATAGGCAAGTTTAGGTAATTCCTAAATTTCCGGGCCCTAGTTATCATATTTGTAACGCTATAACATCTAAGTAAGACCTCAAAATCCACACCGCTGCTCGTTGAACATGACATATCTATGCTAAAATCTCCTCCAATGATTGCATCGTATTTGTTCTTATATACAAAACCCAAATAAGATTCCATTGTTTCAAGAAACGTACCCATATCACCAGACGGTGGCCTGTACACCACAGACATTACAATGTTTCCTGATTTAACTGAAAGGATTTCAACGTCAACCAACAGGTAACACAAATCGTTTAAAATTTCGCACTGTAAGTTGGCATTAACAAACATGCACACACCACCGCCACGAGAGATTTTTCGATTTAAAGAAAATGTTCAGAATGAAGACAATTCAAAGGCATCGCTGTCGGTCAGCCAGGTCTCCGAGATCATAATTGCATCGAAAGGAAAGCCAAAGCTACTCAACAAAATAGAGAAGTCATCTCGCTTCTTCCTGACTGACCTGGCGTTTAGATGAAAACATTTAAGTATTGACAGGCTTTTCAATTCAAAAGAAACACTGCTACTGATTTCGAACGGGAGAGGGTACGTGTCCGGTGCCATCATGATACTCTGTCGTTGCATGCAACATTCACAAACGGTACCTTTTCAAGGCACCGGATCAACAAGATCACTCTCATCTCGAATGATCTGAACAGAAACACCTTCCCTTTGGCGAACAAGCACCTTCCCGTTTGAACACCAAACATACCGGAAATTGTTTTTCTTAGCCCAATCTTTAGTTTGCAGAAGCAGACATTTCGTTCTTCGGGTCAGGTTTTCACACAAGTACACATTTTTGCCTTTCTCTACCAAAGATTTTCTGTTTTGAAGCCATACGTCTCTGTGCTTGCTGTTGAAAACGCACAATAATGGCTGGTATCTTATCCATTTTTGCAGGAAGCCGATGACATGCCTCAATGTCACTCTTACTAAGCTCTGCAACATTGATTTCTTTAGCCACTTCGTTCACTTTGGCTAGGAGGTCCTCATGCTCGGTTTTAGAAATGCCATGATTTTCTATGTTCTTTTTCCTGCTTCGGAATTCCAGCTCGTCCAAGTCGTTATTAAGCTGAGAAAGTTGTTCTTCACATCGCGTATTTTCAACCCGTGCCATTCTTTTCCGCAGGTGGACGATTTCTTTGTCTTGGTTATCAAGACGCTTCATGATTTCTTCAAAATGGTCAGACATTGTCTGGACGGTTTGCTCAATGTTATCTACTTTATCTTTCAGTGGCATTAGACTATCCAGTTTTTGGTTGAGCTGAAGAAAAGCAGCGACCATGTCGAAAGGAGGAGCATCGACAGGTGGCAGCATTTTTCCGCCACGAGCAGCTCCCGTTTTGCATGTTTGGCAGAGAAATGCTCTACGCGAACGAGCACTCAGTGCTTTTTCCGACTCAGAAATTCCGGAACAGCCATGTACATGATAAGGGTACTGACATTCTTTGCATATTACAAGGTCATCAGGAGCATCACTTGTTTTGTTGGAAGCAATGCAGACTTCGTCCGCATGCCCTATAAAGAACAATCACGTACAAAACAACCGCGTTACGACAAGCTTTCGCAGCAGCAGTGGCGCTAGAATAGGTACACGGTGGCTAAATTTAGCAAGAAAAAAGTGCACCAACCTGGAAAATGTGCAGAGGCGTGCAAGCCGTATAAGCGCGTGTCCGTCGCTCGCCACTGCCACTGCCAAACTGCCGAGAGCGGGGGGCGTGTCCAGCTATCGTCGTTGTTCGAAGCAGCGCATTGTTGCTGGAACATTTTGACGGCAGCCGATGCGTACAGGTGTCAAAGGGAAGCGAAATGGCATTTCTCCGGCTTCATCGTTAATAGTGCGCCTTTGAGTGCTTGAAGCACAATGCGCCGCCGGTTCATGTGTTGCTCGAAAGTAGGCGAGAAAACGACGACATCACCTAAGTACACTAAGCACGACTGCCACTTCAGACCTGATAGAACCGTGTCCATCATACGCTGGAACGTGGCCCGCGCAGAACAAATACCAAACGGAAGCACCTTAAACTCGTATAGGCCGTCGGGCGTCACAAATGCAGCCTTCTCTCGGTCTCTCTGATCCACCTCGATTTTCCAGTATCCGCTTTTGGGGTTTAATGAGGAGAAGTACCTGGCGTCGCAAAGACGGTCGAGGGCATCATCAACCCCTGGGAAGCGGATAGACGTCCTTTTGGTCACGATATTTAGTTTCAGGTAATCGACACAGAATCTCAGGGCGCCGTCTCTCTTTTTGACAAGGACTACTGGCGACGCCCATTGGCTCGTCGAAGGCGGGATTACGTCGTCCGCAAGCATCTCACCCACTTGCGTTTTAATCGCTTCAAGTTCCTTACGAGAAACTCTGTGCGGGTGTTGGCATACCGGCAGTGTGGTCCCATCGGTGATGATGCGGTACCTGCCGACAGGAGTACGACCGATCTTGGAGCCAGTGTTGAAAGAGTCTGCGAAATCGGTCAGAAGAACCGAACGAAGATTCCTTTGATCGGGCGTGAAGTCCTGGCTAATTTTAACGAATGACATGGAAATGTGTAGGCTCTTCATGAGGGTTGGCCCCGGCGCTGCATAAACGAGGCGAGGCAGTGACGTCGTGAAGGAAGGCAACAGCTGTTTCCTTGGCTAGGTGCCGCATCTCCTTAGCAATGAGGACAGTAGCATAACCGTTATGGAGTTGAACGATTACTCGAGAAACGGCTATCTCCTTCTCGAGAAGTAGCGGGAGGCGCCCATCCGCGATTCCCTCGTAGTCGTAAACAAGTCATGCCGTACAAGAACCAGCAAGCACACTAGACCATGCTGGCACCCTCACGTCATCGTCGACAATACGCAGAACGTTGAGTCCGGGATCTTCGTTTTCAATGCGCGCCACTACCCGTTTCGTCGAGAACGTTACACGCGCTTCTTTTAGGTCAATGACAGCGCCGTTAGACTGCAGCAAGCCTAGGCCAAGGATCAAGTATTTTGAACACTCACGAAGTACGACGAATTCTCCGACATACACTAAACCACGGATGCCGACACGCGCTGTGCACTTGCCTACAGGGGTAATCAACTAACTCCCCGCCGTGCGAATTTACGCGCCAGACTAGTGCGTCAAAACTTTCTCCAATTCGCGGCCGAGGCCATAGCTCATTACCGAGTAATCAGAACCGGTGTCGAGTAACGCGGTGACATAGGCTCCATCAATCTTTACGCACAAATCGGAGTTGTATGCCGGGTGCTGTCGCTACCTGTGCCAAGCGGAATGTCATCGTAACGGTCGGAGGTAGCCCATCGGGTGTCATCGGATGCCCCAGCAAAATCTCGTCCAATGGGATTGACGAGGTCCGAGGATCTTCACATTTCCCGACGTCACCGACCCTGCCTCCGAAGGCCGCTGGTATTAGTTTTCCCGGCGAGGGCTGGGAGAGCGACGGCGTCGGGGATAGCTCGTGCTTGAGGAACGGTAGCTTGTCGGGGACGTAGACCGACGCTCTTGGTTGCCGGACGGGATAGGATACCGTTGCGCAGCAAGGTGGCTTGCGATTTCAGTAGACCGTTCACCATTTCGAGGGCAGGGGGCCATTTCGAGGGCCATTTCGAGGCGGTGGTACGGGCAAGAGCGGGGAAGGTGACCTGCTTCACCGCAATGGTAGCAAAGGGGCCGACGGTCGCGGGCCCGCCATACTTCTCTCTTACGGGGTCGCTGATAAGTTGGCGGAGGGGGGTAGCGAGGAGGACCCTGCGCCTCCATTGCTGGAGATGCGGTGTTGATACTGTGGTACTGCGTGGGAGCCCTACGTAAGACGGACGCGTAGGTGTGTCTCGCGTCGAACTGGTGGGGAACGTTACGCACTTCCTCAGCTGCCATACGCACGTTGTCCCGGACGACTTCCGCCAGTGATGGAAAAGACGGCGTGTTGCAAGGCATCCGGAGGGCTTGCAGTTCTTCTCGCACGACAGAACGTACCAGGTTGCGTAGTGCATCTATATTGCTACCGTCCTGCATAGGGAGCGCGTCGGACCGAATGAAGCTCACGTCACAATTGTATTGACGAGCTCGGTGTTAGAGCGTCGTATTCATGGTGGTAGGCTCGCTGAGAAACTCCGCAACAGTGCGCGGTGGGCTGCGCACTAGTCCTGCGAAAAGTTCTTGCTTCACGCCCCGCATCAGATAGCGCAGCTTCTGGTCTTCTGGCATTTGTGGGTCGGCGCGCTTGAAACGACGTGTGATGTCCTCAAAAAACATGCGCACGCTCTCGTTTTGGCGCTGGTTGCGCGAGTGCAGCGCAGTTCTGCTCGCTCTCGGTGGTCGGCACTCGGAAAAGCGGCCTTCAAGTCACGACAGAAGGCTTCCCAGGATGGAAAAGAAGCCTCATAGTTTTCAAACCATGTCCGCGCCGACTCCTGAAGAGCGAAGTACACGTTGTGGAGCTGACGCTCATCGGTCCACCCGTTGTAACGTGCCACACGCTCGAAGGCCTCAAGCCAGTCCTCGGCGTCCTCGAACACGTCGCCATGAAAAGACGGTGGTGTTCGCGGCTGATGGCACAGGATATTTGCGGGAAGCCTGCTCTCAGGTGTCATTGCCGCAGGGGCTACAGGGGCCCGAGGCTGCGTCGTCCTGGTAGCGGCTGGAATGGGTCCGAATTCCGGCGGCTCTCCACGTAGGCGGTGGCCGAGGCGCTGACGTAGCGGAGTAAGCTCCGTAGTGAGAGGTAGGTTATGCAGCACTGGAAGCGTAGGCGTCACTGCCTCCACCAGATTTGTAGCGTAACGGTACAAAGAAGTCACTCTTGCACCGAGGAACACCAACAGCGAGTCAGGTCACCACGAGACAGAGTAGTTTCACTTCGTCTTTTCCCAATCACCCCTGTCGTTCTTTGTCATCCTCAAACGAAGGCATGTGCCATCATATTGCAGTAGTCCATATTTCACGATTTCTCTGTTACCTTTATCCGCTGCCTTTCTTTCTGACATTCGCGTTTTCTGCGTGGCGTGGAGCCTTCGCATAGCACTGAACAATTGTATCCTATGCTGACTGAAGGGTCTAGTTGCGGAGGCGCTCCATTGCTCCATAGAATTGTCTTTGTACAAATGTGCAAAGTGCACTAAGATTCTCGTAGTTATCAAACCTTAAATGGTCTCGTGTGCAGAGCAGGGATATCACTATCATAGTATAGAACGTTGTTGACTCCCACATACAAGATGCCGCTGTGCGACTGTGATGTCAGCGCCACTTCACGAAAGAAGCTGCTGCATAGGGACACAGGAAAGTGTGGTCACGGGAATTGCAATGAGACACATGCATGCGAAATATTCGGCAAACAGAGAGCGCCATCAAAGCTTTGTACAGCCCTCATAATATGCAGTGGAAGCCAGCCGTTGGAATGTGCAGCTTGAACTTCAGAAGGCTCTCTTTTCAAATCTGGTGAAGCTGCTGGGCCTTGGTGTTCAATAATCAGCCGAGAGATTCAAACCAGTTCTTCTCGTAGCTCTCGTATAGAGTTTGCATAGAGCACATGGAATTCTCAGTGTGTTGCCACAAGAGAGAAACAAATGCAGCAAGATCGGTGTTACAATGTTTTTCCATGGACGTCAATGTGAACAGTAGCTCCCAAGCAACACCAGTAGGCAAAGCAAAATATATGCCATTGCATTTTTTGGATTACCAACATGTCCGCTTTTTTGTTCAAGAAAGTTTGAATAGTGTGACGTATTGTTATGGAAATATTTGAGGCAATGGTTGATTTTTCGGCTGCGTTTTTTTACGTCTTTCTTTTCGTCACTCACGTCGACTTGTTTAACTGAACCTTTTTGACACTAGCAAAAAAGTTAGCAGCAGAAAAATGGAAACCTGACGATGGTAGAACTGCAGATATGCTGATTGTTACATTGTATGAAAAGAAATTCGTTCATAACCGCTTTCCAGTTATCTGACAACACGTCATTATTCACAGAGTCATGTGCCTTGGACACATCCGAAAATAAAGCGCAAGCAAATTCATTCCCTTCAGAAGGTCACAAAGTTCATCAAGCGCGTTCTCCGTACCCCGACCCTTGATCAACCCGAACTGGTTATCAGTGAACACGTCATGAGCCTCAAGTAAACCCATCATAACTGTCGAAATGTGTTTTCTGAGACAAGCGCAATGCATGGTAGGATCGAAATACCATGGTACTTTTCAATTTTATTTCTTTCTCCGTTCTTATGGATCGAGATAAGTATCGCCTTCTTCAAGCCCTCAGGCACTATTTGGGTGGAAATTATGTCATTGATAATCGCGAGCAGGAGATGCTTAATGCATACAAAATTTCTGATAAGTGTATCGACTGAGATACCATCCCGCCCTGAAGACTTTCACCTGCTAAACCCGGAAAGAATGCAGCGTAGGTGGTCTTGAGTGCTAGGTGGCAGAAATTATCATTCAAGCACCGCTAGCATGTTGCGAGATGGTAGAGAGAGAGAAACAACTTTATTGCCATAGATTGGCCTGGTTTACGGCAGGCGGGCTTGGTGTGGCCCCCAGGTGGGGGCGACTTCCTGCGCCCACGAAATGAGTGCCAGTTGGATGCTCTTGTCTGGAATTCTGAGGAGTTGGTTCCATCCGTCTTCGAAGGGAGCTGGCAGTAAGGTTCGAGGGGGCGGATTTCCCGCGCAACCCCAGAGGATGTGAGCCTGGGTGGCGATTTCTCCCTGGTAACAATTTTGGCAGACGGGGTCGTATTCCCCCTCTGTGATGAGTGAAAGTCTAGAATGGCTAAGGATGGAGTGTGTCTGCAACCTGCGGAGCAAGGTGGCTTGCGCTCGATTCAAGTCGGGGTGTGGAGGCGGGAACTGGCGTCTCATCTCTCTGTAGAGGTTGGTAATTTCGGCAAAGATCTGGGGAGCCTCGGCAAGAGCGTCTGGGTCCGTGGGGCCGGCCGCCCGGTTGGTTAGTCCTCGCGCTAGTCGGTCGACCCCTTCGTTTCCAGAGTTTCCCGCGTGGGCGGGTACCCAGACCAGGTTGATCTTATGGTCGGGTGTGCAGCCGCGAAGGATGCGTGCAGCGGGGTGGCAGATAAAACCTGCCGAGTAATTTTGTATCGCTCTTTTGGAGTCGCTGAGGACTGTGCGCGTACGTGGGTCAGTGATGGCCAGCGCGATGGCGGTTTATTCTGCCGCTGTCGGAGAGTGAGCTACTACTGTGGCGGCGGTGACGAGAGTAGATTGTGGCGTGGTTGCACAAGCCGCGTATGTGTTTGCACTTTGCCGTGCAGCATCTACGTATATTGCGTGTTCGTCGGCAAGGTATGTGGCATCTAGTGCTTGGGCTTTCAGCTGACGGCGCGTATCATGGCGGCCAGATAGCATGTTTTTGGGGATTGGTTTTATAACTAGGCGGCTATAGACCCCTATCGGAATAGGCGTCGTGGGGTGGACGTCGCCTATGGGGTTGATGTTGAGACGGTCAAGTATGAGCCGCCCGTGTTTAGTGCGGGAGAGGCGGTGGATTTGGGCGGTCTTGTGTGCCTCTATGAGTTCTGTGAGCGTGTTGTAGATGCCGAGTTGGAGGAGGTGCTGTGTGCTGGCGTACTGAGGTAGCCCCAGTGCCGCTTTGTACGCTGAACGTATAATGCTTTTCACAGCTTCCTCGTCCTTCCGGCGGAGGTGATAGTAGGGCTAGGAGTAGACTATCCTGCTAATGAGGAAAGCTTGCGTGAGCCGACAGAGGTCATCCTCCTTCATACCTCTGCGGCGGGTGCTGATGCGGCGGATAAGGCCGTTGATCTCATTGGCTCTGGTGCGGAGGCGCTGAATGGCCTCTGAGTTTTGCGTGTGGTTCTGTATTAACATACCCAGAACGCGGATGGTGCGGACCGGAGGTATGGGATGTGTGTCGACTTGAAGCACAATAGGTTCTTGCGGGTCGGGTGCGGGCAGGCGAGCTCGTCTGTCCCTGATGACTAGTAATTTGGACTTCGTGGAGGAGCATGTGAGCCCGTTCACCTGTACAAAGGAGTGTACTTTATCAATTGCTGTTTGGAGGGAGTTTTGGATTTCCCCGTCAGAGCCAGAGTTGGTCCACAGGGTAATGTCATCGGTATATATTGAGTGTTTAATGTGAGGTATCTCTTCCAGGAGCGGAGGGAGGCCTCTCATTGTACTGTTGAAAAGGAACGGAGATAGGACTGCTCCTTGTGGTGTTCCTCGGGTGCCTAGTGTGATCTCGCTGTGAAGGTCTGCAATGTGAAGTTCTGCTGTACGGTTGTGAAGAAATTCGGCGATGTAGTTGTAAGTGCGAGTGCCTACATTCATTTGTGAGAGGTTTGCCAGGATGGAAGCATGTGACACGTTGTCGAAAGCCTTGCTGACATCTAGGCTTAGGATGGTTCGCGTAGCTCGGATGGGTCTCGGATCGAGGATGTCGTGTTGGATTTGCCACATAATGTCTTGAGTGGAGAGGCCGGTCCTGAAGCCGATCATAGTGGGGGGAAAAAGGTCCTCTTGGTCTACGTGAGTGTGGAGTCTATTGAGTATGACGTGTTCCATGACCTTTCCCAGGCAGGACGTGAGCGAGATGGGCCGAAGGTTGCCCAGCTCGAGTCGTTTGCCTGGCTTAGGTATGAAAATCACTTTGGCATGCTTCCAAGTGTCTGGAAGGCGACCCTCATGCCAGTGTTGGTTGAAGAGGTCCGTGAGTGCCTCGACGGACTGATCTTCGAGGTTAGGAAGCATCTTGTTGGTTATGTGGTCGTCGCCAGCGGCCGCCGTTTATTAATCTGGTTGAGGGCGGCGCGGACCTCTCCTGCCGTGATGTCGGCGTCCATGTTGGTGTTCTGAGCACCCGTGTATCCTGAAGGGATGGGAATTTCAGTGGAAGTATTGATGTATTTGTCTTTCACGGTAGCGAGGAGTTCCTCATTTGTTCCCTGAAAAGCGTGTATGACACGGGTGAGGTTCTTTTGAGATGTGAATTTGGTGTGAGTTGGGTCCAGTAGATGTCTGAGCAAGAACCATGAGTTTTTGCATCCTAACTGGCCGTTAAGACGGTCGCAGGTTTGATGCCATTGCTCCTGACTCAGTTTGATGGAGTAAGCTTCGATCTCTCGCTCGAGGCGAACGAGACGGAGCTTGAGGGGTCGATTGTGTTTTTGGCGGAGCCAGCGAGTGCTAAAACTGCGCTGGGCCTCCCACATGTGTATGAGTTTGGCGTCGGGAGAGTTGCCATCCTCGTCCTGGGTAGTCGTGGAGGTGGCATTGGCGGTGTCTTCGAGCAGCGAGTTTGTCCATGTGTCCAGGTCGTCTATGGGGGCCGAAGTGCATTTGGCGCGCACGTATCGGAAGGCGTCCCAGTTAGTGTGCCTGATTGTTCGGTTGGGGGCTTTGCTGTGTGTAGCCGTGAAGGTTGTGCTGAGAACATAGTGGTCGCTACCTATGTTCATGCCGAGGTTTTCCCAGCGTGCGTCTGGGATGTTGCGGGCGAAAGTGAGATCGGGGCAGCTGTCCTGCGTGACACTGTTTCCAATGCGAGTAGGCCTGTCGGGGTCTAGGAGTAGTGTCAGGCCCAGTGTTTGGGCTGTCTCCCACACTTTGGCTCCCTTACGACCGCATGCTTCGCGGGGGTAGCCCCACTCGGTATATGGCGCGTTGAAGTCACCTAAGATGAGTAGCATCCCTGTTTGTGCAGTCGCGCAGGCCTTACGAACGAGGGTTGCCACTCGTGTGCTTTTGTCGCTAGGGGGGCTGTAGACGTTGAGGATGTGGAGCGGGGCTTGTGAGTGGCTGTTCGGTAGGACCTGTACGAAAGTGTGCGGAACCTCGGGGTAGCTAAGGTCTATATGATTAGCTGCTAAATTTCGGTGTACCAGGATGGCGGTGTTGGGCCGGCGGTCTGGTGTCGTTTGTTGGTTATATGCGGCGTAGCTGGTAAGTTTCGTGTCCCTGTAGGTGAAGTGCGATGATGTGGGGGGTGTGCGGCTGGGCCTGCAGGGTGTGCTCCAAGGCTCGCCGCTTCGCCTTGAAGCCCCTGCAGTTCCATTGCCAAACTGTGAAGGGGGAGCTAGCCATCGCGTTTCCCGTAGGGTTCGGGGCGCTGTGATAGCGCGACGGGTGATTTAAGAATGCCGCCTGCACGTGAACGCGCGATTGCACTCTCCGATGTGGCGACAATAGTGGGTGCTGGGTAGTTAGGAGGGGTTCTCGACTTCAAGGGGGTTGCGGATGTCGGGGGATTCGTGAGGGTATCGAGCCTGGCATGAAGGGTTGGGATGTTGGCTGCCATTGTAGCGCAGCTTTCTAATAAACGGTCAATGGTGGGGGCGAGTCGAAGGAGGGCACCCTCGAATTGGGTCATTCGCGTATCAGCTGCCTCGAATTTGGCATCTATGTCTGCTTGTGAGGAGGGGGGAGGCGCTTTACGCTTCGTGCGCTTAGACTGCTCAGTGTCCGTGCGCGGATCACCTACGGGGTCGGATGTGGGAGCGTGAGCCACCTGCTGCGGTTGCCATTTGGGGTTTGCCTGTGCTGATTCTAGGTTATGAATTTTAGCGCTTGCTTTGCCATTTGGAGCTGCAGTTCCTTGACCATGTCTACCAGCTCCCTTACCTGTGAATCTGGTGGAGAAGCGGTGACTTGTGCAGGAGTCTTCCATCCAACTTGTTTGGCTGCTTTGATCTCCGGCCGGCCTTGAGAGCTGGCCCGAGAGCTGCATGAGGCGGATGTGGAACGGCTGCGAGTGCGGCTGGAAGGGCTATCGCTGCCAAGCGGGGGGAAGGAGCCGTCCCGCAGTAGGTTGTGGTCGCCGCGTTTGCGGTCTCGGGACTGGGACTGGCGTCCGGGGTTTGCCGAGTTGGAGCCGGTATCGGTGTCAGGGACCGATGGGGAAGACTTGGGCCGAGTGGAGCACGTGAACCGGTATTTGCAGTTTCTGCTGCCTGTAGGGTGGGCACCTTTGCAGACGATGCATGAGGCTTGGCACGTGGGCGGTTGGCCAGCTGGAGGAGGGTCATGGGCTGCGCCACAGCGTCGGCAGGTTGGTTGCCGCGGGTGGGGGCACACATCCGCCCTGTGGCCTAGCTTCCGGCAGTTGAAGCATGCCTCCGGACGGCTTTTGTAGGGGAACACCTCAAAAGTGAAGCCGAGATACCTCACGTAGCGGGGTAGCTTGGCATTAGCGATAGTCACCAAGAAATGTCGTGTGCGGCCCATGCGGCGTCCGGCGACTACGGGGAGATCGGGGTTTCGAGCTCGGAGCTCAGCGAGGATCTCAGCGTCGGTCTTGTGAATGTAGGCTCTATATATGGTTCCTCGCACGGAGCCGTCGGGGGCTGGGGCGTACGTGGCTACCAGGATGGCGTTGGAGTCAATGGTTAAAGTTCGTATTTTAGCATACAGGAACGCCCGTTCTTTGTCCGGTGTGCTGATGGTGACAGTGTTGTTTGTGGGGTGGATGCGGACTTGGTCGGCGGTGATTGTAAAGGCGGCCGTCGATCTTGGCGGCGTTGTAGATGGCCATCGCCAATTTGGCCGGGCCGACTGCGTTGAGGTCGACGGTACCTTGCGGTCGGAAGACGATTTTGTAGTCCTCTGTAGGCAGGCGAGGAAGTGGTCGTCTTTTAGTCGGCGGTGGTGGATGGCCGCGGGGTCGTTGGTCTGACAGAACAGTGGTGGCTGCGGGCGTTTGGGTGGTGGCCGGCGGCGTTGCCGGTGGTGGCGGGCGTCTGTAGCGGCGTTGCATTTCGAGTGCCATCCAAGTGCCATCGGCCAGCTCCGCGGCGGTAACATCCGTGCCGGTGACTGTGTACTGCATCTTTAAATGCAGGGAAGCGCCGTCGAGGCGAAGCGGGCGTCGCCGCCGCAGGTGGGAGCAGAGCACGCACCAGGCGTGCTGAGCCGTTAGGCCTAGCTCCCGCGGTCGGGCATGGCCGCAAATCGGCCGTAAAGTTGAAGGCACTCGCCTGAAAGTGGTTAAAAGTCCCACAGGTGACGCCGGACCGGTGGCGGGCCGTGCTGGGAAAAATTGGTGGCTGTAAATAGCCGGAAACTGGTGAAATCGCCGGAAAATCGCAGACAGCATATAAGATGCGTCCGCTCGCTCCGAGCGCAGTCGGCGTTCTTCTTGCGAGATGGTAGAGTGCGTACTTTTTATTGCGCAGCCATACCAGCAGCCGAAAAAAAGCATCCAACCGATCAGCAAGTGCCAGAGGTGATGCCCTAAAGTTGCGGGCAATGGAATCAGCTATGTTCCTAGGTGGACAGCCACGTAAGCTATTAACAACATCCCAAGACCTGGCTGAATTCCCTTTTGGCGTCACAAATCTTGAATCGAAATGATGACGTCTTTTTGACCGCAATAATGCATTTGCCGTGTTGCGAGCAGACCTGTACAGTGTCCTAAAGTGTGTGTTCGTAGGCAAACGCTTACAACTGGCCCAAACCATTTTCCTTTCTGCAATGGCCGATATAACGGCGTTGTTAATCCACGGACAACCAGTCTTTCTTTCCTTTATGGGAACAGTTTTTTTACACGACTCTAACAACTGTGTGAAAATTTCCACAAATGAATCGTATAGAGAGCTTTCAGAAGTGTGAGTCAGAACCAGATCCCAGTCGAACTTTTCCATTGCGGAGTCAAGTCGAAGTCTGTGAACGACGTCAATTGTGTCTACTTTATCTTGTTTAGTAGCCCTTATCCCAGCTCGTTGAGAAACACGACAGCCAAGGAAGAAATGGTCAGACAATTTTTGTTCTACGATAAATGAACCGTATTCATTGTGTTCAAGGCAAATGTTCAAGTGGTCAAGGCATGAGGACACAAATTTCCTATCGAACATTTCAACGCGCGTGGGCACGTTGATTGTGGCATCAATGCTGGCATCGGCAAGACGTTTAAGTAATCGACAACCAAATGTTTTTTAGTTTTTAGATGGTCGATATTCATGTCACCAATCATGCAAATACGACCGTGTGGAAAGTTGGAAAGTTAGTCTTGCTCAGCTCTTCAATAAAAGAGGCAACACTTTGCTTCGGAGGACGATCAATAGCAACTACAGTTATGTCAAAAAGTCCCTTGTGAAAGCCGACAGCTAATGATTCCGCAGTGGTTTAAGAGATAGCAGGGCCCGTATTACCGAACTGTGAAATCAAAAACTTGTCAAAAACTTATCAAAAAGCCCCGCCGTAGCCCCCCACGTATTGGTCGGCCTTGGCCGGCGGCCATGTTCCTTTCTTGCGTCATGGGAGGCTGTCGTTTACGTCACGGACATGACAGAAGTGGTGACGTTGCACAACTAATCATGCAGGCGCAATTTGACGGTTTTTTTTACCGCTTCGAGGCGGTGAAAGTCCGACCTTTGAGTTTTTGACAGAAAATGGCGGTAGCGGCGGCGTATGTGGCTGTAAGGCTGAGGCGGCTGCGTCGACGCTAGCAACAGCGAAGGAGGGCGCACGAAGACGCGTTTGACTTGCCGGACGAGCTGTTGCGACGTCTTTTTCGACTAGAGAAGCAGACTGCGGTGTGGCTGTGCGACGAACTCGCCGATGAACTGGGAGGTGTGCGTGCGAGTGCGTTGTCGGTGCGGCGGCAGGTGCTGTGTGCACTTCGGTTCTTTGCCACCGGCGGTTTTGAAGCTGCCGTTGGTAACGAGGCGCACGTCGGCACCGCACAACCGACTGTGAGCAAGTGCGTGCGGCAGGTGGCGGCGCCGATATGCAAAGTTGGCGCGCAGAAGGGCTGGGTTCAGTTCCCCGTGAGCCCTGAGGAGAAGGCGGCGGCGAAGGAGGGCTACCTTCGCAACGGCAGCATCCCCGGCGTCGTCGGGTGTGTGGATGGCACACTCGTTGCCATCAAGGCGCCGTGGGGCAATGCTGCCGAGAGGGCAGCCTTCTGGAGCCGGAAGAGATACTATGCCCTGATCACACAGATCGTGAGTAGACTCCGGCCTCTGCTTGCACACATGTGTTCGGCTACAAGTTCGGGCATCGGGAGTGGAAGTTCACGACTGAATTTTTACTGTATGCTCCAGATCTGCGACGCCAACATGCGTATCCTGGCCATCGACCGCCGCTGCCCGGGATCTTGCCACAATGCTTTCGTGTGGCGGTATTCGTGGATCCGCTGGGAGATGGAGGGAGGGCTACTAGCCGATGGAGAGTTTCTGCTCGGTAAGCAGAAGAAAGCCCTGTGAAACATCGGGCAGTCTCGCTTACACATAGCGCTGTGCAGTAAATCGCATGCATTGAAGCTGAAAGAATCAGTCTCGTAAGTTAGTGTTTTGACGACGCGGTATAGTACGATATCCGCGCCTTGTCCGAGGAGTCTGTATGTTACTGTTATCACGCCGAACACAAGACATATGAAGCGTTGCTGGAGTGTACTCTATTATCGGGGCAATTTAAATCAAGGCAGAGGGTGTCTGTGTTGTGTAGCAAAATGTAGCACACCATGATAAGCTACAAGGCTGCTCTTGCAGCAGCCGTTGCTTAAAAATCTCAAATATGCATTGTATTCGTGTCGATGAATATCAGACATTTCAAAACGTGGCACTCAGCTAGTGACGTGAATCTTGTATTGTACTGTAGAACTTGCTTCGATGGTGTTGAACTCAGCGCCGACAAAGGGCATGTTTAACTGTGTGTCATTGTTGGTTACACAGGGGACAGTGGCTATCCGCTGGAGCCATGGCTATTAACACCGGTGCCAGGCCACCCAAGCGCTAGCGCCGACAAAGGGCATGTTTAACTGTGTGTCATTGTTGGTTACACAGGGGACAGTGGCTATCCGCTGGAGCCATGGCTATTAACACCGATGCCAGGCCACCCAAGCGCTGCGTCTCCACAGGGGCTGTACAACACGGCACAGGCCTCCATGCGATCGGTCCATGAGCGCGCCATCGGCGTGCTAAAGAGCTGCTTCCGGTGCCTGCAACGCTACCAGACGCTCCATTACGAGCCGGAGCGAGCGGCTTGCATGATCGCAGCGTGAGCCGCGCTGCACAACCTCTGTTTGGGTGCCCCCCTTCCAGCAGACGAGGAGGATGCCACTGGCCCGGACTAGAATGGACCGCCTCTGCCAGACGGCTACCTGCACGGCAAAGGAACTCGCGTGACGTACCTGCGGGGTGCAGCCATGAGGAGCAGTGTTATAGACCTGTTCCGAAGAACACGCCGCCAGAGGCTGGACTATCTCCGCATGGTACGTCGGCGGTTTTGGAGGCAGTCCCAGCCAGCGCAGTAGCAGTGATCAACGACTGCCTGGAAGCCTCCGGTGCCAAAGACAGAAGTGCTCACACTAGCTGCCGCTTCACGGACAGTGCACTTGCCAGTATGCCTCTAATTTCATCAGCAGTACGTCACACAGTCACTTGCTCACCGTCAGTTGTGTGATGCCGACGTGCACCTCGTTACCAACAGCAGCTTGAAAGCCGCCGGTGGCAAAGCACCGAAGTGCACACAGCACCTGCCACCGCACCGACAACGCACTCGCACGCACACCTCCCAGTTCATCGGCGAGTTCGTCGCACAGCCACACCACAGTATGCTTCTCCAGTCGAAAAAGAAGTCGGAACAGCTCGCCTGGCAAGTCAAACGCGTCTTCGTGCACCCTCCTTCATTGTTGCTAACGTCAACCCACCTGCCTCTTTGCTGACGTCACTTTGCAGCATGGAACAGTTGCTTGTGTTCACCACTGCGTGTATTCATGTGTGTGGCACTGCATAAATGACGTGTTTTGGTGAACAAGGGAACAAATGCTCTTGGTGTTGTTTGGAAGAGAAAGACCACACACACACTGTTTTGCATCGCATGTATTCAACGTGCACATTTCACCAGTTAGACACAGCATGGTACCCATTTCGACCTTGAAGCAGTGCGTGTACTGCATACAATACAATTGGCACAGATGTAACGCATTCAGTAGTGCCTCGTGATGCGCAACTTGTGCCACACAGATACGACAGAAAAGAACAGTTGGACAGTTGTAAGTATCATAAGTCTGACACATGCTGCACAAGCTGAAAAGACACATTCGCACATCACTGTGCCAAAAAATGAAACACGACTAGAACAATGGGCTACTGTTGCATGGGACAGTCGTCATAATAGATTTAGCAGGACCACAAAAACCTGAATGGAAAAACATCCACAGATGATGCCGCATGAACACAGAAGAAACATATTTAAATATTACAGCTGATGCAGCATGAAAAATGCAAAACACATTTACATATCACAGATGCTGTAGCACGAACAATGAAAAAAATACCTGCATATGCGTGTCGCAGATACTGCAGCATGAGCAATGGAAAAACATCTACATATCACAGATGATGCAGCAGGAACAAGGCAAACAACGTTTGCCTATCACAGATGTTATAGCATGAACAATGCAAAAAAAAACATTTGCATATAAGGGATGATACAGCATAAAGGCATGTAACTACTTCAGTTAAATGATTGTTGCATGGCTGCATCCTGCCTATGACAGGTGTGTTTGCATATATAAAAATTCAGAGTGCACTAGTGTACCGAGTGATGGCAGCGCACATCAGCATGCATACGCAACATGTTGCTACGACATGTTAAGCCCCATAAAAAGAACAACAACAGATTCTTGTTGTAAGACAGTCTTTCTGCTCCCGAACTCACGGCGGCTGGCGCTTAAAGAATACGACGACGACGAGGAAAACCGTGCCGACGCTCGTGCGTGTGCTGTACTGATCACTGCCTCCGGTTTGTACCGGGACTGTGCCGCTAGTCGTTCGCGTCGCAGCGCCTTGAAGGACGTCCTGCACAACACTTGGTGGAGGTTTCATCGATCCCCTCACCCTGTAGCTTTGCAGCCGTGCATTGCCTCCAATTTCTGCGATGCCTATACCTATGCCGATACCTATAAATCGAAATGCGAACATAACAGTTGCATGTACACTCATGAAGTGTACGCGTGACAGAAGAAAAAGGCAGGGAAAATTACCTTCGAACAACATGGTTGCATGCATAACAGCTTTAACACCAGGCACACGGTAGGAAATAAAGAAACGCGAATACATAGCGCAGTTTGAGCACATGGCAGAACGCAACTAAAGGGGATTGAGACCAGCTTCTGCACCTGCCTAAAGCTTGGAAGAAAAAGTGAGAATACACGTGCTGTTTCTGCGCCTGGCACTAGCGGGAAACAAAAAGAATTAAAAGCATACAATGTGTGTAGGTCACAAGATGAAAAAGACACAAGACGAAAAAAGAATTTAGGC
Source organism: Amblyomma mixtum (assembly GCF_055824585.1). Lineage (NCBI taxonomy): Eukaryota > Metazoa > Arthropoda > Arachnida > Ixodida > Ixodidae > Amblyomma > Amblyomma mixtum. Next base: position 164,871,824 of record NC_143021.1, read on the forward strand.
ACATGCATCCGGTGACTGTGTGCGGTTGCGGACAAGCAGGGTCAGTAGCCCGACACACTCTGCAAGCAGCTGCTGTTGGGCCGAGTCCTGTCCCCGCGACTCCGCAACAGCAGCTGCCATCTGCTGCGTGGACGCTGCTGCCTGCTGCAGTGCGCTTGCCGCCTGTCGCATTGCAGCTGCCACATCCGTCATGGCGGCAGTTTGCACAGCGATTGCTGCAGCCCCTGCTGTCTGCATCTGCAAAGGAAAGGAGCTTGAACTGCACTACCCCGAGTGATTGAAGAGGCTGGTTTCACTTCAACGGTAAACATGGTGCGGCCAAGTCCCATACGCGTGCGTTACATATGGCAGCGACAGAACGCCAGGCTCTGGAAGCCATGTGTCAAGGGTACGTACTATGCAAAATAATGACGCGAAACGTAAAAAAAATTTGGTGGTTTCTTAAGCTTCACCTTTGAGTGGAATGCGGCAGAGTGTTGCAGCGCTGCCAGGGAGTCAAGGCATGGCCGTGCGCACAACAATCAGTCATTGTCAAAATCGAATACCCATGCATTATGTTATATTTCTGTGCAAAAATCCGAACATTTTGTCTGCACATACCTGATTGTTGCTCTCAATAAGCCTTTCCAGGGTGTTGAGCAGCCGCTGTTGGATCTGGGCGTCCTGGCGGTTTCGCGCACGCGCCAGGTCACCGCTACGCCGAGTTTCCAGCAGCAGCTGCTCCACGGCATCTTCCTCCGCCCGCCTACTGTTGCGAGGCGGGCGCCTTCTCCCAGTGCTTGGCCCCGGCTCTGGCTTCTGGGGGGCTGTCAGAGGGGAACATGCACATATTACTCAATGCGGTGCACTGTAGAATAAACAAACTGATCTGTACAATGTTTGAGAGAACTATGGACATGAATACACACGAACAGGCCTATACACATGCATACGCTGTCAGTGAACGTGCCATTGTAGTAACATATACGCTATGCGCATTGAGTACAGCAATGGGTGCCATCACAGTCCCCACTGCAAGAGGACAAAACTTGCACAAGCTCCAGTGCCTGATGTACAAGAGAGTTTTGCGACCACTGTTGGATGATTTTGATTATACATATTTCTCTGTAAATCATATTAGGCCGAGCAGTTTCCAACCCGGGTGCTAAAGAGGATACATATTGGCAGGCTGACTCACCGGCTTCTTCGCTCAGCTCCTCAGCAAGGAGGTCCCCCAGTAGCACACTGTCGACGCTGCTGGTGCTGTCGCCTGTATGAAAGCATTACAGCACAACTGATCAGTGGACAGTTGCACCAAAGTGTGCAGTGCACCATAGTAAAATGAACGGCTGCTTTATTTGTGGTGCTACGATAACTAACAGATCCCTAGGAACAGAACAAAACACCACTATCAAATGTGGAAACTGCATATGCAACCTCCATTTTCTGTATTCTAACTACTCAAACCCTTTGCATAGGATTTAACTTCTTCTACCTCCGGCTCATCTCTCCCACGATATTCAAACCCCGCACATGCCGCTAACATTGCGCACAACTTACTAGCCATACAGGTGATCGATGAAATGGTTTACCTACCCACTGACATTGGAGACAGCAGTGGAGGCGGCAGTGGTGGTGGTGGTGCTGCTGCTGCTGATGCTGCAGCGGGTGGTAGCGGCGGAGGGTGGCGGAGGGTGGCGGTGGTGGCGGTGGTGATGGTGTTGGTGGTGGTGGTGCTGCTGCTGCTGCTGCTTGTGCTGCTGGGGGTTGTGGTGGCGCTGGAGCTGCTGCTGCTGCAGGAGGCTGGGCCTACGAGAAGGCAAACCGTCGCACGTTTACACATGCATATCCCGAAGTTCATCTCGATGGTACATTGTTCACAGCACACGACTTTGTGAAACAGTAAAGAATCCCTCATTACCACCAAGCAGGAAACTGTGGAAACGTTGATAACCTCACTACGATTCTATTACATACATACATACATACATAATACCCCTAAAGGCCCTCGAGAGGGTATTACATAGGGGGGGGGGCACAGGCAATTGAACAGAATAAAAAAACAAAAACCACAAATATAAAACAAACAACAAAAGCACAAATAAGACACTTTGGATGACAAGCAAAAGAATAAAAAAAAGCACAAATAAGACACTTTGCATGACATATAAGTAAGCAAAAGAATCAAAAGAATGGCAGCGCGGCAAAGAACGAAGATTAGTGCAGGATTAAAACTATACAAACAGAACACTAATACAATGAATCTTTTTAGTAACAAACCCTGCAAAAAAGGAAGCCATGAACAAATAAAATAACAATGTATGCGAAGAGTTAAGCAGTAGTTATTGAAGATATAAGTTTAAAATATTTATCAGGATCAGTGGTGGTTGCGATATATGAAGGCAGAGTGTTCCAGTCAGATATTGTGCGTGGTAAGAATGAATGCGCATAGATAAATGTTCTGCACGTGAAACGTCTAACTTTAAAGGGATGATCGCGGCGGTCAAAAATCGAAGGAGGCAAAGAAAAAAAGTCGTTATGAAGTGATGGATGATGATAAAGTTTATGAAAAAGTGATAGTCGTGCAATTTTACGGCGGAGACATAAATCCTGGAGACCTGCGCGTTTCTTTAAGGCTGTTACGCTGGTGTTACGTGAATAATCGGAGTAAATAAAACGAACGGCGCGGTTCTGCAATGATTCAATGTTATTTATTAGGTAAGATTGGTAAGGGTCCCAAATAGCCGAGGCATATTCAATTTTAGGTCGAATTAGAGTGGTATAGGCATGAGCACGGATGTGAGGAGGAGCATGCTTTAGGTTATGTTTTAAGAGACCTAATGACCGATTAGCAGATGCAAGCATAAGGTTAATATGGTGGTTCCATGCTAAGTCTGAATGAAGGTGAAGTCCTAAGTACTTATACGTGGTGACTAGCTCGAGTGAGCTATTATTTAAGGAGTATGCTGTTTGAATTCGAGACTTTCGGTAAGTAAAAGACATCAATTTATTTTTGAATGATTAAGTTGCATAAGCCAGGTTGAGCACCATGCTGTTACTGAATCCAGGTCAGATTGAAGGGATTGGCAATCGGTGTTAGAAAAAATTTTGCGATAAATTACACAATCATCAGCAAAAAGTCTGATATGGGATGAAATGGAATCTGGTAAATCGTTGATAAAAATTAGGAAAAGTAAGGGGCCAAGCACACTTCCCTGTGGGACGCCAGAGTGTACTTGGCTGAAAGACGAATTGTGGTTATTGACAGTTGTAAATTGAGACCTGGAAAAGAGAAAATCTTTAACCCATGCAATAACAAAAGGGTGAATATTCAGCAGTGCTAGTTTCATTAATAACCGGTTGTGAGGTACTCTGTCGAAAGCTTTAGAAAAATCAAGAAATATGGAGTTTACTTGAATGCCAGCATCAATCGATGAATGTATGTCTTGAATGAATCCGGCAAGTTGCGTTTCGCATGAGTAGCCTTTACGGAACCCATGTTGATATTTAAAGATAATGTTAGGTTCTTCAAGATAGTTAATTACCTGCGAGTGAATTACGTGTTCAAGAAGTTTGCAAACAGTGCTAGTTAATGAAATGGGTCGGTAATTTAGTGGTGAGGTACGATCGCCAGACTTGAAAATTGGCACAACTTTAGCTAGGCGCCAGTCCAGCGGAATCACGCCTGATGATAGAGATTGTGAAAAAATAGCGGACAAGATGCGATGAATACCATCAGATGAATTTTTGAGTATTTTGTTATTAAAGCCAAGGTGATCTGATGCTGATGTTGTTTTAAGCTTCCCTAGTAAGGATAAGATACCGGTCTCACTGATAAATATTTCGGACATTGATGTATTAGAAGTGCTGACAGAAATAGGAGGTAGAGGGAGATCTTCACGGGTAAAAACGGATGTGAATGCGTTATTGAAAAGTTCGGCGCATTCGGCCACTGGAACACTGCTGCCTTCCGCGTTGGTAAGAGTAATGTCAGGATGATTAGCGGGGTTTATTATCTGCCAGAACTTCCGTGGATTGTTTGTTAGCATTGCCGGTAGATCGTGTGTGAAGAAGTGCCTACGTGCAGATATCAGCTCAGACTGATATTCCTTATCACATAGTTTGTACCGTTGCCAAGATTCGGAGTGTCTGTTCTTGTCGGCTTGTCTGTAAAGGCGCTTTTTCTTGTTATTAAGGCGACGTAGATGCCTATTAAACCAAGGCGCTGTGTTAGTGCAAGGGATACTGATGACGGGTATGAATCTGTCAATGAGAGTAGCAAGTTTCACGCTGAACAGGTTCCAGTTCGTTTCCACGGAGCGTGACGAAAAATCGCGAAGAAAATGATCAGCAAAGACTGACAACTGAGCGTTGATTTCGCCGAAGTTTGCTCGGTTGTAGCACCTTATTTGTTTAGTACGAGTTACCTTTTTATGGGGCACAAAATTCAGGTTACCCGTGATTATGGAGTGGTCGGAAAGGCCTTCTAGGAGCGCAATGTTGGAGCAAAGGTAAGGATCACTTGTCAAGATAAGATCGAGAATATTGGCTGTAGTGGCGGAACGACGCGTAGGTTCAGAAATAAGTTGTTCCAAAGAGAAATCTAGACAGGACTGGAGGAAAGCCTGAGCTTCGGGATCATTGGCAGGAGCTGTTAATGACGACCAGTTGATAGCCGGAAAGTTAAAGTCACCAAGTAAAAGTAAGCTTGAATTCGGGAAACGACAAGTAAGATCGCTTAGTAAATTAGAAAACTGACTTGCGAATGAAGAATTCATGTCCGGAGGGCGGTAAATGACGCCAATGATGGCGACCGTGGGACCACAACTCAACCGAACCCATACCGATTCTATGTACGACGTGACCTCGATAGGCACAACAGTGAGCACTTTATTGACAGCCAGAAGGACACCGCCACCTCTACGGCCCGTGCGGTCACAACGAAATATGTTGAATTCGGAGCCACAGGCGAAAACGACATCATCAGGAACCATGTCATTTAACCAAGTCTCGGTAAGCGCGATGACTGAGGAGCAGCATGAATCAATTAAAGAAGAAAGAGCTACGTTTTTAGAAAGAACACTCCTTATGTTAGTGTACAGAAAACTGACATCGTAATTGGAGCAACGCTGCGCGTTTGGCCGCACGGGTGGTTTGCCAGCCACTTTACGAGAACTGGAAGGGATGCGTCAGGCAAGGGACACGCGCACTGCGCTACTGGTTTGATCATCCCAGAAATACGAGACACCATTGATAAGCAGTTTATCAAAAGACAAACGAACCTTGTCACCTTCTTTTTTTACTGATTTGGCATACTTCCACAGTTGGCTGCGTTTCTCACGAACCGTTTTCCAGTAATCACGTGAAATGCTGAAATCGGTATTTTTAAGTTTATAGCCCTTACTCATAAGCGTTTCGACTTCTTTTTCGTTGAACAGCTTTGCAATAATGGGTCTCTTTTTTTCCTGAGAAAAACGGCCTATGCGGTGAGCACGGGCTAAGGAAGACAACGTGATACCAAGTTTGCTAGAACAGAATTCGTTCACAAGACGCTCAGAGTCTTCCCAAGTTTCAGACTCATCAGTGTCCTGAACACCATAAAAAAGAATGTTAGACCGGCGGGAACGATTTTCCAGGTCGTCAAGTTTTACTTGAATGTTGGATACATCGTGTGTACAACTCGTGGCAGATACTGTGGTAGGCACTGACTGTTTTTAAGTTCCAGTTCCTTCACACGGGTAGCTAAAGACTGTAAGTCACTTTGAAGAACTGGTATAGACTCGATTTTAAGTGCAAGTTCATGCACACGATCGTTTAAAGTCTTCATTTCATTTTGCAAGCCAATATGAATTGTAAGAATCTTGTTAACGCTTTCGAGGATATTCGTGTGGTTCATCTCAAGCCTTTGAACAGTTTCATATACCAGTTCTAGCTTTTCCTCTTGGCCCTTCGTCATAGGGCCTGGGTTTGTTTCAACGTCCCCACCCAGGACCAAAATGCGCCAAATGTACACTGCCGCCGAGCGGAAACGTTTCAGAATATGGGGTGGCCACGACACTGCTACAAGACAGACATCATCATCGCGGTAACAAGAACACTCGTAATAACCAACCTGGAATAGCAGGAACGGTGAGTGGCGAGGCATGTCGTGAGCAGTGCCGTGTCCCAACAACACTGCAAACGCACCAGCCGCCAGGCAATGGGGAAATAGGCTTTCCCCACGCCCTTGCCAGTGGCCCACCCAGGATTTGCATGATGCGGCCCGCAGAGCCAGGCAGCTTGCCACCTCCGGTGCCCCTGCAACCGAATAAGAAGAGACACGTTACTGCGGCATTCCATAGACCAACACTGTTGACAGGCTCACCCTTGGCCGGCCCGCACACTCGCCAGCTCCGCCCTTGTGGGGCAGCACATTTGCCGCCAAGACTGCCGCCAGTGTTCGGCAGTCTTGACATTCGGAACCAAGCGGTTGAGGTTCTCCGCAAGCTCATCCCAGAGCACGCGTTTTGCGGGCCGCGGTCATAGAATTCGTTAGCTCCGTCGAGGCCCGCGCCAAGAAGGTATGCTGCTCCAAAAAATCGAGCAGCATCTCTGATTGGGCAGCGGACATGCGGGGTCTCTTCGGCGCCATCGCAGACTAGATTTCCCGCCTATTCTTTCAGAGATATCACACAACTTCCGCGGGGAATAGCGGGGAGTTCTTTCTGCAAACAGGCAATAGTGCAGACTACACAGCTTGGGGTCAGGGTAGTCGCTTTACGAGAGGGAGCGTATGCGTGCTGTATTCCAAGCATTATTTTTCGCGACTATCGCTTTAATGCGAGCATGTAGGCATCAGTCCGGAAACAAACAGGGTCAGGAAATGTACTTTCTGCTGTCCGCCTAACCGTTGTGCTGTTCCTTGTTTGTTCCCGCGGTCGTTTTCGTTACTCAGTCATCTCTTTGCCGCAGCTATACATATAAACAAAACACGCATATGCGAGCGCACAACATTTATTTTTTCCCACAAATCGCAGTTCATGGTCGTCTTCTACTTCCCATGAGAATACAGACAGACAACCACACATTAGATATTGCAGCACTCCACCCTTTGACACTTTTGCCATTAATCGTAAGCAACACAGGCTTACCTCAAACAGTTTTGGCCGATTTCGTACCAACCGCTCCCTGCAAGTTTGCTCAGCAGACACATAGCCTTCACTGTCTTCATTCACGTTTTTCTCCGCTCTTAGTTCATCCGCACAGTACCTTAATTTTAAAGCCGCGCAAAAAACGATATCAAGGCATAAAACAGCTGTTTTCGTGCAAAGCGGCTCGTTGACGTTTTTTACCGCCGTCATCGCACCCCCGCGGCAGCGAAAGTTACCCACCAGCGAATTTAATAGCCCAACTTCGTACGCTTCTTGTATTGCTTAATATTTTACAACTTTAAACATAATTTTCTGGCAAAATAAAATAATAATTATTTTTATCCTTCTGCATTTCTTTACTCTTTTAGCGAAAAATTAGCGACGATCCCTCGTCGTGCAGACAAATGCTTCCGGGGCGCCGCTTTGCTGTAATTGGCTGATTCCTCGTTGCGCCAATTTTGCGTCAAGCGTCGACGTCACATGATTTCGTCATTTCGACGTCACTGCCAATAACGTTTGACAAAGTTTTTGACAGTTCCGCAATACGGCCCCAGTAGTCGTCGAAACCCAGCTGTTGTTACCAAAAATCGCTATACCACCCCTAGCCCTGAGTCGCGAGTAAAGAAAAAGTTAGTGTGTCCCAAAATAAAAAATTGCTGCCAATGGTTGTGTGAAATGTTAATCTCAGTCATAACGAAAGCGTCACCTGAATCATTTATTACACTTACTACAAAGCAAAATTCGTCCCAGTGCTTCTCTAGGCTTCTAATGTTCACATGAAGAACAGTGAAACAACCTTCAGTAGTAGTGAGGAATGCGTCACGAAAAGCGGAAAAATCATAAAATGAAAGCAGACCACAAGACATGAGAAGAAAAGAGGCGATTAAAATAGCGTAAGTCAACTCAGATAAGTCCGACAATTGCCTAACACGAATGGATGGCTCCCCTTCCTTGTTGCACAAGTAAATGTGACCGTTCCTAATCCACACAAAATCGTAGGCTTATGCCTTGGCTACAGTGCGGTAAGCCCAAAAAATTTTCTGTTGCTTTTTGAAAGGTTCTCGGAGAATAACAACTATGAGTGTTCATTGCTTTGATCCAACGATCGGACTGTGGACCGAGCATGCAGCCACTTATCTCGAATGCTGACTGCTGAAAATCTTACCAGAACGGGAGCAGGACCATTCTTACGAGGGGCAAGCCTATGCACAGCCACCACCTGATCTGGTGAGAAGGAATTAATTGCAAGCTCAACATTCAAATCCTTCAGGATTTCCATCAAGCTGTCTTTCTGGTTTGTGGGAAGGCGATGAACCTCTAGGTTGGAAAACCTCCTGCATTGTTCAGATTCATTTAAATCAGATTGTAGTTTCAAGATAGCTGAGGCCTGTGAAGTGACACACGTTTCTAGGGGCTGCACTTGAGTGGTCAACGCATAAATTGTCTCATCTCGACCCAGAGAACGAGCCTGAAGAGAGTCATAGTTTTTAGAAAGACTATCAAGAGAGGACTGAACTTCATTCACCCCAATATTCAGAGTTTCGACTACAGGTTCCAATTTTAGGTCTAACGTGAAAATAGAGTCTACAAGATTTTTGATCGACTGCAATACCTCAAGCCTTTCGTTGATAGCAGCCAATTGCACAGATGTGCTGGCGGAATCTGCCTGAGAAGAAGTACCGACGCGGCACTGCTTGCACCGCCATTTATCACGTTTTGCTCTCATCGAGGAGCAGGCAGTACCTGTAACCCCAGAACAGTCCTGACCCAGATGATAGTAGCTAGCACAACTACAGCATTTCAAATATCTACAATCACCATCAAAGAGCTTTAAGCAATGAGCACACTCTCCCTCGAACATGATAAAGCACTACAAGGTTTGTAGTTGGCGGCAGAAATCTAGTAAAAAAAGTAACACAACGGCTCTAAACGCTCACCTGCGTGACAGAGAGTGGTCAGTACATGGCCATGATATGCCGCCAACTGCAACGACTGTCCGGATTCTGTGGCTTTTGAAGGCCGAGAGAGCGCCCTTTGCGAAAGCCAACCAAGCCGCGCTGATGAGAACGGCCCCCTCGAATTCGCTGACACATCTTGATGCGCCTTGGCGGGTGATGAGATACTTGCTTCGATCTTAATCAGGACAATCTTGATTTTGAGGGGTCACCGAAGGCAAGCGATGCACTAAACCTGCGTGACAGATTGTAGTCAGTACAGGGCCATGATATGCCGCCAACAGCGGCATATGGTGGTTGCTTGGATATAAGCATTTCGCTATAACAGGGAATTCTGTGTCCATATTAGGGTTCATTCCGAGACGTACAAACAAACGAGTGGTGTACCGCAAGGAGCTGTCCTTTCTGGTGTGCTCTTTAATTTTGTGCTGAGCTTCATTCCTCTCCATCGCCATGTTCGCACTTACGCCTATGCGGACGACATTGCGTTTTTAACGGCTCTGCCTGATATTCCTTCCCTCTATGATAGTTACAATCATATTTTGGTACTCTTGGGCGCTGGTTGAGTACCTTACACCTGACGTTCAATGTTAACAAGTGCGCCGGCCTTCGTTTTCCTCTACATGATATGTTGTGGCCTCTCTTATATGTAAATTACAACCAATACCTCAGGTTCAATCCTAACAATTGTAGGCATCATTTATGACGACCAGCTCACCTGGCAGCCAAGCACTGACCATATTGTGCTGAAAGGGGCTCGTGCTGTGGGCATGTTACGTAAGTTGGGCAGTCACCAGTACGGCATGCGCAGAGATGCGCTATTATTGGCTTACATAATGTGTGAGGTCCATTTCAGTATTTGAATGTGTTATTTTCAGGCTTGGCTGCTCATGAACTTTGTCCTCTCACCCTTTCAGAGAGGGAAGTGGATGTGCCTTGACCTCTCCAAATTTGCGGCTACCAGTGTGGAGCCCACACTCCCCCTCTCTTATCTCGACTTCACATTCTAACTGTACTGACTTGCCTCAGAATCCATGAATAACGTTCGCAAAGCCTTTTCTGTTGCCTGCCCACATCCGTTTTTGGTGCCCACTGACCTCGTTTTCCTACCCAACGGGTTGTGTTTGTGCAAAGAATACTTGAGCCTTTAAAGGTGCAATTGATAACATATTTGCAGAGCTAAGCAGTTGGTCGTGTGTGCACTTTGTTCTCGGCGCCGTTTTCTTCCCGCGGGTTCGATGCCGGCTGCGGCGGCTCAGTTTCGATGAAGGCGAAATTCTAGAGGATCGTGTACTGTGCGATGTCAGTGCACGTTAAAGATCCCCGGGGGGTCGAAATTTCCGGACCCCTTCACTACGGCGTCCCTCATAGCCTGAGTTGCTTTGGGACGTTAAACCCCAATAAACCATTTTCTTTAAAATGCAAGCCTTTTACATCCAGTATTCTAAACGGACTATCAGAAGATTAGTTAAGGTCCCTGCCTACAAATATTCCACTAGCAACCGGCGCCTCGCAGTGCAATGAAAAGGCAAGTGTGGGAATTTTCTGTCCGCAGTTAGACGTGATCTCTTCACTGCCACTTCCGAATTTCACCCCTATGTTTCAAGTGGAATTTCTGCCACTAGTACTTGCTCTACGCAAGATAGGTCCCCAATTACTGCAGTGGCAGTCACTGCCGAGTTTTTATCTTTGTGTTCGTCTCTCTCAATGCATGTCGACTGTCTCTCTTTAAGCACACTTTATCCCTCCTTCCTTCGCGTTTGAGCCTTGTTCGTTTAATATGCTGATCTGGTCAGAGCAGTGTGACAGTAAATCAGATCGCTGATTACTTCGCAATAACTTCCCTAAGCGGCTCCGTGTTGCCTGTCACCCCGACTAGACCGTACGATGTTTCGGCGAAGTGCGTTAATAAGCGCGCAAGACAGAGCTTTCAATATTGCCAGAAAATCAACAACTGCGTTACCTCTGGAGCAGGAAAGTTTGTCGATCTCGACAGCTTAAGGTGTCTCTGAAGCGGTTGCGCCACCATTTATATCCCTATCACGTTCACCACTGCCTCCTCCACCGCCCAGGTCCCCCCTTTGGCTGATCTTGTCGAAACCACCACACAGGCACACCACACTCGCTTGGTTCAGCTAGAGACTTCTCCAGATTCTTACCACCCTCTAAGCACAATCAAAGCAATTGGAATCCTTCAATTCTATGCTCCACTCCGTGCATGAGTCACTGCCCCAGGCCGAAAAGGAGGAACGCGCGCGCTCACGAGCTTCTACCTATGCACTATCATAATGGCGTTTCGCGAGGCCCTCGAGATTGTGCAGTGGAACTGCCAAAATGTTTGCCATAATAAGGCCCCCCTGCACCAGTATCTACTCACCCGCCCCTGCCTGCTCCATTTTCTTTCTGCAGGAGACTCGGACGGCCCGCACTCTCCGAGGCTACAGCGCCTACTATGCCACTCCGGCCACACCACTTGCGTCTATTTATGTACGCAGTGACGTGCTCGTCGAGCCACTTGGCATCCCCTCCACCCTTCTTGAATATTTAGTTGGTGTGGTCTATTACCACCCTTCTTCCCGTATCTCACTCGCCCCTTTTGTATTTCTACAACTTCCCTGTCACTTCCTCTTTCTTCTCTGCCCTGAGCAAGTTCCTTCACTGTCTTCCTTCTGCCTGCCATGTTCTCCCTGGTGGTGAGTTTAGTGCACCTCACACACTCTGGGCCTACCCTCAAACCCGGCCGCCTCCTCCATTGTCTAGCCCAGGGAACGCCACCTCACACTTCTTAATACTCCTGGCTCCCCTACTCGAGCGGGCACATCCTCAGAGCGCCCCAAGACACCCGACCTTACTTTCTTTCGGGGTTCACTTTCCTTTCACTGGCAGGTGACAGCCGAAACTCTTCTCAGTGACACTTTCTCATCCATATTACAACCTCTCTTTCCTACATTCCTCGATGTCATCCGGTCATTCACACAAATTGGCACGCCTTTCGCAGTAATTTCGCCTCCTATTCCTTTCAGTCCAACGACTACTAAACGTCGAGCATCGCTCCAGCGCTCACGTCCAGTAGCCGTCGCGTTTGATCTCGTCGCCCAATCCCTAGACCCAGATCCTCACCTTCGCCGTTGATGGCGTCGACGTAAACGTCTTCAACGCTCCTTTCGCTCCCAACCACACAATGCCCAACTTTCCTCCCGGATCACTGCTCTGCGGGCCGAGATCGTCGCCCACTGCACCTCCCTCGAGCACACTCGTTGGAGTGCTCTTTGTGATGGCCTTGACTCTGTATTGCACTCGCGATACGCATGGTCTCTCTTTAAATCCCTCCTTGGCACTAAGCCGACCCTTGCTCCCACTCTAGCTAAACCCCTTTACTCAGGGGACTCCCTCCGATATTTTTGATAAGCTCGCCTGTCTCTACCTCCCGCCACTCTGGCACCTTTCTGCCCGGTGTGATCGGGTGGACCTAATCTCAATCTGGATCACTCCTTCACTCTCCGGGAGGATGAATGGGCTCTGGCTGCTAATGCTACACGCTCGGCTCCCCGTGAGGATGGCATTACATACACCACACTTCGTAACCTTCCTGTCGGCGCCAAAGAATTCCTTCTTCAAACCTGCAATGAGGCCTGGCACAGCGACTGCGTGACGAGCTCATGAACTTCCTCCCTCATTTCTATGATTCTAAAACCGGGCAAACCTCCCTCTCTTTCTATCCTCCGCTCGATCTCCCTGACATCGTGCGTCGGTAAGACCCTTCAGCGAATGGCACTGACTCGCCTCTTCACTGACTTCGCCATTCTCTCATCGGCTTGCTCTGAGGACATGTTTCTGGTTCTCCAGAACACCTTCCCTTCACCTACCCTCCCTCAAATTCACGCACTTGTGACCGTCGATGTTCGCAATGCCTTCGCAAGGACGACCACATCCTTTCTCAACTCGCCTCCTTAGACTGTGGCTCCCGCATGCAGTCTTATATCCGCTCATTCCCCTTTAAACGTGTGGCTCGCGTTTGAGTAGATACCTATCTGTTCGACCCACACAACCTCACCGGGGGCACTCCTCAAGGTGCTGTTCTCGGTCCTACCATTTTCAATCTCGCTATGTCCCCTCTAGAGCTCCCAGCTAGCTGAAATTCCCGGCCTTCATCATATTCTACGCCGCTGACATCACTTTCTGGTGTTCGTCTGGCTCTCCCGGTCACGTACAGGGCACCCTGCAACGTTTCCTAGGTCTCATCGACTCCTTGTTCGCCACCGCTGGCCTCTCTCCTGCTTCTGAGAAATCTGAGCTTCTCCTTCTCAACCATTCCTCATACCAGCGGTCACACAACCACTTCGTCTCTCTCCACCTTTCTGGCTGTCCCATTCCTGTCGTCACGCAGTTCAAAGTTGTTGGCTTCCATTTGTATGCGGCCAAGAGTGTGGAAGCCCTCCACCGCGCTGTCACCACCTGCCACTCAGTAACTCACCTCCTGCGACGCGTTTTCAGTCATATTCAGGTCTCCACGAGGCTCATGCGGGCCGAGTTTCCCACGCGCTGGGCCTCAACAAGGTGTTCTACTTTGCATCCTACGCTTCCTTCACTCAGACTGAACTTTACGTCCTCGAGACTGCCCTTGTAGGCCTCTACAAGGCAGCTCTCAACCTCACTACCACTACTTCTACCGCTAAGATCTTCGCCAGAGGCATGTTCCATCCTCTCTGTTCTCTTCTCACTCTCCATCGTGGCTCGCAGCTTGCCCGGCTTTCCCTTACCATTCATGGTCAGTGGTTATTGATTAAGCGGGTATCTCGCCCATTCCAATCTCCCCGCTTACCTCTCCTATCCTCACCCCGGCTCCCAATCTTCGTATCCTCCCCCTTCCGACCAACATGCCCTTCGTCCTGCACACCGGCCGTCGTCATGCGGCCACGCCGCACCATTCCCCTCTCTTTTGTATCCACGGTGTAGCCTACACGGATCTCACTTTCGTGGCTCCTCGAGGTACCGCGGCTACGCCCAGTACCATCCCCGCCTCCCTGCTCCTGAAACCCACACCAGCGGGCCGTATCTATGCGTTCCAGACCCATTGCCCTTCTAGATCCTCGCCATTGCGCATGCCCTCCAGTAATTTGCCCTCCTTCCCTCTCTCCAAGAGTACACAGTTTATTCAGACTCATAAACCACTATACACCACATACAGAAACCCACCCTAACCCCTTCTCTCGAACGGGACGTCGAACAAGCGGTCTCTGCACTGCAGACTTCAATCGTTTTCTTCCGCTGGATCCATGGGCATTCAGGCATTGGCGACAATGAGCTGGCCCATCAGCTCGCCCGCGACACACTTTTCCGGGCACCGTTGATCCCCTGGCCCACGCCCTCGGAGGACGGTAGGAGACTCACCCTTCGGCGCACCATAAAAGAGGTCTACCTCGAGCTCCGCCTCCACAAGCACATTTACCCTTCCCCACGTCCATCACTCACGGTGCCGGAGGCTCGTCTTATTCGGCACATCCAGATGAATGCAGTCATCACCCCGTCCTGGCTCTTTCTCTATCGCTATCGATTGGAACCTTCCTGTCCCAACTGCCCCTGCATCTACCGGACCTGGCCCATTGCCTCTTATATTGCCCGGCTGCTCAGCAGTCGGGTTACTACCCCCCCCCCCCCCATTCTCTATTCATCACTACCTGGCTCGACTAGCTTGGCGCTGATGTCGGGAGGAAGAACCGTGACTTCTGGTTCGCCGATCGGTCGACATGCTCGACCTGTAAATTATGGTAGAATAATGGTCTTTTAATACTACTCCTGTCTCTCCTCTAAATTTCTATACAGGTCTGGTTTGGCGCTATCTCCCCTCTGTGAATTTTACCGAGAGCCGCAATCTATCGATCATTTTTGGCTTCATTGTCGCCATTTCACCTTTTTGAGAAGAGAATTGCTGGAGGAGACCTTGCAGCATGTTGGCCTTAGTTTGAGCAGCCCACTCATGCTATCATTCGGCGCCACCACACCTGGGTTCTGCCACAGGTCTGGTTGTGCCGCTCTGCAAAATTTCTTGCTGGAATCTCTTCGACTGTCTGGCTAAATGTTACAATATTGTCCTTACGACGCCTTATTACATGTTGATTTAATCAATTATTCCCTTTCCTCTCTCTCTTTTCCATCCAAACTCTTATCCCTTTTCGATAGATGCCTTAATTGAGGTTGAATGCACCGATGTTGCTCTCCAGCCTTCTTTTATTTTGGGCGATCCTCAGTGTCGGTATGTGCTATCTTTTGAAAGGCTAAGAGCCGCAACAACCACAACGACCTGAATCATCTCTTAATCACGAAGGAGAACATCGCTAATTCATCTGACGTCATGCGCTATTGCCGGTCGTTTGGGGCACTAAACAGCCGCCGCATTTGTCCCAAGTTTGGGCTTCTTTTCACCGGGCCCATCTTTCCCAGGACCTTTCTCGCTGTAACGACCTAGCTTTCTTCGTTGTACGCATCAATCAATCAATCAATCAATCAATCAATCAATCAATCAATCAATCAATCAATCAATCAATCAATCAATCAATCAATCAATCAATCAATCAATCAATCAATCAATCAATCAATCAATCAATCAATCAATCCATCAATCAATCAATCAATCAATCAATCAACCAATCAATCAATCAATCAGTCAATCGATCAATTAATGAGTTATTCAATCATTCAATCCATCAATCAATGAAAGCAGTTTAGTCAGCAGAAAAATCTGGCTAGTCACCCTTGGGTTAAAAGCTGTGCACATAGCTTGACAAAGGCCCAAGGGACCATTACAGGGCAGTAGCGAACGTGCAAGAAAACAAAAACAAGTTGATACCTTAACACATGAAAGATACAATAAGAAACTTAAGAGATACACTTTGCATTCGTGACAGTAAAAAAAAGGGATAGAAACAACACATTCTCATTACGTATTATACTATAATACGTACAAAAATTAAGGCAATCAGCACAATAGCATGAAAGATAACAAGATATAAGGCAAAATAGAAAAGTGCAAGTTACAATGTTTGTGTTTGTGTTGGGTTTATTGGCGCATAAGCAGCTAAGGCTATCATGCGCCAAGAAAAAGGTATGGAAAAAATATGCTTGAGCAGAGTTTGAAAACAAAGTGGATGAAAACGTTGGTGTAAAGGGCCTAAAAGTTATTTTACTAACTAGCTGATAAAAGACAAGAATTTTAAAAATGTCTGATAGAGCAACTTTTAAAGGTTGGGTTACCTCCGCAGACATCCTTGGCTCGGCAAGGATTTCGAGGCTCCCAACAACTCAGAAAAAGACCTCAGCCTCCTTCTCATGATTGAGAAAGTGGCTGAGGTGTATAACTGTATGCAGTGAAGAACAGGGTGAGTAAATTAGAGTTGATGAAGAATACTGGCTTCCCTTAAAAAGCTAAAAACACAGGGTATACGACAAGTGCATCTTCGCCTAAAATCAATGCTGGATGAAAAGGAATGTGTTCTTTGTAAAAGGTAGTAAAATCTTTTTTCCTTAGTGATTCAAGTTCTGTACATGAGAATAATATGTGGTTTATTGTTAGATCATCTCCGCACTTTTCACAAACAGGTTTGTCTTCTTTTGTAAGTAGGAAGTTGTGTGTGAGATGTGTGTGTCCAATACGGAGGCGGCATAAAATAACTTCGATGAAACGTTCTTGGTGGGAGCATGACTTCCATTCTTCTATAAATGGTTTTACTAAGTGGAGCTTATTATTACCTTCAATATTTCATTCAGACTGCCATTTATCTCTGAGCTTAAACTGTACTAACTTCATGCCATCTTTGTAGGGAATGTTCACTTTCTTTATTTCTTTGTTGCGAGCTTTTCCAGCACATTCATCTGCTTTCTCATTGCCAGCGATTCCAATGTGGCTGGGAACCCAGCAAAATTTTATGTCTTGTCCCTGTATTGTGGCGCTCGTTATGTTATGTATGATATCCCCGATTAGTGGCATCACTGCATTGCTATGGTGAAGTGAGGTTAGTATGCTCAGAGAATCAGTGTAAATGATACTGTTCTGAATGTTCTCATTTATTATTTTTTCTACAGCCAGCAAGACTGCGTAACACTCGGCGGTGAAAATGGATGCACACTCAGGTAGTCGTACTATTTTTTCCCAATTATTCTGAACTACAGCACTTCCCACGTAATGCGTCGATTTTGATCCATCAGTATAAAATGCTTCGTATTCTCCGTATTTTTCGTTGAGTGCTAAATATTCTTGTAATATCTGTTCATGTGGTGTATGTTTTTTCCGAAATTGTGTTAATGTGAAGTCGCACACAGATGGTAGGCAGTACCAAGGCGGGAGTGGATCAGGTTTGCGGGCAATATTAGGTAATATGTTCATTATGTCTAGTTCTTGGCATTTCTCTTCAAAGCGGAGAAGGAGTGGTCTGATTGCTAGAGGTTTGTTGGTAAATAGTGTTCGAGATGGACACTTTGTAACGAGTGGGTAACAGATGTGTTTAGGCTGGGAACGGATCTTTAAAATGTATGAGTATGTGAGCATTGTTCGTCTGTCTGCAAGTGGTGGTTCATTTGTTTCTACGTAAAGGCTTTTTATGGGTGATGTCCTGTAAGCACCAGTTGAAAGACGCAAACCTATATTGTGCACAGGGTCCAGTCGCTTCAAGTACGACGGCCTTGCTGATCCATACACTATGCAGCCATAATCTAAAACGGAACGTACTACAGAGCGATAACTCTGTAGAAGGCATACCCGATCAGAACCCCAGTGTTTGCGTGAAAGGACTTTAAGTATGTTCAGTGATAGCGACGCTTTCTTCTTTAGTGCGTTTATGTGAGGCAGGAAATTAAGCTTTTTATCGAAGGTGATGCCTAGAAATTTGTGTTCCTTTTTTAAAGGCAGTGTGGTTTGGTTTAGGTGTAATGTGGGATCTGTGTGCAAGCCTCGTTTGAGTGAAAAAAGTAAGGCTACTGTTTTCTGTGGTGAGAACTGGAAACCATTCTTTTCTGCCCATGTTGCCAGTTTGTTGATTGTAAGTTGTACTTGTCTTTCACATGTAGATATATTGGAAGATGTGCACGCTATCTGAAGATCGTCAACATAGACTGAATATGTTATGGACCTTGGTATAATTTTGTTAAGAGAATTCATTTTTACAATAAAAAGAGTTGTGCTTAAAATACACCCTTGAGGCACTCCATTTTCCTGAATAAAATCCCTTGAAAGGGTTGAGCCTAGACGGACATTAAATGAACGGTTAGCTAAAAAGTCTTTAATGGAGTTCAGCATTCTGCCACGGATGCCAAGTTCAGCTAAGTCCTGGAGGATCCCGAACCTCCAGGTAGTATCATATGCTTTTTCTAAATCAAAAAAGACGCTAAGACAGCGTTGCTTGTGTATAAAAGCTTCTCTGACAGTATTTTCAAGGCGGACTAGGTGGTCTGTAGTGCAGCATCCCTTTTTAAATCCACACTGATGGATATCAAGAAGTTCACCAGATTGAAGAACAAAGGTTAGTCTTATATTTAGGACACTTTCGAAGGATTTGGCAAGGCAACTGGTCAGGGCTATGGGTCTATAACTGCTAGGAGAAGTTGGGGGTTTACTAGGCTTAAGAAGCGGTACAATAATAGCTTTCTTCCAGACTTCCGGTATTTTCCCAGACATGAATATTGTGTTAAAGAATCTTAAAAGTGCGTCCACGGCTGGCTCGGAAAGATGCGCAAGCATTTCATAGTGTATTTCGTCGGGTCCTGGAGCAGTTTTTTTGCCGGCAGATAGTACTTTATTGATTTCTTGGAGGGTAATTAGACAATTGTATTTTTCATTTGTGCCTCCACTTGTTGGGAGCCTCTGTTTTTCAGCTGTATTTTTGTATTTTAAAAAAGACTGTGTATAGTGAGATGAACTTGAAACTGCAGCGAAATGTTCCCCTAGTATGTCTGCCTGTTCCTCTATGCTTGTTTGTGTGCCGGGTGTTGTTAAAAAAGGAATTGCGAAGGGTGAAAAGTTTCCATTTAATTTGCGAACCTGCTCCCACATTTTTTTAGATGTCATCTGACTGTTAATGGATGAAACATAACTCTGCCATGATGCTTTCTCGGCACTCCGACGGACGTACCGAGATTTGGCTCTTGCCTTCTTAAAATTAACGAGATTTTCATGTGTCGGATACCGGCGAAATTTACCCCAAGCTCTGTTTTGTAGTTTTTTTGCTTCCTTGCACTCTTTTGTCCACCATATTTTATGATTTTGTTGCACCACTCCTGACGACTGTGGAATAGCTGTGAGTGCGGCAGTTATGATACAATTAGTGAACTTTTCATTTATCTGGTCGATGGAGAGATTATCTAAAAGTATATTTTCTAAATTTGCCTTTGCTCTAAAAAGTGACCAGTCGGCGAGGTGAAGCTTCCAGCGCCGTGGCCTTGTGGGGATTATTTCCGGTGGGGATGTTAAAGTGATTAGTATAGGGAGGTGGTCGCTGCCATATGGGTTGTCAATGACATCCCATTGAAAATCATTAAAAACAGAAGGTGAGCTAAAAGACAAATCTAAAAAGGTCATTTTCCCCGAGGCAGGGGAGCAGTAGGTGGCTTTTCCTGTATTTAAAAGACATACATTGTTTGTGAGGATAAAATCTTCGATTATTTGACCCCTAGAGTCACAGTGCTCGCTTCCCCAAAAGGGGGAGTGAGCGTTAAAGTCCCCAACTACTAGATACGGTTCTGGAAGTTCATTGATATGTTCTTGTAAATCGTGGACTGTTAATGTAGAATGTGGAGGAATATATACAGAACAGAGAGAAATTGTTTTATGGCTGACGACACTGACCGCAACGGCTTCAAGTTTTGTTCTGAGTTTTATTTCTCGAGCAGGAATGCCGCTTTGTTCGATAATCGCGACGCCTCCAGAGAGTCTATTTGCCTGCTCACGATCTCGTCTAAAAGTTTTATAATGCTTCAGGATGTTCATATGTTGCGGACCTAGATTGGTTTCCTGGAGACATAAGGCTACGGGTGACATTGACCCTAAAATGTTTTTTATGTCATCGTAATTTCTCAATATTCCTCTACAGTTCCACTGAACTAGAAAAGCCATGTTTATGTTTTGGGGTAGGAGCAACGAGAGGTTTACTTATGTTCTGGGGCCGTTATGGTAGCCCTGCCTTTTTTTCGCTCAAGAGAGCTGTTCCGCCGCTGTAGAGCAGGCGGGCTGGGAGTTTGGTCCATCACCTCGGAAGAGGTGCTGGACGACCGCGAAGAAGCCGCGGGTGTGTGGGTGTCAGGCCTCCCCCGACGGGGGGAAGTCCTGCGGGATGCTGACTTGTGGGCCGGCACTCCCTGGCTTGTAGTTGGCAGAGCAGCTTTCGCTGTCTCAGCCTGGGGCGTGGATGGCACTGCCACAGGCGCGGTGGAAGTGGCCGCGGCAGGTGCCGGAGCGCTGTGTGGTGCTACGCCCCCGCGCACCACATCAGCGAAGTTTGGTTTTGCTGTGAAGGAGAATGAATTGGTAAGCGCAAAAAGCCTCCTCGCTTCTTTGAATGAAATGTTTTCTTTGGTCTTAATGGTGATGATTTCTTTCTCCTTTTTCCAGGACGGACACGCCCTGGAGTATGCAGCGTGATCTCCTTCACAATTCGAGCAGCGTAGGGCTGCGTCGCATTCCTCAGAAGGGTGGTCCTTCGAAGCGCATTTCGCGCAGGTTTTGCGGCCGCGGCAACTCTGTGAGCCGTGGCCAAACTTCTGACAGTTAAAACAGCGGCGGGGATTGGGTATGTAGTGTCTGACGGTGATTTTCATGTATCCAACATCGATTGTTTCGGGCAAACTGCTGGTGTTAAACGTGAGGACCATGTGTTTGGTGTCTATTTCTTTGTTGTCTTTGCGGATTTTGATTCTGTGCACGTCAATTACATTTTGATCAGAAAGTCCTTCAAGCATTTCGGTTTCTGTTAGATGGATGAAGTCAGCTTCTGAGATAACGCCTTTAACTGTGTTAAGAGATCGGTGGGGAGTCACGGAGACAGAGATGTCCCCTATGGAAGCAATGTTTGAGAGTTTCGAGCATTGGATGCTCTCACGGAGTTCGAGGAGTAGGTCGCCGCTGGACATTTTGGATACCTTGTAGCCAGGCCCTAAGGTATCTGTTAAACATTTGGTTACAAGAAATGGGGATATTATTCGAGCTTGCTTTTGGTCACTGTTGCTATGTATCACATGAAACTTTGAGAATGTAGGTTTCTTTTTCGAAAAAAAGTCTGATGCTTCGTTCCGCACTCTTTTGAGAGAGCGATCTAGTTTTGAAAGGGGGGGAGCCATAAAAAAAATTCGGTTTTTCGGTCATGGTGGCAGCCACCCACCATGGAGTCCAACAAGGGGACGCGACAGGAACTTGAAGGCAAGTCCTGCCCACGCCAGCTGTACACCTTAACTATAACCTAATATGACTCAACACAGGGTAGTTGGTCACACACGGTTAACCCTCGCCGCCACGAAAAAGAGGGAAAAAACGAAGAAAAGAGGAGGAGACAGGAGAGTCGTAAGAAAGGAAATAGGAAAGTGAAAGATAGAGGGGAGGACAGGAAAAGGCGACTGCCGATTTCCCCCGGTCGGGTCAGGCCGGAGGTGCCGTCTACAGGAAGCTGGGGCCAAAGTGGTGTGCTGCCTCCGCCAAGGGGCCTTAAGGGTCCAAATGCTCGGCATCGACTCAACCACCAGGATCCCCTTTTCCCCGGACACGGCGATGCCACGCACGGCTAAGCGCGGATGCTCGGGTCCGTGGTGACGCATTGTTCACCATCATCCCCCTGCGGGGATGTCCCTGCGGATGCTCGGGTTAACCCCGTGGTGTCGCCACTCACCAACGTCTGCATGCTGCAGACGCCTCCCTGCGGGGACAAGTTACAATGGTACATATAGATCAGCAGTTTTCATTTATATACGCAAAAATAAGTCATCAGCTTCTTAGAACTAAAATCGGCTGTGTGTTTATATTTGTTTATTATGTAAGGTAGATTATGAGCCAATGATTGTAGCTTATAGTTTGCGTTGAAATGCAATATTTCCCTTGCCACATAGCGTTAAACAGACAGGGACAAAGGGACACACACAGGACGGGCGCTACTCGCCCAAGCTTGCACTCTGTCAGTATTTCAAATACATCAGTGTTCCAAGTTTTAATATTTGCACTTCCGTAGCCGAAAGCCCCGAGATTTTCTAGAAAGTTTTAGCCCCACATGTAAAAAAGTACACAGCTTGTAGTAATCTAAATTCATATAGTAGTAGTAGTAGTAGTAGTAGTAGTAGTAGTAGTAAAAGACTTTTATTCGACCAAAATTTATAGGCCGAGCATTTCGACCGCCTGGGCGACCAGAAGCCGCTGTTCTTCTTCCCCTTCAGCGCCAAGCCAGTCGAGCCAGGTGGTGATGGATAGAGAGGGTGGGGGGAAGGAACCCGACTGCTGAGCAGCCGGGCAATAGAAGAGGCAATGGGCCAGGTCCGCATAGATACAGGGGCAGTTGGGACAGGAAGGGTCCGATCGATAGCGATAGAGGAGTATCATGTTGTATGTATACTAATAGCATGCACAGCTTTGTGCACTGACTTCAGATTAGCTACATGACGCATATCTTTCTTGTGAAGAAGTCGAAGTTTGTGTTCTTTTTTCTTGTCGTAGCTGAGACTAAAGTGCAATAATCTATATATGAACGAAACAACGCATGATATATTAGGAGTTTAGGAGTTTCGGGAAGCACCATTCAGCAACGCGACAGTACTCCTGTAACAGCGGAAAGCTTGTTTCGCGGTAGTCTGTTGGATTGTCCTACGGTAGATGAGAGAAGTAAACCCCAAGGGTTTTACGAGCAGTCACTATTTGTACATTTTGATAGTCATATCGCAATGAGTGACCTGGTGGAATTTTTTTTTTGCACAAAATATAACAGCTTTAGCTTTCGTTGGGTTAATATTTAACCGGTTTGCTTTGGACCAAGATGAAAGGTTTGAAATGGTGTCATTACTCCTTAGTATGAGTTGATCCATACTGCCACCAGGATGAAGCGGGGTGCTGTCATCACCATATACCACAAACTGAGCAGAAGGGTGTTTGTTTACAATATCATTGATATACGTTTTGTAGAGGAGGGGACCTACAATACTTCGCTGTGGTACATATGATTGGTAAAGGAGCCGAGCTTTGGATTTAATTCAATCACATTGATTTCTGTTCCTGAGGTAGGTTTGAATAAAAGTTAAAGGTGCCCCGCGAATGCCATAGGAGGTGAGTTTATTGACAATAATGTCATGACATATGCCGTCAACAAGGATGCCAACTGTTGACAGGTTATTATCAATGTCCTCTAAATTTCTTTCCTTAAGCGCTAGTAGGGCTAGTTCTATCGATTTTCTCAAAAAAGAAAAATAGTGTCTTCCTGCCATTGACGCAACGCGCGTTACTATGAACAGACTCGCACGAATGCTCGAGAGGGCCAAGATCCTGCGGAAGGATAAGTTCATCGCAATGTATATTGGAGTGGGACATGAGTAAGAAAATTTCTTTTCACAGCAGCGAGTGTTTCCACGGATTTTTGGAGCAAGAAGAGCTGAACCATGAATTCCAACGTCCCACCGATGATCCCATCTACCAGGAATGCTCGCTCCAGGCTCCGTTCCCTGAACCACTAGTCTCGTGAGCCAGACAGGCCTGCCCTGCACTCGCAACGACACAGGTCGCGTCTCTGACCCTGCAATGCACCGGTTCTCCGGCCGCCCCGAGGACGAGCACTGTTTTGCGCCTTGCAGCTACTACTACCTCCGAGCGACTTCCCCGTTCACTGCGCTCCAGGTGAGGCTACAATTTGCTACCGTTGCGGTGGTCCTGGATAGATTTCCCGTTACTGTCGGCATCGTGTCCAACCACCTCGCTTCTTCGCGTAATCATCAGCCCGATCGTCACTGGCTTTCAGTGACACCCAGCCCTGGAGCCCACCTCACCACTGGCCGCCACGCCAAGATCGACTCTCCTGGCCCAATTGCCCCTTTTCCGACCGCAGCCTCACCCCACTACCCCCGGGACGTGGCCTTTCGCTATCGCCTCGACGTCGCTGTTCCCCACCGCCGCAGCAAAACTAATTGTTGTGGTCGATACAGGTGATATAGCGGAATGGTCGTCTTCCCCAATTCCTCTCATGATACTTATGTTGAAGAACAAAGTGTGTGTTTCTACTCTTGCTTTAGTAGAAATCGGTGCGGTTGTGTTGTTGATGAGCTTTTCTTTCAAAAAAATCATTCGACGAAAGTGATATTTGCTTGAGACTAGAATGTTTGCGTAGTGTTGGGGTGAAACTTTGCGCCCTGTTGGTATCTGCTTTGTATCAGTCGCCATTGCTGAAAAGAAATTGTGTGCAAAATTCATCGTATTTTATTTATTTATTTATTATTAGTACCTCGAATGCCCCTTGGTGTGGGGTATTACATGAGGGATGGGCATAATGTTCAAGTGAAGAGGGATTCAATGGCAGTCTTGAAGGAATGTGGATCGGAGTGGTGCACAGCGTCGACAGGCAGTTTGTTCCTGTCCCGAGCGGTCTGAACAAAAAACGAACGAATATGGGCTGTGATCTGTTCTGGGGGCGGATTGACGGCTTTAGGATGGCTGTTGCGACTTGATTGTCGATGAAATGGTAAGATTGCTGAAACATTGAGTGGCTTATGGTAGAACTTGGGAAAAAGGCATAGCCTGAAGATGCAGCGTCGCTTTTCAAGATTAGTAAGATTATCCCGTGATTTGAGTGCAGTGACACTGGAATGATAGGAGTAGTCTGAGAAAATAAACCTGGAAGCGCGATTTTGTAGAGCTTCGAGGGTGTTAGAAATATTAGCTTGATGGGGATCCCAGACTGAGCCTGCGTATTCTATTCTAGGTCTGATAAATGTAAGATAAGTAATTGTTTTCACGGATGCAGAGGCTAGGCGCAAGTTTCGACGGAGGCAACCAAGAGTGCGATTGGCTTCGTTAGTAATGTTCATTATATGCTCTGACCAGATTAGTGTGTCTGAAAGGGTGTCGCAAAGGTAATTGTAAGAGTCAGCAGATGAGATTACCGAGCCATAAATGGTGTATCTTGATGCCTGATAGTTTTTCCGACGCTGAAAAGAAACCAAAGACGTTTTCTTAGTGTTTGGGCACATTAACCATTTGTCGCTCCAAGTTTCAATCCGCTTAAGGTCATCCTGTAAAATTCTAGAGTCAGAGGTGGTGTGGATGGGGCGATAAAGTACGCAGCCGTCTGCGAAAAGGCGGATGTTAGAGGACACGTTACTAGGCAGGTCATTAATATGAATTAGAAACAGCAATGGCACGAGTACTGTACCTTGGGGGACTCCGGAGAGGACTGGAGAAAAAGACGAGGAGCGGTTGTTAGCGCACACAAATTGCTTTCTGTTCGTAAGGAAATTAGAAATCCAATCTAATACAAGGGGGCTAATGCGCAATCTTGAGATTTTAAGTAGTAGTCTTTGATGGGGAACTTTATCGAAAGCCTTTTCGAAATCTAAGAACAGCGCGTCTACAGGTATGTTCAAGTCTAGGTTAGAGCTTTCATTTACGAATGAAGCTAACTGTGCATCACATAAGACGCCGTTGCGAAAGCCATGTTGCCTAGGATGGAAAAAGTTTACACATATTAAAAATTTTACTATGTAAGAGTAGAGGACGTGCTCCATTACCTTGGAACAAACACTTGTTAGTGAAAAATTATAAATACTATATAATATAAATATATGGCACCCATGATGTCATATTATGTATTGATTTTTCTACATGAATGCGGAGCCACCCTGAAATTCGTGGCTAGAGAAAAAAAAGGGTAATATGTTGTCTACTTTTGCGGATGATTCACCCAACCGCAGTGATGGTGCCTTTAGTAACGCAAGATGTGCTCTTACCAGCCAGGGCAGCAATGCTCGTTCCTGTGCACTCTGCTCATCCGTGGACAGTGAATTCCTCATCAGAATCTATTTTGATCCCGTCGGGGCTTAAACTCACTCCAGTTCATGCTTATGACACGCTTATTGTCCGATCAGTGTTTAAGTGCGAGCCTTCCAGCCGAGCCGCCATCTCCGTCAGTATCACCCGCATGTGTAGTAAGTGGCTTCCGTCATCCGAACGGCTAGCATTGGACGGTGTTCTTACCCAGTATGCGTTGGCATTTTATTGCGCTCAGACAGTCATTCCATCTTCGCTGCCAGGTTATCTCACGCAGCAGCAGATTAACACCGGTACCGCTCAACTCATCAGACAGAATCCTTAACGCGTGTCCCAGGGAAAACGGAAAGCGATCAACGAGCAAGTGCAAGCTATGCGACAGAAAGGCGTCATCCGGGGGCATCGAGTTCGTCGGCTACTCATGTTGCACGAGTGAGCAAGCGACCGTGACGCTTTTGCGCAGACTGCCGCGAAGAAAGGCGTCTGCACGCTCCCGCATATTGATGATGCCATGAACTGTCTTCAATGTACGCCGTGCTCCTCGTCGGTTGACCAACGCTCTGACCAACACCAGGTCACCCGGTTTGTAGTGAACTTCCCGGTGAGAGCGGTCATACTGCGCTTTCTGCTGGGCCCGAGCAGTGCTCAGATTCCGGCGTGCTTTGTCCAAAGCCTCCGTCATCCTCGCGCGCAGCCGGGTCGCATAGTCAGCGCGTGCCGACCAAGCAATCGGGGTGTTGCTGCGAACCTGTAGAGTAAGTTCTAACGGGTTCGGCAGCTCCCTGCCAAGGTTGAGAGCGGCAGGTGTGTACCCAGTCGAGCGGTTCACGGTCGACCTGAGAGCAAACCCAATCTCGGGGAGACAGGTGTCCCAGTCGATGTGCGTCTCCGCAAATGCAACGAGCATGTGCTTGATGTTGCGGTTCACGCGTTCCGTGGGATTTGCCTGGGCGTGGTACGTGGTTGTTCTCCTGTGCTTAATGCCAAGGGCCGCACAGGAGTCCACGAAAAGTTTGGCAGTGAAGTACGATGCATTGTCCGTTATCAACTGCCCGGGGTAGCCGAATCGTGTGAACACCTCGATCAGCTTCCCCATGATTACGCGTGCCGTCAGCTTTCGAAGTGGGAACAGTTCCACCCATTTGCTGAAATGGTCTGTGACAACGAGCAGATATTGGTTTCCACTCGGAGTCCTGGGGTAAGGTCCCATGACGTCACAAGCCGCAATTTGCCAAGGACCCTGGCTATTGATCGGCTGCATGAGCCCAGGTGGGCGTCCACCACGTGGCTTGACCCTTTGGCACACGTCGCACGAGCGGGCGTAGCGTATCGCATCCCGCTTCATGCCAGGCCAGGTAGCGAGGCGGCACAACTTGAGGTAAGTCTTAGGGCCACTCGCATGCCCAGCGATGCACGTGTCGTGAAAGTAGCGTAAAAGTGCTCCTCTCAACGTGCGTGGAATCACCACCTTGAAGGACTCGTGTGTATCCTTCTCGGAGGGGATATATCTCAGCAGGATGCCATCGGAGTCGAGCAGATAGGAATCCATCGCGCTCACAGCATTACCAGCTGTGTTCGAGCGCCCCGCACGGACAACAATACCAGTTGCCTCCATGTGCGCCGCGGCCGCGCCGCCCGGCTCCCTGAACCCATCGAACACTTTTCGACAAAATGGATCCTCCCGCTGTGCCTCCAATAGCTCCCTTCTGCTGAAAACGCTCACCACTGAACTGATGCCTTCAAAGTGGTTTACGCTTTCGCCCTGGGAAGGCGGGGTGTCCCTTCCCTCGGGGCGTTGTGTGAGCTGCGCGGCAGTCGCGTTGCTCTGGCTGTCGGGCGCGGCGGAGTGGGCAGTGTTGTTACTTCCCAAGCCGTCAACCGGCGCGCGCGAAAGTGCGTCCGCCACCACGTTGTTCTTGCCCCTCCTGTAGCGCACGGTAAAGTCGTAACGCTGGAGGAGTAGCGCCCATCGCGCTAGGCGTCCGGACGGCTCGCCTAGGCGTCTCAGCCAAGTGAGTGCCATGTGATCAGTCTCAATCACGAAAGCGACTCCATCGACATAGTAGTCGAACTTCCGCAGAGCGAAGATAATCGCGAGACATTCTTTTTCTGTCACGGAATAGTTTCTCTCTGCGGGAGTTAATGAGCGGCTGGCGAACGCCACCGGTCTCAGGCTACCTCCGTGCTCTTGAAGCAGGACTGCTCCTAAGCCCAGGTCACAAGCGTCCGTGTGGATCACAAATTCCCTGTTCAGGTCAGGCAGCCTTAGCTCTGTGGTTTCCGCGAGCGCGCAAGTGAGATGGCGTAGTGCCGCCTCTTGCTAGGGTCCCCAATGCCACTTAACACCTTTCCTTAACAGCGTTGTTAAGGGGGCTTGCAGAGCTGCGCAATCTGGGATAAACTGTCGATAAAAGTTCGTCAGCCCCAGAAAGCGTCTCAGTCCGCCTATATCTGCCGGCGACGGGAACTGCAAAATAGCCCGCAGCTTGTCTTCGCACGGCAGAAGGCGTCCTTTGTCTAGCGTAAACTCCAACAGTGTTATTCGGGTCGCCGCTATCTGGGTCTTGTTCGGTTCAGAGTGATTCCCGCAGACCTCAGCCTTTCCAGTACATCCCTGAGATGGCGTAAGTGCTCATCAAAGGTTTCCGAATACACGACAATGTCATCCAGGTAAGCAAGAGCGTGGTGCCACCTTGCATCGCCTAGGACACGGTCCATCAGACGCTGGTACGTCGCGGGCGCTCCGACCAGGCCAAACGGCATTCGGGTAAACTGGAAAAGTCCCCTGTGACAAGTGAAGGCAGTTTTCTCCCGATCACTAGGGGTCATCTCCACCTGAAAGTATCCTCTGCTAGCATCGAGCGTAGTTAAGTACTTCGCTCCACCAACATTGGACACTCGGAAGTGGGTATGCGTCCTTCCGTGTCACCTCGTTCAGGCGTCGATAGTCCACACAAAGGCGGGTTGTTCCATCCTTTTTGGGCACCAGCACCACTGGAAAGCCCCAGGGGCTGTTTGAACGTTCCACAACGCCTGTATCGAGAAGCTCGTCCAGTGCGTTATCGAGCGCTTTCCTCTTAGCCAAGCTGACTGGCCGAGGATTGCACTTCCATGGAACAGCGTCGCTTGTCTCAATTTTGTGCCTAACCAGCGTAGTGCAGCCAGGCCGCTCCGTGAATACGGCGTCGTACTCGTTTAGGAGCAGAGACAAACGCGCTTTTTCCTCCCCCGACAAGCTGTCTGAGTTGTCCAGCAGCGGGTGGGGAGGCCTGCATGCCGCCGCGGCACAGTATGCAACCGCAGGGGGGACAGGGGGTCGCGCGGGAGGGGAGAGGTTCCCTTCCGCGCTTTTCCTCTCGCCGCGGTCGACAGGCTGGTTGTTCAGCCGGGCCGAAAGCGTTTCGAGGCTCTTTTTCGGGGGATCATTGCGTACGTCTGCGCGCGAAGCATCGGAAAGCGAATGTGCTTTCGACGCTTTTTGGGGTTGAACGAAAGGTTTCAGGGTGCCACATGCTCGCTCCCTATATCCTCCGTTGCAGACGTCAATAACAATGTCCGTCTTGGCGAGGAAGTCTCTACCAAGAATAATTGGAACCGACAGGCCGGGGAGGTGAGCGAAGCGCTGGCGCCTCACTCGTTTCTCCCACCACACCACAAGCCGCGCGGCACCGCTCGCGTGCGCAGTGCCGCTGGCTAATCGAAACGTGAGGTTGCTCGCTCGCAGTCGGAGTCCGTTCCGACGGAGATGCTCGCATACCTCGTCGCCAAACAGGGATGCGCTCGCTCCTGTGTCTAGCAATGCCATGAACTTACGTTGTGCCACTGTAAGCTCAATAAACGGTACTGGCGTGTCGCTGGGTGGTTCCAAACGACAAGCCAGCGGGGCTAGGAGTTCGTGTGACTCACTGAGCACCGCTGTTGACGCCGCCGGCTGCGAAGCGTTGCTTACCGGCGGCTGCGTTCGTTTCCCGAAAGCGCGTGCTCTCGGTTCATGGGGCGTCTGCACTCCCGGGCGTAGTGCCCTCGTTGGTTGCACCGGTAGCAGAGGGTATCCGGCCATTGCCGGGCGGGGCAGTTGTCGCCTCACGCCGATTGACCGTTCCTCCCTGCCGGGCCTACCGTCGCAGATGCCCTTTGGTCTAGCGTCCTCGGGTCGGTATGTCGGTCCCGATTCTGCATACCTTGGCCACGCGCAGCGTGTGCTGACCGCATAGCATACGTGTACGGGTCGAGAGCTCGGTCTGACAGTTCCCAACCGTTTCTCAGTTGCCCGTCACTGAATGCAACCAATTCGGCTCCCCGGGAACGGTTTCGAAAAGTGTCTCCGTTCCAGGCGCATCGCGGCTCAAGTGCCTGCGACGCTGGCGGGGGTGGCCGATACGCGCGGGAGGCGAGTATGTCCGCCTGTATGCGCTTGGCTGCCGAGGCGAGTTCGTCCAAGTCCCTGAACGGTACGCCTCGTAGGTAGGCTGCGAAGGTAGGGTGCGCTTGTCGCGTGACACGCTCTACCTTCTCGCCGTTCGAAGCTGAGGGGTCTGCAAAACGATAGAGTTCGTCCATCGCCCTCACGTACTCAAGCAAGGATTCGTCCGGATGCTGAGTACGCAGCTCCAACTCGCGCCGCAGACGACGCTCGTAATCTGCGGGCAAGAACTCCTCGCGAAACCTCGCTCGGAATTCCTCCATCGTGCGAGACCGATGGCCAGTAAGGCGGAACCAGCGGGCAGCCTGATCAGTCAGTGAGATTGGCACGACATGCGCCAGAATCTCGCCATCGGAAAGCCCTGTCGCCTGCTGGTAGGTCAGCATGCGCTCAAGGTACTCGTTGGCACTGACAAAATCATGGTAGCCACCGTAGCTGGGAAGGTCCACCCTTAGCCTCGGACTCGCCGCTGGAGCGGGTGTTTGCAGGTTGTTCTGCACGATACCCGTGAGGCTCTCTATGAGGCGCAAGGCGTTGCGCAACACAGCCTCTTGGGCCTGGCCAGGTAGTTCTGGCTGAGGGGCCCCGTGGGATGAGCAAGATTGCACATGTCGCGCCATGCTCTCCCTACCTGGCGGCATAGCGCTTGGCGAGAAGTGCCTAGCGTCGCCGCTCGTCTGAGCCAGTGTGTCGTGTGAAGCACCGCTCGACTCAAACGATATCACAGGGGCTAGCGTCAGCCTCTGGGAACACACCTGCAGTAGTTGTTACTGCCGTGCCAAGATGTTGCTGCTGAGAAGCCGTATTGGACAACCACAGCAGGGACTGGATGTCAATCCCGCTCGCCGCCATGGCTAGTCTGTGTGTCGGCAGTCGCTCACACAGACACTCGGTTTGTCACACCTCTGGCCCCACGTTGGGCGCCAAGAATATGGGGGTTATTCTTGTGATAACGCTCAAAGGGCTAGAAGCAGTTGTCGCTCTCTAGCACCAGCGTGCCAGCCCTAGCAGTCAGAGCTGTGACCCCCAACCGGCGGTGCGGTGAGTCGCAACCACGGCGGGTTCGGGCCAGAGGGGACAAACACGAGTATGCTACTCGGATGAGCGTTTATTGCTCCCGAGCAATACAATGCAGCAGCAACAATACAACCACCGTAACGAGCGAGGGTGTTCCGCTCGCGTACGGGGGTGAAAAACACAAAGGGCAGAACGCACGCAAAAATGTGGGGGAAGAAGGTTCCGCTCACCTCGCGTGGTTCCTCGCTCACGGCCCGCGGCGGTCAAGTCGCACACGGTGGCCGGGCGATAAGGGCAGCGGTCTCCGTGGCAGATCTCTGATCCGTGCGTGTGCACGGCTCCCGCCAGAAGACAAACGAGCCTCGGGAGAAACGCGTCTCCTTCCCGGGCTGTGGAGAGGAGGTCTCTCCGTTGTGAAAGGGGAAAGAGGGAAAGTCCCTGCAGCGGCGTCGCGGCGGGGCGAGAAAGGAAGCCGGGGAGGCGTGAGTGCCCTCCCTCGCAAACCTTCCGAACGGCGCGCGCATAGCATCGCGTGATAATTAAGCGCGGCCGTTACAATGGGGCAGGGGATTCATGTGTATCCCCACAACATGTACCGATGACGGGAGTGCAGACAAAGAGCCAAATGGATTTGGCTTGACGGGGTCTGTACCCCCTACAGAAATGGCACTATGCACAATAAAAAGAACGCAAAAATACAATAATGGATAAACGAAAAAAAGCATTAGTGAACATTCTATGCTATAACAGAAGTACATACGGCCAAAAAAAATCAATGATAGAATGCTGAAAGGATTCAAATAGCAGAAAGCATATAGCATAAAATTATACAAATAAAATAGCTTTGAAATTCACAAACATAAATAATAAGTTGCTAACAAGCAAAGAAAATTGGTTAGGCATTCATGGCGTCAGTGTATAATACAGCAAAGCAAACAAAACAAAAAAAGGAATCCACAATGAGCCCATAAAAGGAGAGATACGTTGTTATTAAGTTTCTAATGAGTTTAACAAAGATGGCAGTGTGTGGCGTAACATTTGTTGACCGTAGTTAGTGCGCGTTTTAGGAACGTACCATGTTTCTCTGTGACGTGTGTTTTAAATGTTATAACTCATTGTCAATAGAGATAAATGCTCGAAGAATTTGGTGTTCTGTTTTTTTCGCAGTAGTGAAACGCTTGAGTAAAATACTACGATATATGGAGGTGACCGGCTGTATGTTAAGGGCAATGAAAAGAGGCTGCGTATGAGCGTCATATGAGGAATTAGCGATAGCGCGCACTGCTTTCTTCTGCAAAAGATAAAGTTTTGTGATGTTAGACATCGTGGTGTTTCCCCACACTAAATGGCAGTAATTCAGATGGGACAGGAAGAGACAGTTGTAAAGCAGCTTTTTCACGCTCAAGGGAAGAAAAACTCGAAGTTTCTTTAGTATTCCCACAACACGAGCGATTTTGTTAGCAACTGAGTCTGTACAAAGATTCCAAAGTAAGTTCTCTTGATATACGACCCCGAGGCACTTAATGGATGGCACAATGTTGATAACCGAAGAACCCATTTGCAAATGGCCGTCAATGTGGACATTTTTGTTTTTAGGTTGAAAAAGTACAGCCTTTGTCTTGCTTTTATTTATAGACAGTGAATTCAATGAACTCCATCGATTGAGTTCGCTTAAAGCAGCGTTCGCAAGAGCCAACAGGTCCCTTGCGCAACCAGATGTAAAAAACAGACTAGTGTCGTCAGCGTATATTATGAATTGGGCAGTGGTGTCAATATTTATTATGTCGTTAATGTAAATATTAAATAACAAAGGTTCAAGAATGCTTCCTTGAGGTACACCAGAATGAATGGGTAAGTTATCTGAAAGACAGTTATTTATTGAAACCCTCTGACACCTGAACTGCAGATAGCTTTTGATTAAGCTAAGGAATGGGCCCCTGAAACCATAAATTTCAAGTTTGGTTAGCAGTGTGGTGTGTTTAATTGCGTCAAAGGCCTTTGAAAAATCGACGAAAACGCCTAATGTCACAAAATTTTGCTCAAATGCTTGTAATATTAGTTCCTTTTGTGTTAGTAGAGCTCACTCTGTCGAACGACCCTTTTGGAAACCGAACTGACAGTCAGTAAGAATATTATGTTTTCCGCAGAAAGCGGTCATTCTGAGTGTTATTAATTTTTCTAGGCATTTTGAAAATACAGGTAAAATGGATATTGGTCTGTAGTTAGACATGTTGTTTCTATCACCGGCTTTGAAGAGCACTGTAACCCTTGCGAGTTGCATGCGCTTAGGAAATATACTGTTTACAAAGCACAAATTATACACATGCTCAAGAACTGGACATATCAGATCTCAGGAGATAGTGTGATCACATCACACTAACCTGGACTGCTTTCAATTCAGTCGTTTCGGAATAGATATTTTGTGCTTCTTTCCTTGTTCAGTCCAGTCAAACTAAAACTTTGCGTTCTGTGTAGCAGGTAGAATCTACAGTGATTTCGGCTCAGTGTCTTGCAAGCATGACGCAGTTTTACTAGAGCCGTGACATTTTCTTAAAAATAACAGGCCTTTGGTGTATTATGCGCTGAACCTTGAGTGTGAAGAGGAGAATTGTATGGCTTCAATTTCTGCACAGGTGAGACATCAGGGTGAAAATACCGGCTCGAAAGACAGGGATGTGAAGGGAGGCAAAACAAGCGCTGACGTGCACCTAAATGTATTGAAGTGACCAGGAAATATATAGAAAAGCCAAGCAGCACCACAAACCACACAATTACAGACACGCATACATCACAACGTGAGTCGAAAATTGCCCCGGGCATTCCCTGATGGAGATAGTCGAACTTGGTGCGTGATGTTCACGCCTTGGACGGTACACTTACACATGCGTTACCGAGTCGTTAGATGTGTCTAGCCTTCTTGAAGAAGTTCGCGGTTGATTTAGTAGTTGAATGATCTAGAAAGGTGTCATCAATATTCGCTCACCAGGGGGATTCTAAAGGGTAGCCCCAGGTTGTGCGAGCGTCACTGAAGTCTCCGCCAACTAAAATAGGTGTGCTGGAGAAGTTATTGCGTAGGAAAAGAATCCAATCTGGGTGAAGAGATGCTGTTCCCGGACGACCATAGAAAGGTACAAGTATCAGCGGTGTATGTGCATGTTTAACGAGAAGGCTAACGGCCTCTTCGCGAGTGTTTCACCAACGTGAAAGATCGATCGCTGTATGGGGAACAGAACGACGAACATAAACTGCCATAAATTGGCCTTGAAGGCCCATGCCTGCCCTGCCCTGCCCTGCCCTGCCATTCGTACCCACTTTCGATAATGTTCGCAGTTACACTGAATCCCTTGCCGACCATAAGCAGCTTAAGGCTGTCCGAGGCACATTAAAAATTACACAGTCCATTCACCAACCTTGCACAAAATACCTTTTTCCTGTCCATATATAGTCGATTCGCGGCAATGCTCAAGATCTGCATAGTATTCATGTTTATACAATGACACCTCGTGACACATCAGACATGCCGCCGCCGTCCCCTCTTCAACAGATAATTTCCTGTCCCATGTTCCCGAGAAACAGGCTTCGCGCCAGCGAACATGTGCTCTAATTCGTCCATGTTCGTAACCTCTCCCTATACTCTTTCTCGGGAGGAGGAGGTATCTGTGCGCCGGATTCGAGCAGGAGCGGCTCTGACTTCCAGTGTGCGTGATCGGTGGCGTGACAAACGTTTAGAAGTGATTGACAAGTGCCCCTATAGTGGTTCAGCGCCAGACATTTGTGACGAAGTACACTTGCTGTGGACTTCCCCGGCTACAGCCTCAATGAGACGATGCTTCCTAAGGAAGGTAGGCCTGCGATGGGACGTTGCAAGCGTGGTGTCATCTAATCATGGTGTCGTCTGGTCGGGGCGGGAAACAGGGGCGACCGGCGAGGCCGGCAATGGTCAGGCGGGCTGGGGCAAGGCCCAGCGGTGTGGACCAGAACACATGACCTACGGCCAGGGCAGATGCAGGTGTCAACAGTCGTACCTGCCTTGTACGTATTTTACTTTTGCAGCAGAGGTAGGCAAGGCGCCTCAATTTTTCACAAAAGGGTCACAGTGCGGCGGGGATAATTTTGCACCTTTCGCGGGGGCAGTTGACCGCTCGCACGCTGGAGGGTCAAGGCTACTCTGCCCCCTTCCCAAGTTTATCGCCGGCAAGCGAGCGTTTTCACGATGTAGGGACGGGAAGCGACCGGTTGAATGCCCCTGCACCATTCTCGACCTTCGCAAGTTAGCCTCGCTTCTCGTCGTAGCCTTGCCTCGCGTCTGCTTCAGTTTCTTCGTGTTTCTTCCCCCAATACTTTTGTTAACATCTGCGAATCGTTGGCGCACTGGGCCTTGAGGATTTGTTTGTTTGTTTTTGTTTGTTTGTCAGGAGAACGCGGTGGCGGGAAAATCGCGAGCCGAGCAGTTGGCTTGGATATCTCGGTGCGTGCGGAAGTGTGTGAGGTCAGCCAGGGAAGTGGTCGGCAAGCGAGCCTAGGCGAGTGTCTGACGCGTAGAGCGTGAAGACGGCGGCCTCGAAGACGCGTCGAAGACGCGTGGCCCAAGTTCGCCCGTATCCGCAACCCCCCATCAGCACCGCGCGCCTTCGCAGCCCGACGTTCCATGTGACCGCACCTTGACACCCCGCAGCTAAGCCACCGTTTCTCCCAAATCGCTTGAACCCTTTTCCTTGGTCCTGTCACCCTTTCTTGTCCGAACCTTTTGTATAGTCCTCCTTTGTTCTTGTAACGTTGTGGTATTGATCTCGCCCTTGTGTTTTCCTCTTCCTGTTAATAGTTGATTGTGTTTTCATTGTTTTTGTTATTTGGGCTTTGTCACTATTGCGCGGGCTTGTTTTGTGACCCTTTGTTGTCGTTCTTTGCGCAAGTAAAATGATGGGTTAAGAAGCTTGGCTACGCCTCATGTCTCCGGTCAAGGGCTAATCAGGCTAGGCCCCTATCACCGGTCAGCAGTCGAACCTCACCTTTTGAACGCGGGGTGGAGAACTTTGTCACTCCTCCCCTCCAAACTTGCGGAGAGTGCAGTGGTGGGCAGGTTGGCCCGATTAATTATAATTTCGGCGCCAGCCAAACTTCAAGAGCCCACGACATCGTGACAGCAGGACGCCGAAACTAAAAGACCAGGAGGGTGATGATTGCCCCGCACCTCACAACAAATGTTACGTGGCGGCTAGCCGAAGAATGACAAGTTATGATTGCTTATAATGAAGCGATTTTAATGGCCGCCGGCCTAGCACGAGTGCTCCGTCGAACACCACTACCAGCATAGGCGGTGTATGGCTTCGGAATTTTACGGTTGTTTAATTCTTCCAACAGCTCTTCACATGAAATTATTGCCACTGATTTGCTAGAGTGCCGAACCGTTTCCTTTCTACGAGAATCACCGCTAACTGGTAAATTTCTAGAATTTAAGCAAATATTATAACTTGCAAAAATATGCTCTCCCTTCCCTTTTAATTGGTACAAAGCTTAAACTAATCCAGTGCTTAACGAGTTGAATCAGCAATTTCTTAAGACATTGGTATAAACACTTCTGCACCCTTCAAATGTTATTTTATTAAAGCACCTGTGTAGATCTTCTTATAGTTTGTTCATCATCATAATTTTTCAGTTCCATGTTTTATTTTTTCTAGCTCGACCTTCCCCTTTTTTCCTTCACTTTTTATGCAATATTTTTACCAATCGACGACCAAGTGGCTATCGGGTGCTCTTGAAGACAACTGAGAGAGGGTGTGCATAAGTGTTCTTCAAGCCTCAGGACCATGAGTTACATGCGGCGCTAGCATTTCTTGGTAGAGCCCCCTCTGTAAAGTTTTGTGGGATGTGTTGGATATCCTCATCACTCGGCCTGCAACCACAAGCTGAATCTGCGCCGAGGCCGTTACCTTGGTACCGTACGGATTACTCTCGAAGTAGCTGCTTATGCGTCAACAATGCCTACTGTCCTGGTAGCCCACCTCCGAGAACCTGACACCGTTTGCGTCATGGAGGACGTGGTATTGACGACTGACTATAGCTTTGTGAGTGTGTCAGCAAGCAAACAAGGTGGGCTCTACGTTTATGCTTGCCAACACCTTAGTCTACGTTGCGAAAGTGCGCATATGATTCAGAACGAACCAAGATCTCACAATTTAAAGCGCACGCAAAAAGAATCTCAGAGAATAGTTCCATAAGCCTGCTGGGCCACCGCTCGCAGCTAAGAAGGAGCTTGCAGCTCATGCCCAACCGTCTTCAGAATTCAATATTTCGCACACGGACAGCTTGGCCTTGAGCAGGAAAGCTTACCAGGAAGACTTCAAGGCAGCAAGGTGGGCACCTAATTAAAAAGTTATTGCCTTCGACGCGTTAAACTTCCTCTTCCTCTTGCTGCTCAGTTCTACTGCTGTGCCGACACTTGGAAAAGGCCAACAACTGAGAATCGGACGCCGTTGTCACCGTCTATCTTACACATCTGCCAACTCATCGTGCGAGAATTTGCCCACCTTGCAGCAGCCCTCGAACCCTGAAAAATTTACTCATTTCGTGCGCCGTGAACTAGAGGCACTGAATCCCATTGCATACAAACCGCCGTTGTCGGACAATACGATGACGACATTCTCCCGCAAGCAGGTGTTCGCAAAGAGCTCGTAAACATGGGCATGGGCTCTAGCCGCACACTAGAAAACCTGTGTTCGGAACCTGTCCTTCCTTTGGTAGATACTACTATGCACACCGACCCCTTCACGTCACGTAACTAGTGCCAACATCATGAGGAGTGGCGTATCCCTAAATATTTGTTTCACGCGCCTGCGCAACGGTCACATCTCTTGCCACCGCCGCAATCGTTTGTCCAGGGGAAAGGCAGCCCTCTGCCTTTCCCCGTTGATCATCGTCGCCTCTTCGTGCCGTGCAATTTTCTGGCGCCGCTATGCTCCACACCGCCTAAAGAAGGCTTCGCCTGCTCCTGGGTGCAGCCGCTCACCTTCCTTGCACGTCCATCGTTCTCGTTCCTCTCTTCCTCGCCACACTTTGTCCCCGTTGTCCGCCTAACTCTTCTAATGAAACTTGACGATGCAGCTCCCGGATGACACGCTCCAATTAGGTTTTCATGCTTTCAAACGCTATATGCTATCTTGCGCAAGTGCGCGTATGATTCAAAACCCACAGCGGAGTACCGTTGTTTCTTCTGCATTGCTCCCCTATCTAACCTCCTTGAGTGCTGGTAGATGATGTTTCTATCGCTGCGATCATTGACACTGGCGTTGAAGTATCTGTCCTGGGCGCATCTTTTTGCCGTCGTAATGAGGAAATGATGACCCCTGCCGCTTAGCCCAAAGTTCATGTTGTCGATGACAGCACAGGTGCGTAAGTGGAATGCGCACTGATCGTATAAGCACCACTCGTCATCACGTGTCGGCTCTGTTCACCGACAATAATTTATTTATTTGTCCACACTATCGGTCCTAGTTCCGACCCAGATAGGGGTGGGCACTGAAACACACAACCACAAAGACAAGTTCACAAAGCCGTAAGTCATAACAACACGTGTGCTGTTATAAGCTACTCAGTGCCCTCATGATGTGCTCCACACCACGACCACATTGTGTATATCCGTGAAGATCACATCGCAATCCGTGGCTTCTTACAAGCTCACTTTGACCTCAACCTCAACCGCCCCCTATGCTCTGATGACTCTTCCAGTTATAGTCGACATCTCACCACGGAGTTCCTCCCTATGTCGTCTTTTCTTCCTGTTCTTTACAGCGACTGGGCCGCTTGCTCGATTACCGATGTTGTTCTCCGCCACACCGACGTGCGCGTCACCCACAATGGCTTCTACCTTGCCTTACTTAACCTCCGCCAGTCGAACCAACTTGACCGCAAAGGTATTTTCTTTGCTGATTATCCAACTCTGGCGGTCTGCAGAATTTCTGCCTTCATACTTTCCTCGCCTTCTAATGTCCCTCGATCCCCTCAGTTACCGAATTCCGGTCTGAGTCAGATGACTGGAGAAGACCTGAGCTCATTGCGCCGAGGATCTGCACCCCCTTTTGGTGCCCTGCACTAATATTTTGGAATTTGGTAGCTTTCCTC
Organism: Amblyomma mixtum; assembly: GCF_055824585.1. Taxonomy (NCBI): domain Eukaryota; kingdom Metazoa; phylum Arthropoda; class Arachnida; order Ixodida; family Ixodidae; genus Amblyomma; species Amblyomma mixtum. Next base: position 164,911,433 of record NC_143021.1, read on the forward strand.
TTAGCCAAACGTCCGATCAGTGGCATGCGAATGAGCTATTACTTCCATGACATTAAATACGCCTATAGATTTTAGATAGCCTTATATTCGTCATCACTTAATTTCAACGGATGGTAAGAAAACAAATTACTCCATAAAAAAATTTTCACATCAGTATTTTAGGCTAAATATTGCAGCTATTGAACCAAAAATTACGTAAACACAATAGATGCGAGGACGCGAAGGCATGACGAAGAGGATCGCAAAAGATCCAACACGCTACAATGCTCAAGAAGAACTACTTTAATACTCCAGTGCAAAAAAAGGAAAGAATTTTGCTGTTTTATAGAAAGGCATGCGCTAGTGAAGTATCGCTTTTCTAAATCGTCCAAGATCGCCTGGCATCACTGGAACACACAATGAAGGCTCATGGAATGTCCAAATCCTTTCATAGGTTCATGAAATCTGTGCTGGCCAACGCCTGGGCTATCGCTCCTTCATTCTTTCAACTTGTTCGAGCGAAAAGTGGTTTCTCCAGTCACCTACTTGAGCCTTGCGCACGAAGTCGCCACTCATAGGCAAATTTACGAAATCGATGAAAGCTCGAAGTCCTTTCTGTAGCTCCGGCCTAACATTGTCCAAAAGTGATGGTTCCGTTAGAGTGAGCTGCTGCGAATTATAGTTTAACACCTTCCTCATGTTTTCAATATTGGTCTTCTCGAGAATGCGTTCAACGAGTTCGGGATTTTCCTTCAGCTTCTCTTCTCTGCTGGCGTCGATGAAGGCGGCGATTTGAAAAATATGTTCACGTGTGTTCTTTCTCAGTTCCTCGTAAGTTAAAGAAAGAACGTTGGCGTCATTGCGATGTCTGAACCAGGAAAGGACGTTTTAAAAGCAGTCTCCGTAGTCAACTCGACCTTGGAGAAACATCTCGAAGAAATCGTCAAATGATCCACTCTGGAAATTGTACGCCGGTATATTTCTTGTGTGGTAGTAGAAGGAAACGCAGACGTCGTACGGATTTCTTGCGATATGAATATATTTTGCCTCTGGTGAATAAGGAGCTTTGTGGAAAGGCAAATGCGTCTTAAAGGCCGCTGGTCGGGGAGCATAGATGGCGGCATCCGCGCCTCGCATGTCCAGAAATGGAATCCGGAGTAATGGGTCCATTGGGTCGTCTGGATCTGCGGCGCCCATCAAGATGTTGTAGATAATCCGGTGCGTCCAGCAAGACCCGGATTTGGGGTAGCACACTAAAAAGAGGTCACCCGGTCGTGGCTTGTACGATATGGCAGAGTGGATTGAATCATCCGGGAAGTGCTTGCCTATGTAGATTCCTTCAATATTTCGAAAAATTTCGGCCGCCATTGCTTCAACTTTTAGGTTCCTGAGTCCTGAAAATGAAGGTAATTATTGAATTTACGCAATTAATTTTGGAATTCAGTTCTCACCTGCATGTGTCTGGGATATAAACAAATAAAAACATTGTCCTTCTGTACTTATATTACGGTTCGTATGTAGTTGCAGTTTGGCAGAGTACGACTACATATTTGGTTCTAAATAAACGTGTATTCTAAAAAGCGCCATCCAGAGGTACGTACTCGTATATAGAAGATCGCATATGAAATTGTGCTCGCACTTTTTATCTCCCTGTCTGCATCTCTTCAGAATGAGTGTGCAGCCGACAGGCCTTTGTGTAGCAATAGGTATGTAATTACGGCCAGCACTCCAGTAGCTTTCACTGGTGTCGGACACTGGTCATATTGAACAATCCGATCGCACCAAATCCGAGCCAAAATCTTCCGTTGAGGATTCCTTTCTGTGTTCGCAGCTGGCCTAACGTGATCGCTCTTTTCCGCAACATGACCGCTTATCGTCGTCTGTTACGTAGCACAAATCGATGCTTTCACATTGATTCGAATGTATTCTGTCTAGATTTTTGGATTGTACGCGAGGGACCGTACTCTCTCAGCTATCAGTTTTCCTTTGACCATATCGCGTTTATTCGGTCCTCTGTGAGTGGTCACTCGGACACACCCGCGGCTCAGGCGTCGGTGCCAAGCGAGCCAGCCTATGGGTGGTTGGCGACCGGACCTCGCCGTTGCCTGAAATTCAGTGAAATATGCACCCAATGGTGAGGTCCACCGCAGCGCTCTCTCAAGAGGAGGGGACCCGACCTGACCACTGGCTCCCATTGGCTGCAATGTGCACCCAATGGTGAGGTCCACCGCAGCGCTCTCTCAAGAGGAGGGGACCCGACCTGACCACTGGCTCCCATTGGCTGCAATGTGCACCCAATGGTGAGGTCCACCGCAGCGCTCTCTCAAGAGGAGGGGACCCGACCTGACCACTGGCTCCCATTGGCTGCAATGTGCACCCAATGGTGAGGTCCACCGCAGCGCTCTCTCAAGAGGAGGGGACCCGACCTGACCACTGGCTCCCATTGGCTGCAATGTGCACCCAATGGTGAGGTCCACCGCAGCGCTCTCTCAAAAGGAGGGGACCCGACCTGACCACTGGCTCCCATTGGCTGCAATGTGCTCCCAATGGTGAGGTCCACCGCAGCGCTCTCTCAAGAGGAGGGGACCCGACCTGACCACTGGCTCCCATTGGCTGCAATGTGCACCCAATGGTGAGGTCCACCGCAGCGCTCTCTCAAGAGGAGGGGACCCGACCTGACCACTGGCTCCCATTGGCTGCAATGTGCACCCAATGGTGAGGTCCACCGCAGCGCTCTCTCAAGAGGAGGGGACCCGACCTGACCACTGGCTTCCATTGGCTGCAATGTGCACCCAATGGTGAGGTCCACCGCAGCGCTCTCTCAAGAGGAGGGGACCCGACCTGAATACTGGCTCCCATTGGCTGCAATGTGCACCCAATGGTGAGGTCCACCGCAGCGCTCTCTCAAGAGGAGGGGACCCGACCTGACCACTGGCTCCCATTGGCTGCAATGTGCACCCAATGGTGAGGTCCACCGCAGCGCTCTCTCAAGAGGAGGGGACCCGACCTGACCACTGGCTCCCATTGGCTGCAATGTGCACCCAATGGTGAGGTCCACCGCAGCGCTCTCTCAAGAGGAGGGGACCCGACCTGACCACTGGCTTGCATTGGCTGCAATGTGCACCCAATGGTGAGGTCCGGAAACCGACCACTCAATGGCCAGGTCGCTTGCCACAGACGCTTGAAAGGCTCGTGTATCTGAGTGACCGCTGACAAAGGATGTAATCCACCCGAAATGAACAACGGCAAATGAACAGCTTACACAATAGGCTCCACTTCTACAAAACAAGCTCAACAGGATTCGAATTTCATTACATCAAGGGAATAATCGCCACTAAGTACTGCAGGTAAGCATAATATAGTGGGCTTGAGTCGATAGAGAATACTTCCGAGTGTTGAAAACCGCATTTACGACGTTTTTACTTCCAAGCACCTCTTCATGTAACGACTTCTAGAGCGAGTTAGCTCGTGGAAAATACGAATACTTGTATTGATTTGTCGGTTCCCAGAACGAGGCCAAAGGTTAACAGCGGTGGGTCTCTGGGACCGAGTGCAGGTCACAAGGCTGTGATAAAAATACTAATTTCATATGATTATGAAAATAAAAAATATTATCCTCGAAATTTCAGTTTGACTAGTATTTTAATCGCGCTAAAGCTCAAGATTATCATGTATAAAAACAGACATTGAAAGTAGTTACCAATGTTGATTGCTTGTTTCATGGCATATGACTTATTTGGCAGGAACAACCTGAGTAATGGGCTCATGAGTGCGTCATATATTACTACAAAATTCTTGCAGGTCATTTTTCAAAAGCTCTCAAAGGCTGTAAAAAAAAGAGGTTGTCTTTGCGATATAAATTTGCTAAAAGATCAGATTAAAGTTTGTAAATCCTCTACAACTGCCAGATCTTTTTCGTGTTAGGCGCTTGAAGCTCGATTTCAATTTAGTGTGGCGCGCTGACTAATCCGAAGATTTCAGCTTTTAAACATTTTCTTTCTGAAGATGAATGCACTGAAGCTGTAGTAAAAATTACCTTCAAATGTACTGAACATTTCTTATACGTTGGTGAAACCGAGTTTCATGCAATCAAGTATGAATTCATCTTTTCCATTTGAATGATCTTCTACACCCTTTTATTTTAGTATTTACCTTGTGGGACATGAAATAAATATATAAAAGTGACCACTTATGGTCTTACATACTCTCAGGCCCAAAATAATAGCCAATGGCGGTGCTAGGAGGTACACCCGAATAAATTTTCGAAGCCAGCAAGAATTTGATTACGTATAGGATGCGGTTGTGTTTGATAGTAAAAATCCTCCAGACTGATAGCGTGCCGCAATTTGTCATTGTAAAGAAGGCCTTGATGTGCACTTGTTTCTATAGAAACAAAATAAAAACATCATTACAGCTGTGTTCTCTCGAATCACTTCTCCTTAACTAGGGCAAGGTGCATCGTCACACTCGAACATACTGCTACTTGAAGAAGAAATAGAGGAAATTTAGATGTGGAGGACTTAGAGGTGCGTGTCTGAAGAAATTCGATAACGCGCACTACGTGACCGCATCCAGTATAAATGATGTGGTTGAAAACAGCAAACTATGTGAAACATTACTAAACATATCACTTTCTGGCAGTCCCTGTATGCGGTAGCTCTGTTTAAGAGCGCTAGAAGATCCGTAGAAAAACGAGAAAAATATGTAACCGTTCCTTTGACGAATAAGGTGTATACGTGCATCTAATTCCCTAACAACTTTATGCCAATCGGATAAGAGTATCAGTTTTAGGGGTTGCATGCATCTCCTTCTCATTAAATTTTACATCAAGGTCCCCAAAGGGCGACAAATTAAATTGAGGTGAAAAAAAAGTCGAAGTACCTCTCTGCTGTCGGCCCACCACACTGAATTGAGCGCTGAAGAATTTTGCACCCACAATGTACAGCCGTTAGTGAGAATACCAGGTTTAACGTGAGTATATGCCTGATATCCTTGTGCAAGGACGGAAATGCTCATGAGCGGCAGTAGTATGTAGGCATTCCCAATTGGCCCTTGCAAAAGTGGATGGCAGCATGGGTATAATACTTCACGCTGTGAGCTATCACGCCCCCTACGGGCGACGTTTTTAGAGCATTATAAGGAACACGCCAACCTGATGTGCTCTGCTGCAGAAACCCTGGCTCAGAAGTATCGGGTTGTGTAACAACCCGCACCGACGTTTTGAATCCCGTGCTAACTTTCCCACGAAAGCATGCGTAACATCTGTCTCACCGGATTTGTCAGAGTCTGTGAAAATATGACTCAACTGTATGAGCTGCCGCTTTATATTTTTTCAACTAGACATATCTGGTAGGTGTTCAGTTTTAAAGCCGGAGATTTAAAGCCGGAGCTGACCTGTACATCCGGCACCGTGACTAGCAGTACATGTCGAAAATGTGAGGTTATGCACCTGGGACTCTGTTAGCCTACGCAGTCTGAAAAAATTTCCATCACCGCCATTTAGAATCGGTAGCGGCTTAGTGGCGCTATCAACCTCTACCCGAGCACGTGCGGCAGTGCTGCCATAAAACAGGCTGCCCTGTGGCAAAAGTGGTAGACAGCACATTTTAACGAAGGGAATATTTAGGTCATCCCAGTGCTTTTTCGTATTAGGCGCTGGAAGTTCGATTTCAAATTACTGTTGCGCTGACTAATCTGAAGATTTCATCTTTTAGATGTTTTTCTTTCTAAAGACGAATGCACTGAAGCAGTAGTCAAAATTACCTTTATATGTATTGCACTTTCTTATACGTTGGTGCTCTTGAAAATAATGCCAAACCGAGTTTCGAGCAGTCAAGTATGAATTCACCTCTTCCATTTGAATAATAATCTACACTCTTGTATTTCACTATTTTCCCTTGTCGGACATGTTCTTCAACAAGTGATTGTGTTGCAGCCCACTTCAACTACGCATTTCGAAGTAGCTCCTTTGGAACAGCTGCTGCACTAACTGTGAAAATAGCAAAAGCCGAACGGCATATTTCGTTCATGCGACTGACATCTGAAGTGCCGAAGATAAACAAACACCTTGTGTCGCATTTTTCCGGGACCAATTTTAGAAAGGCAGAGAACTTCAGAAAATCACTAGTATAATCCACGCCATTTCCTCCAAACACACATCACTTCAGATATTGCTGCAGCCGTTTAACATTGTTAAATGTACTAAACATCACTGACACATGTTTGTCAGAGAAGAAACTGGTACATCTTCAGCAGTAATATTAGAGTGCTAGTTACGATATCTTCATTCTTGTTGTATTCTGTACACGATGTCGGTTGTGTTCTTCGTGCAGATGAACTGCACAGGCACTACCACATTCAGATCACCGGGTGTGGATTGTATCAGTGCTTTGCGCCTCGCACTACCTTCATTGGTATCTGGTGGAGTGATGGGCCGCGCTCACGGCCGTGAAGGTTACCAGACTGCAGCAAATATTACCCAGCACAAAGTTGTGCCCGAGGAGCAGCAAACAAGCATTTTTGCTCGAGGAGCCGCTCTTTCCTGCCCAGATACTGTGGCACGCAAAGCCGTCGACAGCCGTCCCATACAATATGGCAGACAGCCTCCGAAGCATCTGAGATATCCGTGGTCTCCAACTTGCCACCGAGAAAGATTGTCCTGTCTCCCGTCTACGTCTCGCAGGCAAATGTCCATTGGCTGGGCAAGCCCATCGTCTTACATACTGAGGGAAAGTTTGCCTCGATGAAGACCCTACACAGCCTAATACATCCAAACTACAAATATAAATTTGGTACTCACTCATCTGCAGATTTCTCAGATGCAAAAGCGGTTATCGTAAGCACTTCAAAATAAAAAAGCGAGTAACCTCATAATTGTCATGGATTTCTGTCATAATTGTGTCATCACTGTGTGAACTAACTAGCGCTAGTTCCTCGTCGCAGCTTTGTCCTGATCGACTGCGAATTCAGTTTTGGCGGCGGGAAGGCAGCTACCTCATTCTGCATCTTTTAAAGCGGCTTCGTTCGTTTTTAGGAGCCTCTTGCTTGCCATCGACCTCTATATTCTGCTTACCTTCACCTTCCACTCTCTTCGAGGGACAGTGCTATGCTGGTCATACTGGAGCTTCATGTCTGCGAGACAGGAGGACTCACGCTGGCATGCTTACTACATGGGCAGCGCCATGAAGCATATCTAAAGGCGGTGCCTGCATAATGGGCCCGGTTTCCAAAAACGCTGAGCGCTCAAGACACGCAATATAGACAGTAGCAGTGGTGTCTACTGAAACGCTAGTACGGTACCTGCGAGTACTAAAATTTTTAGTCGATCTCGTCTTCCAGAGTAGAATCATGAATGGAACGCATTCCAGGAAATATTAGCAACTTTTTAGAAGGCTTGAAAACGGTAAGCACCCTCAGCTAACGGCCAGGTTCCTTGGCTGCTGGAGATGTCGCCAAAATCATCCACTTTTGTTCTGCCAGCGGGACCGCGCGTACGTTCTGCGTGCAGCCTTTTTCACCGAGAGGAGGCAGCACCTTCGCATGCTTCTGTTGCTGTCGGACAGCGCTTTGGTGCTGCTCCTCGCTTTTGCTTCCTTTTGCATCACCGCGTTCAGCCGCTCCTCATTTTTGTGCAGCGAAGCGCGCTGAGCATCCCTTGCTGCTTTCACTGCCTGCTTTCACGTAGCGTTGTCCTCCCTTGCTCGCCCTTATCGACTCGTTCGGTCACCCTGGCCGCCTTTTGGTATTTATGCGCGACTGAATAAAGTCCTCGCTGTTGACACAAGCCACCTTTTCTATTTGATAACTTGTGTGGGTCAATCCTACCGGCATGGCTCCTACATTGCTGCCACCAAATATACAGAAATACAAAACGTAGTGACTTGTGTATGCCAAGTATCTATCCGGCACAGCAATAACCATGAGTACATGCGGCCAGCAGGACCTGTGGCCGAGCAGTTTTTTCCTGCCACGGGTAATACAACCATGCAAAGAGTACAGGCACATGAGAGTAAAAATCTTATGACAGTTTTCGAAATCACTACATTTTGTGCCTAGACTTTGACGTCCAGGAAAATCTAGCATAAGTTCCTTTCAAGTCTGACAGTTTATTCCACACAGCCTTTAAGCTAAGAACGCCAATTCACGATGCTTTGGTTGCACATTCAGCGCACCTTCTGTTGTCACCCTAAATTTTACTGACCAGAAATTACATCGGCACACAGCCCTTTGCTTTCAACTCGCCCTGCGTCTTGTTGGTAGCACATTGAGCGTACCTTCTGTTGTCACCCTAAATTCCCTTCAGCAGAAATTATATATGGACACAGCTCTTTGCTTTCAACTCGCCCTGCGTCTTGTTGGTAGCACATTAGGTTTGGTTTGGTTTATGGGGTTTAACGTCCCAAAGCGACTAAGGCTATGAGAGACGCCGTAGTGGAGGGCTCCGGAAATTTCGACCACCTGGGGTTCTTTAACGTGCACTGACATCGCACAGTACACGGACCTCTAGAATTTCTCCTCCAAAGAAATTCTAGCCGCCGCGGCCGGGATCGAACCCGCATCTTTTGGGTCAGCAGCCGAGCACCATAACCGCTGAGCCACCGCGGCGGCGTTGGTAGCACATTAAGCGTACCTTCTGTTGTCACCCTAAATTCCCCTCAACAGAAATTATATATGGACACAGCCCTTCGCTTTCAACTCGCCCTGCGTCTTGTTGGTAGCACATTAAGCGCACCTTCTGTTGTCACCCTAAATTCCCCTCAACAGAAATTATATATGGACACAGCCCTTTGCTTTCAACTCGCCCTGCGTCTTGTTGGTAGCACATTAAGCGCACCTTCTGTTGTCACCCTAAATTCCCCTCAACATAAATTATATATGGACACAGCCCTTCGCTTTAAACTCGCCCTGCGTCTTGTTGGTAGCACATTAAGCGCACCTTCTGTTGTCACCCTAAATTCCCCTCAACAGAAATTATATATGGACACAGCCCTTTGCTTTCAACTCGCCCTGCGTCTTGTTGGTAGCACATTAAGCGCACCTTCTGTTGTCACCCTAAATTCCCCTCAACAGAAATTATATATGGACACAGCCCTTCGCTTTCAACTCGCCCTGCGTCTTGTTGGTAGCACATTAAGCGCAACTTCTGTTGTCACCCTAAATTCCCCTCAACAGAAATTATATATGGACACAGCCCTTTGCTTTCAACTCGCCCTGCGTCTTGTTGGTAGCACATTAAGCGCACCTTCTGTTGTCACCCTAAATTCCCCTCAACAGAAATTATATATGGACACAGCCCTTTGCTTTCAACTCGCCCTGCGTCTTGTTGGTAGCACATTAAGCGCACCTTCTGTTGTCACCCTAAATTCCCCTCAACAGAAATTATATATGGACACAGCCCTTTGCTTTCAACTCGCCCTTCGTCTTGTTGGTAGCACATTAAGCGTACCTTCTGTTGTCACCCAAATTCCCCTCAACAGAAATTATATATGGACACAGCTCTTTGCTTTCAACTCGCCCTTCGGCTTGTTGGTAGCACATTAAGCGTACCTTCTGTTGTCACCCAAATTCCCCTCAACAGAAATTATATATGGACACAGCCCTTTGCTTTCAACTCGCCCTTCGGCTTGTTGGTAGCACATTAAGCGTACCTTCTGTTGTCACCCTAAATTGCCCTCAACAGAAATTATATATGGACACAGCCCTTTGCTTTCAACTCGCCCTTCGTCTTGTTGGTAGCACATTTAGCATACCTTCTGTTGTCACCCAAATTCCCCTCAACAGAAATTATATATGGACACAGCTCTTCGCTTTCAACTCGCCCTGCGTCTTGTTGGTAGCACATTAAGCGTACCTTCTGTTGTCACCCTAAATTCCCCTCAACAGAAATTATATATGGACACAGCCCTTTGCTTTCAACTCGCCCTGCGTCTTGTTGGCAGCACATTATGCGTACCTTCTGTTGTCACCCTAAATTCCCCTCAACATAAATTATATATGGACACAGCCCTTTGCTTTCAACTCGCCCTGCGTCTTGTTGGTAGCACATTAAGCGGACCTTCTGTTGTCACCCTGAATTCCCCTCAACAGAAATTATATATGGACACAGCCCTTTGCTTTCAACTCGCCCTTCGTCTTGTTGGTAGCACATTAAGCGTACCTTCTGTTGTCACCCAAATTCCCCTCAACAGAAATTATATATGGACACAGCTCTTCGCTTTCAACTCGCCCTGCGTCTTGTTGGTAGCACATTAAGCGTACCTTCTGTTGTCACCCTAAATTCCCCTCAACAGAAATTATATATGGACACAGCCCTTTGCTTTCAACTCGCCCTGCGTCTTGTTGGTAGCACATTATGCGTACCTTCTGTTGTCACCCTAAATTCCCCTCAACATAAATTATATATGGACACAGCCGTTTGCTTTCAACTTGCCCTGCGTCTTGTTGGTAGCACATTAAGCGGACCTTCTGTTGTCACCCTAAATTCCCCTCAACAGAAATTATATATGGACACAGCCCTTTGCTTTCAACTCGCCCTGCGTCTTGTTGGTAGTACATTAAGCGTACCTTCTGTTGTCACCCTAAATTCCCCTCAACAGAAATTATATATGGACACAGCCCTTTGCTTTCAACTCGCCCTGCGTCTTGTTGGTAGTACATTAAGCGTACCTTCTGTTGTCACCCTAAATTCCCCTCAACAGAAATTATATATGGACACAGCCCTTTGCTTTCAACTCGCCCTGCGCCTTGTTGGTAGCACATTAAGCGTACCTTCTGTTGTCACCCTAAATTCCCCTCAACAGAAATTATATATGGACACAGCTCTTCGCTTTCAACTCGCCCTGCTTCTTGTTGGTAGCACATTAAGCGTACCTTCTGTTGTCACCCTAAATTCCCCTCAACAGAAATTATATATGGACACAGCCCTTTGCTTTCAACTCGCCCTGCGTCTTGTTGGTAGCACATTATGCGTACCTTCTGTTGTCACCCTAAATTCCCCTCAACATAAATTATATATGGACACAGCCCTTTGCTTTCAACTCGCCCTGCGTCTTGTTGGTAGCACATTAAGCGGACCTTCTGTTGTCACCCTAAATTCCCCTCAACGGAAATTATATATGGACACAGCCCTTTGCTTTCAACTCGCCCTGCGTCTTGTTGGTAGCACATTATGCGTACCTTCGGTTGTCACCCTAAATTCCCCTCAACATAAATTATATATGGACACAGCTCTTTGCTTTCACCTCGCCCTGCGTCTTGTTGGTAGCACATTAAGAGTACCTTCTGTTGTCACCCTAAATTCCCCTCAACAGAAATTATATATGGACACAGCTCTTTGCTTTCACCTCGCCCTGCGTCTTGTTGGTAGCACATTAAGCGCACCTTTAGTTGTCACCATAAATTCCCCTCAACAGAAATTATATATGGACATAGCCCTTCGCTTTCAACTCGCCCTGCGCCTTGTTGGTAGCACATTAAGCGTACCTTCTGTTGTCACCCTAAATTCCCCTCAACAGAAATTATATATGGACACAGCTCTTTGCTTTCACCTCGCCCTGCGTCTTGTTGGTAGCACATTAAGAGTACCTTCTGTTGTCACCCTAAATTCCCCTCAACAGAAATTATATATGGACATATCCCTTCGCTGTCAACTCGCCCTGCGTCTTGTTGGCAGCACATTAAGCGTACCTTCTGTTGTCACCCTAAATTCCCCTCAACAGAAATTATATATGGACACAGCTCTTTGCTTTCACCTCGCCCTGCGTCTTGTTGGGAGCACATTAAGCGCACCTTTAGTTGTCACCATAAATTCCCCTCAACAGAAATTATATATGGACACAGCTCTTCGCTTTCAACTCGCCCTGCGTCTTGTTGGTAGCACATTAAGCGTACCTTCTGTTGTCACCCTAAATTCCCCTCAACAGAAATTATATATGGACACAGCCCTTTGCTTTCAACTCGCCCTGCGTCTTGTTGGTAGCACATTATGCGTACCTTCTGTTGTCGCCCTAAATTCCCCTCAACAGAAATTATATATGGACACAGCTCTTTGCTTTCACCTCGCCCTGCGTCTTGTTGGTAACACATTAAGAGTACCTTCTGTTGTCACCCTAAATTCCCCTCAACAGAAATTATATATGGACATAGCCCTTCGCTTTCAACTCGCCCTGCGTCTTGTTGGCAGCACATTAAGCGTACCTTCTGTTGTCACCCTAAATTGCCCTCAACAGAAATTATATATGGACACTGCCCTTTGCTTTCAACTCGCCCTGCGTCTTGTTGGTAGCACATTAAGCGCACCTTTAGTTGTCACCATAAATTCCCCTCAACAGAAATTATATATGGACATAGCCCTTCGCTTTCAACTCGCCCTGCGTCTTGTTGGTAGCACATTAAGCGCACCTTTAGTTGTCACCATAAATTCCCCTCAACAGAAATTATATTGAAGAGTTGAAATCTGGGTTAGTTGGTACATTATACTTAAGAAAAACCAGCCAAAAAGGCTGGTGTTTTTTACCTAGGAGTAAGAAGGCTTTATTACCGTACTCGTCTGCACACTCAAAAGTCGTCAAGAGAGGGATTGCCATGAGCTGTTTTCGCAATGCTCTGCAGAAGAGTTGCCACCATAGCATGAAGTCAAGTTTCGACAACCAGGTTAAGCGTTTGCAAGAGGCCGGTTTCCCAAAACCGCTTTTGAATGCTGTGGCAGAGTCGTTGCTGCAAAGAATTAAGAGCCGTGACGAAAAGGTGGCTGACCCTACTAGGGCTGAAAGAAGAAAATTTGAGGTGATGCCTTATGTGCATGGGGCTTCCCACAATATCAAAAAAGTTGCTGCAAGACAAGGTGTCAATGTTGTCTTTTCTGCTCCTTGCAAACTTTCAAGCCTTTGTTCACGTGTCGCGCGTGGCAGAACTAGACCACCTGTTTGTTCGACGCGGCATCAAAACTGCTATGTTCCTTGTGCGACACGGGTGGTTTATAAGATACCGCTGACATGCGAAAAAGTTTACATCGGTCAAACTGGCCGGTGTATAAATGAAAGGCTACGAGAGCACCATAACTCTCTGACTCCGGCTGACGGAGCAAACTTGCCTCGCCATTGCCGCGATTGCGGGTGCTACCCGTTGTTTTCCAATGTTACCTTTCTCGGTAGAGGCAAGGATAAGGTTGAGCGGGAAATCCTCGAAGCATTTCACATTAGCAATCATGGAGATAACTGTGTTAGCACGGCTTCTATCACGTTGATGCAGAAAGAATTAGGTTACTTGTCCCGTTGACACCGCAGTTTGACTATCTTAGGAGATCGCATTTCTTGATTTTTTGGGCTGGTTTTGCGGTGCCGTTGATTTGCGCATGCTCTGTTGGGTTTTCTTGGAGACTGGCTGTTTTTTCAATAAAGCACAGTTGATAGTCCAGTCGTTGTGTGTGCCTCGTCTCTCCTTTGTCCCTGTCTTTTTGGCTGGTTTTTCTTAAGTAGAAATTATATATGGACATAGCCCTTCGCTTTCAACTCGCCCTGCGTCTTGTTGGTAGCACATTAAGCGTACCTTCTGTTGTCACCCTAAATTCCCCTCAACAGAAATTATATATGGACATAGCCCTTCGCTTTCAACTCGCCCTGCGTCTTGTTGGTAGCACATTAAGCGCACCTTCTGTTGTCACCCTAAATTCCCCTCAACAGAAATTATATATGGACACTGCCCTTTGCTTTCAACTCGCCCTGCGTCTTGTTGGTAGCACATTAAGCGCACCTTTAGTCGTCACCATAAATTCCCCTCAACAGAAATTATATATGGACACAGCCCTTTGCTTTCAACTCGCCCTGCGTCTCGTTGGCAGCACATTAAGCGTACCTTCTGTTGTCACCCTAAATTCCCCTCAACAGAAATTATATATGGACACAGCCCTCTGCTTTCACCTCGCCCTGCGCCTTGTTGGTAGCACATTAAGCGTACCTTCTGTTGTCACCCTAAATTCCCCTCAACAGAAATTATATATGGACACAGCTCTTTGCTTTCAACTCGCCCTGCGTCTTGTTGGTAGCACATTAAGAGTACCTTCTGTTGTCACCCTAAATTCCCCCCAACAGAAATTATATATGGACATAGCCCTTTGCATTCAACTCGCCCTACGTCTTGTTGGTAGCACATTGAGAGTACCTTCTGTTGTCACCCTAAATTCCCCTCAACAGAAATTATATATGGACACAGCCCTTTGCATTCAACTCGCCCTGCGTCTTGTTGGCAGCACATTAAGCGTACCTTCTGTTGTCACCCTAAATTCCCCTCAACAGAAATTATATATGGACATAGCCCTTTGCATTCAACTCGCCCTGCGTCTTGTTGGCAGCACATTAAGCGTACCTTCTGTTGTCACCCTAAATTCCCCCCAACAGAAATTATATATGGACATAGCCCTTCGCTTTCAACTCGCCCTGCGTCTTGTTGGCAGCACATTAAGCGTACCTTCTGTTGTCACCCTAAATTCCCCTCAACAGAAATTATATATGGACACAGCTCTTTGCTTTCACCTCGCCCTGCGTCTTGTTGGTAGCACATTAAGCGCACCTTTAGTTGTCACCATAAATTCCCCCCAACAGAAATTATATATGGACATAGCCCTTTGCATTCAACTCGCCCTACGTCTTGTTGGTAGCACATTGAGAGTATCTTCTGTTGTCACCCTAAATTCCCCTCAACAGAAATTATATATGGACACAGCCCTTTGCATTCAACTCGCCCTGCGTCTTGTTGGCAGCACATTAAGCGTACCTTCTGTTGTCACCCTAAATTCCCCTCAACAGAAATTATATATGGACATAGCCCTTTGCATTCAACTCGCCCTGCGTCTTGTTGGCAGCACATTAAGCGTACCTTCTGTTGTCACCCTAAATTCCCCCCAACAGAAATTATATATGGACATAGCCCTTTGCATTCAACTCGCCCTACGTCTTGTTGGTAGCACATTAAGAGTACCTTCTGTTGTCACCCTAAATTCCCCCCAACAGAAATTATATATGGACACAGCCCTTTGCATTCAACTCGCCCTACGTCTTGTTGGTAGCACATTGAGAGTACCTTCTGTTGTCACCCTAAATTCCCCTCAACAGAAATTATATATGGACATAGCCCTTCGCTTTCAACTCGCCCTGCGTCTTGTTGGCAGCACATTAAGCGTACCTTCTGTTGTCACCCTAAATTCCCCTCAACAGAAATTATATATGGACACAGCTCTTTGCTTTCACCTCGCCCTGCGTCTTGTTGGTAGCACATTAAGCGCACCTTTAGTTGTCACCATAAATTCCCCTCAACAGAATTTATATATGGACATAGCCCTTCGCTTTCAACTCGCCCTGCGCCTTGTTGGTAGCACATTAAGCGTACCTTCTGTTGTCACCCTAAATTCCCCTCAACAGAAATTATATATGGACACAGCCCTTTGATTTCAACTCGCCCTGCGCCTTGTTGGTAGCACATTAAGCGTACCTTCTGTTGTCACCCTAAATTCCCCTCAACAGAAATTATATATGGACATAGCTCTTTGCTTTCACCTCGACCTGCGTCTTGTTGGTAGCACATTAAGAGTACCTTTAGTTGTCACCATAAATTCCCCTCAACAGAAATTATATATGGACATAGCCCTTCGCTTTCAACTCGCCCTGCGCCTTGTTGGTAGCACATTAAGCGTACCTTCTGTTGTCACCCTAAATTCCCCTCAACAGAAATTATATATGGACACAGCTCTTTGCTTTCACCTCGCCCTGCGTCTTGTTGGTAACACATTAAGAGTACCTTCTGTTGTCACCCTAAATTCCGCTCAACAGAAATTATATATGGACATAGCCCTTCGCTTTCAACTCGCCCTGCGTCTTGTTGGCAGCACATTAAGCGTACCTTCTGTTCTCACCCTAAATTCCCCTCAACAGAAATTATATATGGACACAGCTCTTTGCTTTCACCTCGCCCTGCGTCTTGTTGGTAGCACATTAAGCGCACCTTTAGTTGTCACCATAAATTCCCCTCAACAGAAATTATATATGGACATAGCCCTTCGCTTTGAACTCGCCCTGCGTCTTGTTGGCAGCACATTAAGCGTACCTTCTGTTGTCACCCTAAATTCCCCTCAACAGAAATTATATATGGACACAGCTACTTGCTTTCACCTCGCCCTGCGTCTTGTTGGTAGCACATTAAGAGTACCTTCTGTTGTCACCCTAAATTCCCCTCAACAGAAATTATATATGGACACAGCCCTTTGCTTTCAACTCGCCCTGCGCCTTGTTGGTAGCACATTAAGCGTACCTTCTGTTGTCACCCTAAATTCCCCTCAACAGAAATTATATATGGACACAGCTCTTTGCTTTCACCTCGCCCTGCGTCTTGTTGGTAGCACATTAAGAGTACCTTCTGTTGTCACCCTAAATTCCCCTCAACAGAAATTATATATGGACATAGCCCTTTACTTTCAACTCGCCCTGCGTCTTGTTGGTAGCACATTATGCGTACCTTCTGTTGTCACCCTAAATTCCCCTCAACAGAAATTATATATGGACACAGCTCTTTGCTTTCACCTCGCCCTGCGTCTTGTTGGTAGCACATTAAGCGCACCTTTAGTTGTCACCATAAATTCCCCTCAACAGAAATTATATATGGACATAGCCCTTCGCTTTCAACTCGCCCTGCGTCTTGTTGGCAGCACATTAAGCGTACCTTCTGTTGTCACCCTAAATTCCCCTGAACAGAAATTATATATGGACACAGCCCTTTGCTTTCAACTCGCCCTGCGCCTTGTTGGTAGCACATTAAGCGTACCTTCTGTTGTCACCATAAATTCCCCTCAACAGAAATTATATATGGACACAGCTCTTTGCTTTCACCTCGCCCTGCGTCTTGTTGGTAGCACATTAAGAGTACCTTCTGTTGTCACCCTAAATTCCCCTCAACAGAAATTATATATGGACATAGCCCTTCGCTTTCAACTCGCCCTGCGTCTTGTTGGCAGCACATTAAGCGTACCTTCTGTTGTCACCCTAAATTCCCCTCAACAGAAATTACATATGGACACCGCCCTTTGCTTTCAACTCGCCCTGCGTCTTGTTGGTAGCACATTAAGCGCACCTTTAGTTGTCACCATAAATTCCCCTCAACAGAAATTATATATGGACATAGCCCTTCGCTTTCAACTCGCCCTGCGTCTTGTTGGTAGCACATTAAGCGTACCTTCTGTTGTCACCCTAAATTCCCCTCAACAGAAATTATATATGGACACAGCTCTTTGCTTTCATCTCGCCCTGCGTCTTGTTGGTAGCACATTAAGAGTACCTTCTGTTGTCACCCTAAATTCCCCTCAACAGAAATTATATATGGACATAGCCCTTCGCTTTCAACTCGCCCTGCGTCTTGTTGGCAGCACATTAAGCGTACCTTCTGTTGTCACCCTAAATTCCCCTCAACAGAAATTATATATGGACACTGCCCTTTGCTTTCAACTCGCCCTGCGTCTTGTTGGTAGCACATTAAGCGCACCTTTAGTTGTCACCATAAATTCCCCTCAACAGAAATTATATATGGACATAGCCCTTCGCTTTCAACTCGCCCTGCGTCTTGTTGGTAGCACATTAAGCGCACCTTTAGTTGTCACCATAAATTCCCCTCAACAGAAATTATATATGGACATAGCCCTTCGCTTTCAACTCGCCCTGCGTCTTGTTGGTAGCACATTAAGCGCACCTTTAGTTGTCACCATAAATTCCCCTCAACAGAAATTATATATGGACATAGCCCTTCGCTTTCAACTCGCCCTGCGTCTTGTTGGCAGCACATTAAGCGTACCTTCTGTTGTCACCCTAAATTCCCCTCAACAGAAATTATATATGGACACAGCTCTTTGCTTTCACCTCGCCCTGCGTCTTGTTGGTAGCACATTAAGAGTACCTTCTGTTGTCACCCTAAATTCCCCTCAACAGAAATTATATATGGACATAGCCCTTCGCTTTCAACTCGCCCTGCGTCTTGTTGGCAGCACATTAAGCGTACCTTCTGTTGTCACCCTAAATTCCCCTCAACAGAAATTATATATGGACACTGCCCTTTGCTTTCAACTCGCCCTGCGTCTTGTTGGTAGCACATTAAGCGCACCTTTAGTTGTCACCATAAATTCCCCTCAACAGAAATTATATATGGACATAGCCCTTCGCTTTCAACTCGCCCTGCGTCTTGTTGGTAGCACATTAAGCGCACCTTTAGTTGTCACCATAAATTCCCCTCAACAGAAATTATATATGGACATAGCCCTTCGCTTTCAACTCGCCCTGCGTCTTGTTGGTAGCACATTAAGCGTACCTTCTGTTGTCACCCTAAATTCCCCTCAACCGAAATTATATATGGACACAGCCCTTTGCTTTCACCTCGCCCTGCGTCTTGTTGGTAGCACATTAAGAGTACCTTCTGTTGTCACCCTAAATTCCCCTCAACAGAAATTATATATGGACACTGCCCTTTGCTTTCAACTCGCCCTGCGTCTTGTTGGTAGCACATTAAGCGCACCTTTAGTTGTCACCATAAATTCCCCTCAACAGAAATTATATATGGACATAGCCCTTCGCTTTCAACTCGCCCTGCGTCTTGTTGGCAGCACATTAAGCGCACCTTCTGTTGTCACCCTAAATTCCCCCCAACAGAAATTATATATGGACACTGCCCTTTGCTTTCAACTCGCCCTGCGTCTTGTTGGTAGCACATTAAGCGCACCTTTAGTTGTCACCATAAATTCCCCTCAACAGAAATTATATATGGACATAGCCCTTCGCTTTCAACTCGCCCTGCGTCTTGTTGGCAGCACATTAAGCGTACCTTCTGTTGTCACCCTAAATTCCCCTCAACAGAAATTATATATGGACACTGCCCTTTGCTTTCAACTCGCCCTGCGTCTTGTTGGTAGCACATTAAGCGCACCTTTAGTTGTCACCATAAATTCCCCTCAACAGAAATTATATATGGACATAGCCCTTCGCTTTCAACTCGCCCTGCGTCTTGTTGGTAGCACATTAAGCGCACCTTTAGTTGTCACCATAAATTCCCCTCAACAGAAATTATATATGGACATAGCCCTTCGCTTTCAACTCGCCCTGCGTCTTGTTGGTAGCACATTAAGCGCACCTTTAGTTGTCACCATAAATTCCCCTCAACAGAAATTATATATGGACATAGCCCTTCGCTTTCAACTCGCCCTGCGTCTTGTTGGCAGCACATTAAGCGTACCTTCTGTTGTCACCCTAAATTCCCCTCAACAGAAATTATATATGGACACAGCTCTTTGCTTTCACCTCGCCCTGCGTCTTGTTGGTAGCACATTAAGAGTACCTTCTGTTGTCACCCTAAATTCCCCTCAACAGAAATTATATATGGACATAGCCCTTCGCTTTCAACTCGCCCTGCGTCTTGTTGGCAGCACATTAAGCGTACCTTCTGTTGTCACCCTAAATTCCCCTCAACAGAAATTATATATGGACACTGCCCTTTGCTTTCAACTCGCCCTGCGTCTTGTTGGTAGCACATTAAGCGTACCTTCTGTGTTCACCCTAAATTCCCCTCAACAGAAATTATATATGGACACAGCCCTTTGCTTTCAACTCGCCCTGCGTCTTGTTGGTAGCACATTAAGCGTACCTTCTATTGTCACCCTAAATTCCCCTGAACAGAAATTATATATGGACACAGCCCTTTGCTTTCAACTCGCCCTGCGTCTTGTTGGTAGCACATTAAGCGTACCTTCTGTTCTCACCCTAAATTCCGCTCAACAGAAATTATATATGGACACAGCCCTTTGCTTTCAACTCGCCCTGCGTCTTGTTGGTAGCACATTAAGCGTACCTTCTGTTCTCACCCTAAATTCCGCTCAACAGAAATTATATATGGATACAGCTCTTTGCTTTCAACTCGCCCTGCGTCTTGTTGGTAGCACATTAAGCGTACCTTCTGTTCTCACCCTAAATTCCGCTCAACAGAAATTATATATGGACACAGCCCTTTGCTTTCAACTCGCCCGGCGTCTTGTTGGTAGCACATTAAGCGTACCTTCTGTGTTCACCCTAAATTCCGCTCAACAGAAATTATATATGGACACAGCCCTTTGCTTTCAACTCGCCCGGCGTCTTGTTGGTAGCACATTAAGCGTACCTTCTGTGTTCACCCTAAATTCCGCTCAACAGAAATTATATATGGACACAGCCCTTTGCTTTCAACTCGCCCTGCGTCTTGTTGGTAGCACATTAAGCGTACCTTCTATTGTCACCCTAAATTCCCCTCAACAGAAATTATATATGGACACAGCCCTTTGCTTTCAACTCGCCCTGCGTCTTGTTGGTAGCACATTAAGCGTACCTTCTGTGTTCACCCTAAATTCCCCTCAACAGAAATTATATATGGACACAGCCCTTTGCTATCAACTCGCCCTGCGTCTTGTTGGTAGCACATTAAGCGTACCTTCTATTGTCACCCTAAATTCCCCTCAACAGAAATTATATATGGACACAGCCCTTTGCTTTCAACTCGCCCTGCGTCTTGTTGGTAGCACATTAAGCGTACCTTCTGTTCTCACCCTAAATTCCGCTCAACAGAAATTATATATGGATACAGCTCTTTGCTTTCAACTCGCCCTGCGTCTTGTTGGTAGCACATTAAGCGTACCTTCACATTAGCACATTAAGCGTAGAGTTGGCACGGAAGCAGCATTTGGAACACCATGGCTCATGCAGCGCATCTTTACCCTTCGCAGACGATCTTCGCGTTCTTGGTACTGCTGTGTCCGCCCCCGGCATACTCGGCGGATGACATTTCCACACCGCTGCTACAATCAAGCGATGACGCATTCTACCAGCAGCCCTTGAACTATCTTCACCTGGATCCACTACAGTTAATGCGCCCGGCTTTCTACGTACCTTCATCGTCGACTCTGACGTCACATCGCAGTGGCAATTTAAGCGGCTGTCTGAGCGACAGTCCGTTTAGTTGGCACGGAAGCAGCATTTGGAACACCATGGCTCATGCAGCGCATCTTTACCCTTCGCAGACGATCTTCGCGTTCTTGGTACTGCTGTGTCCGCCCCCGGCATACTCGGCGGATGACATTTCCACACCGCTGCTACAATCAAGCGATGACGCATTCTACCAGCAGCCCTTCAACTATCTTCACCTGGATCCACTACAGTTAATGCGCCCGGCTTTCTACGTACCTTCATCGTCGACTCTGACGTCACATCGCAGTGGCAATTTAAGCGGCTCTCTGAGCGACAGTGCGTTTAGTTGGAACGGAAGCAGCATTTGGGACACCATGGCTCATGCAGCGCATCTTTACCCTTCGCAGGTGTGTAAAAACGTTTCGCTTTATGCTAAGAAAAGTGACGACCCGTTCTTGCTATTGCTTCCGTGCCAACAAGTGCTTTGTGAAATTGTCTGCGACTGTTTCTCAATGGCGATGCTCATACTGCGCTCCGGTGATGTAGAGACTAATCCGGGGCCCACCACGCGTAATACTGAAGCATTACTTGAACTGCAACATTTGCCCGCCAATCCTTCGGAGCAGATGGAAGTTCTTTTTCGGCTATTAAAGGACCTCCAGGCACGATCTGTAGAATCCGCTAAGGGCCAGGCCGAGTTGGTTAGCGACGTTAAGGCAATTAAGGTTGGTCGAAAGAACATCGAGACCAAAATTGAGGCAATCCAGACGAGGTTAGACAATCTTGAAGAAAAAACAAAGGTATTAGACCGTCTCGATGATTACATTGCTGGAATTCAAGTGTCAGCAAAAGTCCAGACAAATCGGCTCGACTCTTTAAAACTGCGTGTTGACGAACTTGAGGATAGATCTCGACGCAATAATTTAATTTTTCATGGAATCCCTGATTCTCGCGAATCATCGGAACAGTCAGAGTCGAACGTAAGGGCAGCACTAGCCGAAGCAATCAACAGCCTACCCGACACAGCAATAGAACGCGCCCATCGCATAGGTCGCTACACGCCCGATAAGTGTCGCCCAATTGTTGTCAAGTTCGCCAGCACGAAAACAAAAGACAAAGTACTTTCCGCGCGAGCAAAGCTAAAAGAAAATGATGTCTCTATTTCCGAAGATTTTTCGCCCGCCACACGCCATGCCCGAAAAAAACTCATTGAGTACGCTAAAAGCCAGCCCCAACCATGTACTTTCCAGTTAATATACACTAAACTAGTCATGAATAAAAAACAGTTCGTCTGTGACCCGGCAACAGACACCATCAGCGAAAATGCCGCGTACGAACCACGAGATAGCGGCGAGCATGTTGATTGTGAACACGTCCCAAGTTAGGAAAGCGCGAGGGGAAGTGGACAAGACGCGTCCCACGTATCAGTTTTTTTTACTAATATTCGTAGCATCATGAATAAACGCGCTTCCTTAACTTCTGTCTTAGATACTTGCAATACCGATATTTTAGTGCTTACAGAAACGTGGCTGCATTCACAGGTTCAAGATCACGAACTTTTTCAGACCGCTCATCGTTTTTCACTCTATCGTTGTGATCGAACAATGCGACAGGGAGGCGGCGTGCTCTTAGCCATTTCGAAAGATCTTGCATCCCAGTGTATTCATGTATCTACTGACTTAGAAATGGTTTGGGCCATCGTTGAACTAAACCACCAGAAGATAATCATTGGTGTTTGTTACCGCCCCCCAAACCATTCATCTAACTTCGTAAATGAGGTACATGATATCATTAACATCGTTACATGCCGTTATCCCACGTTACCTTTATTTCTGCTTGGCGATTTTAACCTACCAAATATAGTATGGAACACTGGATCTCCAACCTTACAGCCTTTTTCTTCATTAGCCAATGAGTTCTTAGAAATGTGCTCTGTTTTTTCGTTTTCACAACTTGTTACGCAGCCTACAAGAATTATGGAATCTGTCGCAAACACACCGGAGCTTGTATTAACAGCGCAACCTGATCTTGTTTCCGACATCACGTACTTACCCGGCTTGAGCGACCACTCGGCCCTTTCATTCAACTTGAATATCTTGCGACCAAAAACCGTTAAAAAATTCAAACCGTTTCGAAATTATGCAAACGATAATTTTGAAGCCATTAATACTGAATTATCAGTCTTCCTTGACGTCTTTCTACAAGACTTTGACTGCCGTAGTGTTCAGTCTAACTGGAATATGTTTTCTTTCAAAATTGCTGAGTTAACAAACAAATACATCCCACTTCGCGCCCTTGTCTGTAACCATAACGCTCCATGGTACAGCACCTGTCTCAAGCGCTTGTCTAATAAAAAAAAGCGTCTCTACAAATCTGCGAAAGGTTCTGTTAGCATAACACGGTGGACTAAATACAAACTGGCAGCTCATGAGTATTTAACCACGCTTAAACAAGCAAATAATAACTTTCTTCATAATACCCTGCCATCAATGCTTAAAACCGACATAAAAAAATTCTGGCGTGTGATTAACCCCAAAGCGGATGACATGATACCCTTGATTGACAGCTCTTCCAATGTTATTCCAGCTAACGAATGTGCGTCTGTACTTAACGAAGTTTTCCTGCGCAACTTTTCTTCAACTACCAATATTACGCCCCAATCTACGCACAACAATGTTTATCTAGCAATGTTTCCCATAACCATTGAAGCAGAAGGCATCGAATCAATAATTTCAGCTCTAAAACCATCTTCCGCTCCTGGGCACGATTTAATCAACGCGAAATTTTTGAGAAACACGAGCTGTTATTCTTCCATTTTTCTAACAAAGATATTCCAGCAGTCGCTCGAAAAAAGTTCTTTGCCGGCTGAATGGAAGGTAGGGAATGTGATCCCACTCCATAAATCAGGTGACAAGCATTGTCCTTTTAACTACCGGCCTATCTCGCTCACTTGCATCCCATGTAAAATTCTAGAACATGTCCTTGCCTCAAATCTAGCTAGCTTTCTCGAATCTAATTCATTTTTCTCACCATCGTAACATGGCTTCCGCAAGACTTATTCATGTGAAACACAACTAGTATCATTCACGCATCAGCTAAACTTCATCCTTGACCGCTGTTCACTTGCCTACTGTATACTTTTAGATTTCTCGAAAGCATTTGATAAAGTATGCCATAACCTTCTAATGTTTAAGTTACATCAACTTAACATTGATCCCAAACTGCTTGCTTGGATCGAATGCTTTCTTTTTAACCGTTCGCAATTTGTTTCTGCTAATGACTCAACCTCGCAGCCAAGTAAAGTACAGTCCGGAGTACCTCAAGGGTCGGTACTTGGTCCTCTACTTTTTTTAATTTACATTTATGATCTACCCTCTTGTGTTGCCTCTAACATTCATTTATTCGCAGATGATTGCGTCATCTACAGGGAAATAATTTGCGACGATGACATATCTTCTCTTCAATCAGACCTTAACGCTATCTGTATTTGGTGCCAATCATGGTCAATGGAATTAGACATCAAAAAATGTAAATTTCTGCGTGTATCAAGAACATCCGGCCAGCTACCTTCCTATCACCTTAATAATGTCCCTCTAGATCCTGTTTCTTCTTACAAATATCTTGGTATCCATATTACTAGCAACCTCACTTGGTCCATTCACACTTCTTACGTAATTAATAATGCTAATCGCATGCTGGGATATCTAAAACGTAATTTCTCTAAGGCACCTTCTTCCCTAAAACTACTTCTATATAAGACACTGGTCCGCTGAAAGCTAGAGTATGCTGCAGCATTGTGGGATCCCTTTCAACAAAACCTAATTCACTCATTAGAAATGATGCAGAATAATTCTGCTCGTTTTATTGTATGTAATTATAACCGAACTGCCAGCATCTCTGCAATGAAATTAAATCTCAGCCTGCCATCTTTAGCATCTCGCCGTAAAGCCCTTAGACTCTCACTTTTTCACAAGATATTTTATCATCCTTCACTTTGCCACGAACTGATCTCCCGTCCCCAATACATTTCATCAAGGCTAGATCACAATAACAAAGTCGGAATTCCATTTTGCAAAACCAATGCCATGTTTCAGTCATTTCTTCCGCGCACAGCTGCTGAGTGGAATCACCTTCCTGCATCTACCGCTACCATTACTGACAACCAAAGCTTCAAAACGGCATTAGAAAACTTTGTATAAGTAGGAGCATCATCTTTTTCTTTTAATTCTATATTCTTGTTGTTTTTTGTACGAGCGTGTTGTTTGTTTGTTTTTCACTGTATTGCTGCGCTGTATTTTGTGTATTTTGTGTATTATATACTATTAACCAGCACACCAACAACCCAACAGCTAATAATGTATAACTAGGAGCAATCATTTTTGTATTACTAATTAGTTTGCTGCACTGTACATATTTTTTTCTTAAATTTTTGTAACCACTCCCCTCTATAATGCCTCTCGCCCTGAGGGTACACGAAATAAATAAAAAAATTCTGTTGTCACCCTAAATTCCCCTCAACAGAAATTATATATGGACACAGCCCTTTGCTTTCAACTCTCCCTGCGTCTTGTTGGTAGCACATTAAGCGTACCTTCTGTTGTCACCCTAAATTCTCCTCAACAGAAATTATATATGGACACAGCTCTTTGCTTTCAACTCGCCCTGCGTCTTGTTGGTAGCACATTAAGCGTACCTTCTGTTGTCACCCTAAATTCCCTTCAACAGAAATTATACATGGACACAGCCCTTTGCTTTCAACTCGCCCTGCGTCTTGTTGGTAGCACATTAAGCGCACCTTCTGTTGTCACCCTAAATTCCCCTCAACAGAAATTATGCATGGGCACAGCCCTTTGCTTTCAACTCGCCCTGAGTCTTGTTGGTAGCACGTTAAGCGTACCTTCTGTTGTCACCCTAAATTCCCCTCAACAGAAATTATATATGGACATAGCCCTTCGCTTTCAACTCGCCCTGCGTCTTGTTGGCAGCACATTAAGCGTACCTTCTGTTGTCACCCTAAATTCCCCTCAACAGAAATTATATATGGACACTGCCCTTTGCTTTCAACTCGCCCTGCGTCTTGTTGGTAGCACATTAAGCGCACCTTTAGTTGTCACCATAAATTCCCCTCAACAGAAATTATATATGGACATAGCCCTTCGCTTTCAACTCGCCCTGCGTCTTGTTGGTAGCACATTAAGCGCACCTTTAGTTGTCACCATAAATTCCCCTCAACAGAAATTATATATGGACATAGCCCTTCGCTTTCAACTCGCCCTGCGTCTTCTTGGTAGCACATTAAGCGTACCTTCTGTTGTCACCCTAAATTCCCCTCAACCGAAATTATATATGGACACAGCCCTTTGCTTTCACCTCGCCCTGCGTCTTGTTGGTAGCACATTAAGAGTACCTTCTGTTGTCACCCTAAATTCCCCTCAACAGAAATTATATATGGACACTGCCCTTTGCTTTCAACTCGCCCTGCGTCTTGTTGGTAGCACATTAAGCGCACCTTTAGTTGTCACCATAAATTCCCCTCAACAGAAATTATATATGGACATAGCCCTTCGCTTTCAACTCGCCCTGCGTCTTGTTGGCAGCACATTAAGCGCACCTTCTGTTGTCACCCTAAATTCCCCCCAACAGAAATTATATATGGACACTGCCCTTTGCTTGCAACTCGCCCTGCGTCTTGTTGGTAGCACATTAAGCGCACCTTTAGTTGTCACCATAAATTCCCCTCAACAGAAATTATATATGGACATAGCCCTTCGCTTTCAACTCGCCCTGCGTCTTGTTGGCAGCACATTAAGCGTACCTTCTGTTGTCACCCTAAATTCCCCTCAACAGAAATTATATATGGACACTGCCCTTTGCTTTCAACTCGCCCTGCGTCTTGTTGGTAGCACATTAAGCGCACCTTTAGTTGTCACCATAAATTCCCCTCAACAGAAATTATATATGGACATAGCCCTTCGCTTTCAACTCGCCCTGCGTCTTGTTGGTAGCACATTAAGCGCACCTTTAGTTGTCACCATAAATTCCCCTCAACAGAAATTATATATGGACATAGCCCTTCGCTTTCAACTCGCCCTGCGTCTTGTTGGTAGCACATTAAGCGCACCTTTAGTTGTCACCATAAATTCCCCTCAACAGAAATTATATATGGACATAGCCCTTCGCTTTCAACTCGCCCTGCGTCTTGTTGGCAGCACATTAAGCGTACCTTCTGTTGTCACCCTAAATTCCCCTCAACAGAAATTATATATGGACACAGCTCTTTGCTTTCACCTCGCCCTGCGTCTTGTTGGTAGCACATTAAAAGTACCTTCTGTTGTCACCCTAAATTCCCCTCAACAGAAATTATATATGGACATAGCCCTTCGCTTTCAACTCGCCCTGCGTCTTGTTGGCAGCACATTAAGCGTACCTTCTGTTGTCACCCTAAATTCCCCTCAACAGAAATTATATATGGACACTGCCCTTTGCTTTCAACTCGCCCTGCGTCTTGTTGGTAGCACATTAAGCGTACCTTCTGTGTTCACCCTAAATTCCCCTCAACAGAAATTATATATGGACACAGCCCTTTGCTTTCAACTCGCCCTGCGTCTTGTTGGTAGCACATTAAGCGTACCTTCTATTGTCACCCTAAATTCCCCTCAACAGAAATTATATATGGACACAGCCCTTTGCTTTCAACTCGCCCTGCGTCTTGTTGGTAGCACATTAAGCGTACCTTCTGTTCTCACCCTAAATTCCGCTCAACAGAAATTATATATGGATACAGCTCTTTGCTTTCAACTCGCCCTGCGTCTTGTTGGTAGCACATTAAGCGTACCTTCTGTTCTCACCCTAAATTCCGCTCAACAGAAATTATATATGGACACAGCCCTTTGCTTTCAACTCGCCCGGCGTCTTGTTGGTAGCACATTAAGCGTACCTTCTGTGTTCACCCTAAATTCCGCTCAACAGAAATTATATATGGACACAGCCCTTTGCTTTCAACTCGCCCGGCGTCTTGTTGGTAGCACATTAAGCGTACCTTCTGTGTTCACCCTAAATTCCGCTCAACAGAAATTATATATGGACACAGCCCTTTGCTTTCAACTCGCCCTGCGTCTTGTTGGTAGCACATTAAGCGTACCTTCTATTGTCACCCTAAATTCCCCTCAACAGAAATTATATATGGACACAGCCCTTTGCTTTCAACTCGCCCTGCGTCTTGTTGGTAGCACATTAAGCGTACCTTCTGTGTTCACCCTAAATTCCCCTCAACAGAAATTATATATGGACACAGCCCTTTGCTATCAACTCGCCCTGCGTCTTGTTGGTAGCACATTAAGCGTACCTTCTATTGTCATCCTAAATTCACCTCAACAGAAATTATATATGGACACAGCCCTTTGCTTTCAACTCGCCCTGCGTCTTGTTGGTAGCACATTAAGCGTACCTTCTGTTCTCACCCTAAATTCCGCTCAACAGAAATTATATATGGATACAGCTCTTTGCTTTCAACTCGCCCTGCGTCTTGTTGGTAGCACATTAAGCGTACCTTCACATTAGCACATTAAGCGTAGAGTTGGCACGGAAGCAGCATTTGGAACACCATGGCTCATGCAGCGCATCTTTACCCTTCGCAGACGATCTTCGCGTTCTTGGTACTGCTGTGTCCGCCCCCGGCATACTCGGCGGATGACATTTCCACACCGCTGCTACAATCAAGCGATGACGCATTCTACCAGCAGCCCTTGAACTATCTTCACCTGGATCCACTACAGTTAATGCGCCCGGCTTTCTACGTACCTTCATCGTCGACTCTGACGTCACATCGCAGTGGCAATTTAAGCGGCTGTCTGAGCGACAGTCCGTTTAGTTGGCACGGAAGCAGCATTTGGAACACCATGGCTCATGCAGCGCATCTTTACCCTTCGCAGACGATCTTCGCGTTCTTGGTACTGCTGTGTCCGCCCCCGGCATACTCGGCGGATGACATTTCCACACCGCTGCTACAATCAAGCGATGACGCATTCTACCAGCAGCCCTTCAACTATCTTCACCTGGATCCACTACAGTTAATGCGCCCGGCTTTCTACGTACCTTCATCGTCGACTCTGACGTCACATCGCAGTGGCAATTTAAGCGGCTCTCTGAGCGACAGTGCGTTTAGTTGGAACGGAAGCAGCATTTGGGACACCATGGCTCATGCAGCGCATCTTTACCCTTCGCAGGTGTGTAAAAACGTTTCGCTTTATGCTAAGAAAAGTGACGACCCGTTCTTGCTATTGCTTCCGTGCCAACAAGTGCTTTGTGAAATTTTCTGCGACTGTTTCTCAATGGCGATGCTCATACTGCGCTCCGGTGATGTAGAGACTAATCCGGGGCCCACCACGCGTAATACTGAAGCATTACTTGAACTGCAACATTTGCCCGCCAATCCTTCGGAGCAGATGGAAGTTCTTTTTCGGCTATTAAAGGACCTCCAGGCACGATCTGTAGAATCCGCTAAGGGCCAGGCCGAGTTGGTTAGCGACGTTAAGGCAATTAAGGTTGGTCGAAAGAACATCGAGACCAAAATTGAGGCAATCCAGACGAGGTTAGACAATCTTGAAGAAAAAACAAAGGTATTAGACCGTCTCGATGATTACATTGCTGGAATTCAAGTGTCAGCAAAAGTCCAGACAAATCGGCTCGACTCTTTAAAACTGCGTGTTGACGAACTTGAGGATAGATCTCGACGCAATAATTTAATTTTTCATGGAATCCCTGATTCTCGCGAATCATCGGAACAGTCAGAGTCGAACGTAAGGGCAGCACTAGCCGAAGCAATCAACAGCCTACCCGACACAGCAATAGAACGCGCCCATCGCATAGGTCGCTACACGCCCGATAAGTGTCGCCCAATTGTTGTCAAGTTCGCCAGCACGAAAACAAAAGACAAAGTACTTTCCGCGCGAGCAAAGCTAAAAGAAAATGATGTCTCTATTTCCGAAGATTTTTCGCCCGCCACACGCCATGCCCGAAAAAAACTCATTGAGTACGCTAAAAGCCAGCCCCAACCATGTACTTTCCAGTTAATATACACTAAACTAGTCATGAATAAAAAACAGTTCGTCTGTGACCCGGCAACAGACACCATCAGCGAAAATGCCGCGTACGAACCACGAGATAGCGGCGAGCATGTTGATTGTGAACACGTCCCAAGTTAGGAAAGCGCGAGGGGAAGTGGACAAGACGCGTCCCACGTATCAGTTTTTTTTACTAATATTCGTAGCATCATGAATAAACGCGCTTCCTTAACTTCTGTCTTAGATACTTGCAATACCGATATTTTAGTGCTTACAGAAACGTGGCTGCATTCACAGGTTCAAGATCACGAACTTTTTCAGACCGCTCATCGTTTTTCACTCTATCGTTGTGATCGAACAATGCGACAGGGAGGCGGCGTGCTCTTAGCCATTTCGAAAGATCTTGCATCCCAGTGTATTCATGTATCTACTGACTTAGAAATGGTTTGGGCCATCGTTGAACTAAACCACCAGAAGATAATCATTGGTGTTTGTTACCGCCCCCCAAACCATTCATCTAACTTCGTAAATGAGGTACATGATATCATTAACATCGTTACATGCCGTTATCCCACGTTACCTTTATTTCTGCTTGGCGATTTTAACCTACCAAATATAGTATGGAACACTGGATCTCCAACCTTACAGCCTTTTTCTTCATTAGCCAATGAGTTCTTAGAAATGTGCTCTGTTTTTTCGTTTTCACAACTTGTTACGCAGCCTACAAGAATTATGGAATCTGTCGCAAACACACCGGAGCTTGTATTAACAGCGCAACCTGATCTTGTTTCCGACATCACGTACTTACCCGGCTTGAGCGACCACTCGGCCCTTTCATTCAACTTGAATATCTTGCGACCTAAAACCGTTAAAAAAATCAAACCGTTTCGAAATTATGGAAAAGATAATTTTGAAGCCATTAATACTGAATTATCAGTCTTCCTTGACGTCTTTCTACAAGACTTTGACTGCCGTAGTGTTCAGTCTAACTGGAATATGTTTTCTTTCAAAATTGCTGAATTAACAAACAAATACATCCCACTTCGCGCCCTTGTCTGTAACCATAACGCTCCATGGTACAGCACCTGTCTCAAGCGCTTGTCTAATAAAAAAAAGCGTCTCTACAAATCTGCGAAAGGTTCTGTTAGCATAACACGGTGGACTAAATACAAACTGGCAGCCCATGAGTATTTAACCACGCTTAAACAAGCAAATAATAACTTTCTTCATAATACCCTGCCATCAATGCTTAAAACCGACATAAAAAAATTCTGGCGTGTGATTAACCCCAAAGCGGATGACATGATAACCTTGATTGACAGCTCTTCCAATGTTATTCCAGCTAACGAATGTGCGTCTGTACTTAACGAAGTTTTCCTGCGCAACTTTTCTTCAACTACCAATATTACGCCCCAATCTACGCACAACAATGTTTATCTAGCAATGTTTCCCATAACCATTGAAGCAGAAGGCATCGAATCAATAATTTCAGCTCTAAAACCATCTTCCGCTCCTGGGCACGATTTAATCAACGCGAAATTTTTGAGAAACACGAGCTGTTATTCTTCCATTTTTCTAACAAAGATATTCCAGCAGTCGCTCGAAAAAAGTTCTTTGCCGGCTGAATGGAAGGTAGGGAAGGTGATCCCACTCCATAAATCAGGTGACAAGCATTGTCCTTTTAACTACCGGCCTATCTCGCTCACTTGCATCCCATGTAAAATTCTAGAACATGTCCTTGCCTCAAATCTAGCTAGCTTTCTCGAATCTAATTCATTTTTCTCACCATCGTAACATGGCTTCCGCAAGACTTATTCATGTGAAACACAACTAGTATCATTCACGCATCAGCTAAACTTCATCCTTGACCGCTGTTCACTTGCCTACTGTATACTTTTAGATTTCTCGAAAGCATTTGATAAAGTATGCCATAACCTTCTAATGTTTAAGTTACATCAACTTAACATTGATCCCAAACTGCTTGCTTGGATCGAATGCTTTCTTTTTAACCGTTCGCAATTTGTTTCTGCTAATGACTCAACCTCGCAGCCAAGTAAAGTACAGTCCGGAGTACCTCAAGGGTCGGTACTTGGTCCTCTACTTTTTTTAATTTACATTTATGATCTACCCTCTTGTGTTGCCTCTAACATTCATTTATTCGCAGATGATTGCGTCATCTACAGGGAAATAATTTGCGACGATGACATATCTTCTCTTCAATCAGACCTTAACGCTATCTGTATTTGGTGCCAATCATGGTCAATGGAATTAGACATCAAAAAATGTAAATTTCTGCGTGTATCAAGAACATCCGGCCAGCTACCTTCCTATCACCTTAATAATGTCCCTCTAGATCCTGTTTCTTCTTACAAATATCTTGGTATCCATATTACTAGCAACCTCACTTGGTCCATTCACACTTCTTACGTAATTAATAATGCTAATCGCATGCTGGGATATCTAAAACGTAATTTCTCTAAGGCACCTTCTTCCCTAAAACTACTTCTATATAAGACACTGGTCCGCTGAAAGCTAGAGTATGCTGCAGCATTGTGGGATCCCTTTCAACAAAACCTAATTCACTCATTAGAAATGATGCAGAATAATTCTGCTCGTTTTATTGTATGTAATTATAACCGAACTGCCAGCATCTCTGCAATGAAATTAAATCTCAGCCTGCCATCTTTAGCATCTCGCCGTAAAGCCCTTAGACTCTAACTTTTTCACAAGATATTTTATCATCCTTCACTTTGCCACGAACTGATCTCCCGTCCCCAATACATTTCATCAAGGCTAGATCACAATAACAAAGTCGGAATTCCATTTTGCAAAACCAATGCCATGTTTCAGTCATTTCTTCCGCGCACAGCTGCTGAGTGGAATCACCTTCCTGCATCTACCGCTACCATTACTGACAACCAAAGCTTCAAAACGGCATTAGAAAACTTTGTATAAGTAGGAGCATCATCTTTTTCTTTTAATTCTATATTCTTGTTGTTTTTTGTACGAGCGTGTTGTTTGTTTGTTTTTCACTGTATTGCTGCGCTGTATTTTGTGTATTTTGTGTATTATATACTATTAACCAGCACACCAACAACCCAACAGCTAATAATGTATAACTAGGAGCAATCATTTTTGTATTACTAATTAGTTTGCTGCACTGTACATATTTTTTTCTTAAATTTTTGTAACCACTCCCCTCTATAATGCCTCTCGCCCTGAGGGTACACGAAATAAATAAAAAAATTCTGTTGTCACCCTAAATTCCCCTCAACAGAAATTATATATGGACACAGCCCTTTGCTTTCAACTCTCCCTGCGTCTTGTTGGTAGCACATTAAGCGTACCTTCTGTTGTCACCCTAAATTCTCCTCAACAGAAATTATATATGGACACAGCTCTTTGCTTTCAACTCGCCCTGCGTCTTGTTGGTAGCACATTAAGCGTACCTTCTGTTGTCACCCTAAATTCCCTTCAACAGAAATTATACATGGACACAGCCCTTTGCTTTCAACTCGCCCTGCGTCTTGTTGGTAGCACATTAAGCGCACCTTCTGTTGTCACCCTAAATTCCCCTCAACAGAAATTATGCATGGGCACAGCCCTTTGCTTTCAACTCGCCCTGAGTCTTGTTGGTAGCACGTTAAGCGTACCTTCTGTTGTCACCCTAAATTCCCCTCAACAGAAATTATATATGGACACAGCCTTTTGCTTTCAACTCGCCCTGCGTCTTGTTGGCAGCACATTAAGCGTACCTTCTGTTGTCACCCTAAATTCCCCTCAACAGAAATTATATATGGACACAGCCCTTTGCTTTCAACTCGCCCTGCGTCTTGTTGGTAGCACGTTAAGCGTGCCTTCTGTTGTCACCCTAAATTCCCCTCAACAGAAATTATGCATGGGCACAGCCCTTTGCTTTCAACTCGCCCTGAGTCTTGTTGGTAGCACGTTAAGCGTACCTTCTGTTGTCACCCTAAATTCCCCTCAACAGAAATTATATATGGACACAGCCTTTTGCTTTCAACTCGCCCTGCGTCTTGTTGGCAGCACATTAAGCGTACCTTCTGTTGTCACCCTAAATTCCCCTCAACAGAAATTATATATGGACACAGCCCTTTGCTTTCAACTCGCCCTGCGTCTTGTTGGTAGCACGTTAAGCGTACCTTCTGTTGTCACCCTAAATTCCCCTCAACAGAAATTATATATGGATACAGCCCTTTGCTTTCAACTCGCCCTGCGACTTGTTGGCAGCACATTAAGCGTACCTTCTGTTGTCACCCTAAATTCCCCTCAACAGAAATTATATATGGATACAGCTCTTTGCTTTCAACTCGCCCTGCGTCTTGTTGGCAGCACATTAAGCGTACCTTCTGTTGTCACCCTAAATTCCCCTCAACAGAAATTATATATGGATACAGCTCTTTGCTTTCAACTCGCCCTGCGTCTTGTTGGCAGCACATTAAGCGTACCTTCTGTTGTCACCCTAAATTCCCCTCAACAGAAATTATATATGGATACAGCTCTTTGCTTTCAACTCGCCCTGCGTCTTGTTGGAAGCACATTAAGCGTACCTTCTGTTGTCACCCTAAATTCCGCTCAACAGAAATTATATATGGACACAGCCCTTTGCTTTCAACTCGCCCTGCGTCTTGTTGGCAGCACATTAAGCGTACCTTCTGTTGTCACCCTAAATTCCCCTCAACAGAAATTATATATGGACACAGCCCTTTGCTTTCAACTCGCCCTGCGTCTTGTTGGCAGCACATTAAGCGTACCTTCTGTTGTCACCCTAAATTCCCCTCAACAGAAATTATATATGGATACAGCTCTTTGCTTTCAACTCGCCCTGCGTCTTGTTGGTAGCACGTTAAGCGTACCTTCTGTTGTCACCCTAAATTCCCCTCAACAGAAATTATATATGGACACAGCCCTTTGCTTTCAACTCTCCCTGCGTCTTGTTGGTAGCACGTTAAGCGTACCTTCTGTTGTCACCCTAAATTCCCCTCAACAGAAATTATATATGGATACAGCTCTTTGCTTTCAACTCGCCCTGCGTCTTGTTGGCAGCACATTAAGCGTACCTTCTGTTGTCACCCTAAATTCCCCTCAACAGAAATTATATATGGACACAGCCCTTTGCTTTCAACTCGCCCTGCGTCTTGTTGGCAGCACGTTAAGCGTACCTTCTGTTGTCACCCTAAATTCCCCTCAACAGAAATTATATATGGATACAGCTCTTTGCTTTCAACTCGCCCTGCGTCTTGTTGGCAGCACATTAAGCGTACCTTCTGTTGTCACCCTAAATTCCCCTCAACAGAAATTATATATGGACACAGCCCTTTGCTTTCAACTCGCCCTGCGTCTTGTTGGCAGCACATTAAGCGTACCTTCTGTTGTCACCCTAAATTCCCCTCAACAGAAATTATATATGGATACAGCTCTTTGCTTTCAACTCTCCCTGCGTCTTGTTGGCAGCACATTAAGCGTACCTTCTGTTGTCACCCTAAATTCCCCTCAACATAAATTATATATGGATACAGCTCTTTGCTTTCAACTCGCCCTGCGTCTTGTTGGTAGCACGTTAAGCGTACCTTCTGTTGTCACCCTAAATTCCCCTCAACAGAAATTATATATGGACACAGCCTTTTGCTGTCAACTCGCCCTGCGTCTTGTTGGTAGCACGTTAAGCGTACCTTCTGTTGTCACCCTAAATTCCCCTCAACAGAAATTATATATGGATACAGCTCTTTGCTTTCAACTCGCCCTGCGTCTTGTTGGCAGCACATTAAGCGTACCTTCTGTTGTCACCCTAAATTCCCCTCAACAGAAATTATATATGGACACAGCCCTTTGCTTTCAACTCGCCCTGCGTCTTGTTGGCAGCACATTAAGGGTACCTTCTGTTGTCACCCTAAATTCCCCTCAACAGAAATTATATAAGGATACAGCTCTTTGCTTTCAACTCGCCCTGCGTCTTGTTGGCAGCACATTAAGCGTACCTTCTGTTGTCACCCTAAATTCCCCTCAACAGAAATTATATATGGATACAGCTCTTTGCTTTCAACTCGCCCTGCGTCTTGTTGGCAGCACATTAAGCGTACCTTCTGTTGTCACCCTAAATTCCCCTCAACAGAAATTGTATATGGACACAGCCCTTTGCTTTCAACTCACCCTGCGTCTTGTTGGTAGCAGGTTAAGCGTACCTTTTGTTGTCACCCTAAATTCCCCTCAACAGAAATTATATATGGACACAGCCCTTTGCGTTCAACTCGCCCTGCGTCTTGTTGGTAGCACGTTAAGCGTACCTTCTGTTGTCACCCTAAATTCCCCTCAACAGAAATTATATATGGACACAGCCCTTTGCTTTCAACTCGCCCTGCGTCTTGTTGGTAGCACGTTAAGCGTACCTTCTGTTGTCACCCTAAATTCCCCTCAACAGAAATTATATATGGACACAGCCCTTTGCTTTCAACTCGCCCTGCGTCTTGTTGGTAGCCCGTTAAGCGTACCTTCTGTTGTCACCCTAAATTCCCCTCAACAGAAATTATATATGGACACAGCCCTTTGCTTTCAACTCGCCCTGCGTCTTGTTGGTAGCACGTTAAGCGTACCTTCTGTTGTCACCCTAAATTCCCCTCAACAGAAATTATATATCGACACAGCCCTTTGCTTTCAACTCGCCCTGCGTCTTGTTGGTAGCACGTTAAGCGTACCTTCTGTTGTCACCCTAAATTCCCCTCAACAGAAATTATATATGGACACAGCCTTTTGCTTTCAACTCGCCCTGCGTCTTGTTGGCAGCACATTAAGCGTACCTTCTGTTACCCTAAATTCCCCTCAACAGAAATTGTATATGGACACAGCCCTTTGCTTTCAACTCGCCCTGCGTCTTGTTGGTAGCACGTTAAGCGTACCTTCTGTTGTCACCCTAAATTCCCCTCAACAGAAATTATATATGGACACAGCCCTTTGCTTTCAACTCGCCCTGCGTCTTGTTGGTAGCACATTAAGCGTACCTTCTGTTACCCTAAATTCCCCTCAACAGAAATTGTATATGGACACAGCCCTTTGCTTTCAACTGGCCCTGCGTCTTGTTGGTAGCACATTAAGCGTACCTTCTGTGTTCACCCTAAATTCCCCTCAACAGAAATTATATATGGACACAGCCCTTTGCTTTCAACTCGCCCTGCGTCTTGTTGGTAGCACATTAAGCGTACCTTCTATTGTCACCCTAAATTCCCCTCAACAGAAATTATATATGGACACAGCCCTTTGCTTTCAACTCGCCCTGCGTCTTGTTGGTAGCACATTAAGCGTACCTTCTGTTCTCACCCTAAATTCCGCTCAACAGAAATTATATATGGATACAGCTCTTTGCTTTCAACTCGCCCTGCGTCTTGTTGGCAGCACATTAAGCGTACCTTCTGTTCTCACCCTAAATTCCGCTCAACAGAAATTATATATGGATACAGCTCTTTGCTTTCAACTCGCCCTGCGTCTTGTTGGCAGCACATTAAGCGTACCTTCTGTTCTCACCCTAAATTCCGCTCAACAGAAATTATATATGGACACAGCCCTTTGCTTTCAACTCGCCCGGCGTCTTGTTGGTAGCACATTAAGCGTACCTTCTGTGTTCACCCTAAATTCCCCTCAACAGAAATTATATATGGACACAGCCCTTTGCTTTCAACTCGCCCTGCGTCTTGTTGGTAGCACATTAAGCGTACCTTCTATTGTCACCCTAAATTCCCCTCAACAGAAATTATATATGGACACAGCCCTTTGCTTTCAACTCGCCCTGCGTCTTGTTGGTAGCACATTAAGCGTACCTTCTGTTCTCACCCTAAATTCCGCTCAACAGAAATTATATATGGATACAGCTCTTTGCTTTCAACTCGCCCTGCGTCTTGTTGGTAGCACATTAAGCGTACCTTCTGTTCTCACCCTAAATTCCGCTCAACAGAAATTATATATGGACACAGCCCTTTGCTTTCAACTCGCCCGGCGTCTTGTTGGTAGCACATTAAGCGTACCTTCTGTGTTCACCCTAAATTCCGCTCAACAGAAATTATATATGGACACAGCCCTTTGCTTTCAACTCGCCCGGCGTCTTGTTGGTAGCACATTAAGCGTACCTTCTGTGTTCACCCTAAATTCCGCTCAACAGAAATTATATATGGACACAGCCCTTTGCTTTCAACTCGCCCTGCGTCTTGTTGGTAGCACATTAAGCGTACCTTCTATTGTCACCCTAAATTCCCCTCAACAGAAATTATATATGGACACAGCCCTTTGCTTTCAACTCGCCCTGCGTCTTGTTGGTAGCACATTAAGCGTACCTTCTGTGTTCACCCTAAATTCCCCTCAACAGAAATTATATATGGACACAGCCCTTTGCTATCAACTCGCCCTGCGTCTTGTTGGTAGCACATTAAGCGTACCTTCTATTGTCACCCTAAATTCCCCTCAACAGAAATTATATATGGACACAGCCCTTTGCTTTCAACTCGCCCTGCGTCTTGTTGGTAGCACATTAAGCGTACCTTCTGTTCTCACCCTAAATTCCGCTCAACAGAAATTATATATGGATACAGCTCTTTGCTTTCAACTCGCCCTGCGTCTTGTTGGTAGCACATTAAGCGTACCTTCTGTTCTCACCCTAAATTCCGCTCAACAGAAATTATATATGGACACAGCCCTTTGCTTTCAACTCGCCCGGCGTCTTGTTGGTAGCACATTAAGCGTACCTTCTGTGTTCACCCTAAATTCCGCTCAACAGAAATTATATATGGACACAGCCCTTTGCTTTCAACTCGCCCTGCGTCTTGTTGGTAGCACATTAAGCGTACCTTCTGTTCTCACCCTAAATTCCGCTCAACAGAAATTATATATGGACACAGCCCTTTGCTTTCAACTTGCCCGGGGTCTTGTTGGTAGCACATTAAGCGTACCTTCTGTGTTCACCCTAAATTCCCCTCAACAGAAATTATATATGGACACAGCCCTTTGCTTTCAACTCGCCCTGCGTCTTGTTGGTAGCACATTAAGCGTACCTTCTATTGTCACCCTAAATTCCCCTCAACAGAAATTATATATGGACACAGCCCTTTGCTTTCAACTCGCCCTGCATCTTGTTGGTAGCACATTAAGCGTACCTTCTGTTCTCACCCTAAATTCCGCTCAACAGAAATTATATATGGATACAGCTCTTTGCTTTCAACTCGCCCTGCGTCTTGTTGGTAGCACATTAAGAGTACCTTCTGTTCTCACCCTAAATTCCGCTGAACAGAAATTATATATGAATACAGCTCTTTGCTTTCAACTCGCCCTGCGTCTTGTTGGTAGCACATTAAGCGTACCTTCTGTTCTCACCCAAAATTCCGCTCAACAGAAATTATATATGGATACAGCTCTTTGCTTTCAACTCGCCCTGCGTCTTGTTGGTAGCACATTAAGCGTACCTTCTGTTCTCACCCTAAATTCCGCTCAACAGAAATTATATATGGATACAGCTCTTTGCTTTCAACTCGCCCTGCGTCTTGTTGGTAGCACATTAAGCGTACCTTCTGTTCTCACCCTAAATTCCGCTCAACAGAAATTATATATGGATACAGCTCTTTGCTTTCAACTCGCCCTGCCTCTTGTTGGTAGCACATTAAGCGTACCTTCTATTGTCACCCTAAATTCCCCTCAACAGAAATTATATATGGACACAGCCCTTTGCTTTCAACTCGCCCTGCGTCTTGTTGGTAGCACATTAAGCGTACCTTCTGTTCTCACCCTAAATTCCCCTCAACAGAAATTATATATGGACACAGCTCTTTGCTTTCAACTCGCCCTGCGTCTTGTTGGTAGCACATTAAGAGTACCTTCTGTTGTCACCCTAAATTCCCCCCAACAGAAATTATATATGGACATAGCCCTTCGCTTTCAACTCGCCCTGCGTCTTGTTGGTAGCACATTAAGCGCACCTTCTGTTGTCACCCTAAATTGCCCTCAACAGAAATTATATATGGACACAGCCCTTTGCTTTCAACTCGCCCTGCGTCTTGTTGGCAGCACATTAAGCGTACCTTCTGTTGTCACCCAAATTCCCCTCAACAGAAATTATATATGGACACAGCTCTTTGCTTTCAACTCGCCCTGCGTCTTGTTGGTAGCACATTAAGCGTACCTTCACATTAGCACATTAAGCGTAGAGTTGGCACGGAAGCAGCATTTGGAACACCATGGCTCATGCAGCGCATCTTTACCCTTCGCAGACGATCTTCGCGTTCTTGGTACTGCTGTGTCCGCCCCCGGCATACTCGGCGGATGACATTTCCACACCGCTGCTACAATCAAGCGATGACGCATTCTACCAGCAGCCCTTGAACTATCTTCACCTGGATCCACTACAGTTAATGCGCCCGGCTTTCTACGTACCTTCATCGTCGACTCTGACGTCACATCGCAGTGGCAATTTAAGCGGCTGTCTGAGCGACAGTCCGTTTAGTTGGCACGGAAGCAGCATTTGGAACACCATGGCTCATGCAGCGCATCTTTACCCTTCGCAGACGATCTTCGCGTTCTTGGTACTGCTGTGTCCGCCCCCGGCATACTCGGCGGATGACATTTCCACACCGCTGCTACAATCAAGCGATGACGCATTCTACCAGCAGCCCTTCAACTATCTTCACCTGGATCCACTACAGTTAATGCGCCCGGCTTTCTACGTACCTTCATCGTCGACTCTGACGTCACATCGCAGTGGCAATTTAAGCGGCTCTCTGAGCGACAGTGCGTTTAGTTGGAACGGAAGCAGCATTTGGGACACCATGGCTCATGCAGCGCATCTTTACCCTTCGCAGGTGTGTAAAAACGTTTCGCTTTATGCTAAGAAAAGTGACGACCCGTTCTTGCTATTGCTTCCGTGCCAACAAGTGCTTTGTGAAATTGTCTGCGACTGTTTCTCAATGGCGATGCTCATACTGCGCTCCGGTGATGTAGAGACTAATCCGGGGCCCACCACGCGTAATACTGAAGCATTACTTGAACTGCAACATTTGCCCGCCAATCCTTCGGAGCAGATGGAAGTTCTTTTTCGGCTATTAAAGGACCTCCAGGCACGATCTGTAGAATCCGCTAAGGGCCAGGCCGAGTTGGTTAGCGACGTTAAGGCAATTAAGGTTGGTCGAAAGAACATCGAGACCAAAATTGAGGCAATCCAGACGAGGTTAGACAATCTTGAAGAAAAAACAAAGGTATTAGACCGTCTCGATGATTACATTGCTGGAATTCAAGTGTCAGCACAAGTCCAGACAAATCGGCTCGACTCTTTAAAACTGCGTGTTGACGAACTTGAGGATAGATCTCGACGCAATAATTTAATTTTTCATGGAATCCCTGATTCTCGCGAATCATGGGAACAGTCAGAGTCGAACGTAAGGGCAGCACTAGCCGAAGCAATCAACAGCCTACCCGACACAGCAATAGAACGCGCCCATCGCATAGGTCGCTACACGCCCGATAAGTGTCGCCCAATTGTTGTCAAGTTCGCCAGCACGAAAACAAAAGACAAAGTACTTTCCGCGCGAGCAAAGCTAAAAGAAAATGATGTCTCTATTTCCGAAGATTTTTCGCCCGCCACACGCCATGCCCGAAAAAAACTCATTGAGTACGCTAAAAGCCAGCCCCAACCATGTACTTTCCAGTTAATATACACTAAACTAGTCATGAATAAAAAACAGTTCGTCTGTGACCCGGCAACAGACACCATCAGCGAAAATGCCGCGTACGAACCACGAGATAGCGGCGAGCATGTTGATTGTGAACACGTCCCAAGTTAGGAAATCGCGAGGGGAAGTGGACAAGACGCGTCCCACGTATCAGTTTTTTTTACTAATATTCGTAGCATCATGAATAAACGCGCTTCCTTAACTTCTGTCTTAGATACTTGCAATACCGATATTTTAGTGCTTACAGAAACGTGGCTGCATTCACAGGTTCAAGATCACGAACTTTTTCAGACCGCTCATCGTTTTTCACTCTATCGTTGTGATCGAACAATGCGACAGGGAGGCGGCGTGCTCTTAGCCATTTCGAAAGATCTTGCATCCCAGTGTATTCATGTATCTACTGACTTAGAAATGGTTTGGGCCATCGTTGAACTAAACCACCAGAAGATAATCATTGGTGTTTGTTACCGCCCCCCAAACCATTCATCTAACTTCGTAAATGAGGTACATGATATCATTAACATCGTTACATGCCGTTATCCCACGTTACCTTTATTTCTGCTTGGCGATTTTAACCTACCAAATATAGTATGGAACACTGGATCTCCAACCTTACAGCCTTTTTCTTCATTAGCCAATGAGTTCTTAGAAATGTGCTCTGTTTTTTCGTTTTCACAACTTGTTACGCAGCCTACAAGAATTATGGAATCTGTCGCAAACACACCGGAGCTTGTATTAACAGCGCAACCTGATCTTGTTTCCGACATCACGTACTTACCCGGCTTGAGCGACCACTCGGCCCTTTCATTCAACTTGAATATCTTGCGACCTAAAACCGTTAAAAAAATCAAACCGTTTCGAAATTATGGAAAAGATAATTTTGAAGCCATTAATACTGAATTATCAGTCTTCCTTGACGTCTTTCTACAAGACTTTGACTGCCGTAGTGTTCAGTCTAACTGGAATATGTTTTCTTTCAAAATTGCTGAATTAACAAACAAATACATCCCACTTCGCGCCCTTGTCTGTAACCATAACGCTCCATGGTACAGCACCTGTCTCAAGCGCTTGTCTAATAAAAAAAAGCGTCTCTACAAATCTGCGAAAGGTTCTGTTAGCATAACACGGTGGACTAAATACAAACTGGCAGCCCATGAGTATTTAACCACGCTTAAACAAGCAAATAATAACTTTCTTCATAATACCCTGCCATCAATGCTTAAAACCGACATAAAAAAATTCTGGCGTGTGATTAACCCCAAAGCGGATGACATGATAACCTTGATTGACAGCTCTTCCAATGTTATTCCAGCTAACGAATGTGCGTCTGTACTTAACGAAGTTTTCCTGCGCAACTTTTCTTCAACTACCAATATTACGCCCCAATCTACGCACAACAATGTTTATCTAGCAATGTTTCCCATAACCATTGAAGCAGAAGGCATCGAATCAATAATTTCAGCTCTAAAACCATCTTCCGCTCCTGGGCACGATTTAATCAACGCGAAATTTTTGAGAAACACGAGCTGTTATTCTTCCATTTTTCTAACAAAGATATTCCAGCAGTCGCTCGAAAAAAGTTCTTTGCCGGCTGAATGGAAGGTAGGGAAGGTGATCCCACTCCATAAATCAGGTGACAAGCATTGTCCTTTTAACTACCGGCCTATCTCGCTCACTTGCATCCCATGTAAAATTCTAGAACATGTCCTTGCCTCAAATCTAGCTAGCTTTCTCGAATCTAATTCATTTTTCTCACCATCGTAACATGGCTTCCGCAAGACTTATTCATGTGAAACACAACTAGTATCATTCACGCATCAGCTAAACTTCATCCTTGACCGCTGTTCACTTGCCTACTGTATACTTTTAGATTTCTCGAAAGCATTTGATAAAGTATGCCATAACCTTCTAATGTTTAAGTTACATCAACTTAACATTGATCCCAAACTGCTTGCTTGGATCGAATGCTTTCTTTTTAACCGTTCGCAATTTGTTTCTGCTAATGACTCAACCTCGCAGCCAAGTAAAGTACAGTCCGGAGTACCTCAAGGGTCGGTACTTGGTCCTCTACTTTTTTTAATTTACATTTATGATCTACCCTCTTGTGTTGCCTCTAACATTCATTTATTCGCAGATGATTGCGTCATCTACAGGGAAATAATTTGCGACGATGACATATCTTCTCTTCAATCAGACCTTAACGCTATCTGTATTTGGTGCCAATCATGGTCAATGGAATTAGACATCAAAAAATGTAAATTTCTGCGTGTATCAAGAACATCCGGCCAGCTACCTTCCTATCACCTTAATAATGTCCCTCTAGATCCTGTTTCTTCTTACAAATATCTTGGTATCCATATTACTAGCAACCTCACTTGGTCCATTCACACTTCTTACGTAATTAATAATGCTAATCGCATGCTGGGATATCTAAAACGTAATTTCTCTAAGGCACCTTCTTCCCTAAAACTACTTCTATATAAGACACTGGTCCGCTGAAAGCTAGAGTATGCTGCAGCATTGTGGGATCCCTTTCAACAAAACCTAATTCACTCATTAGAAATGATGCAGAATAATTCTGCTCGTTTTATTGTATGTAATTATAACCGAACTGCCAGCATCTCTGCAATGAAATTAAATCTCAGCCTGCCATCTTTAGCATCTCGCCGTAAAGCCCTTAGACTCTCACTTTTTCACAAGATATTTTATCATCCTTCACTTTGCCACGAACTGATCTCCCGTCCCCAATACATTTCATCAAGGCTAGATCACAATAACAAAGTCGGAATTCCATTTTGCAAAACCAATGCCATGTTTCAGTCATTTCTTCCGCGCACAGCTGCTGAGTGGAATCACCTTCCTGCATCTACCGCTACCATTACTGACAACCAAAGCTTCAAAACGGCATTAGAAAACTTTGTATAAGTAGGAGCATCATCTTTTTCTTTTAATTCTATATTCTTGTTGTTTTTTGTACGAGCGTGTTGTTTGTTTGTTTTTCACTGTATTGCTGCGCTGTATTTTGTGTATTTTGTGTATTATATACTATTAACCAGCACACCAACAACCCAACAGCTAATAATGTATAACTAGGAGCAATCATTTTTGTATTACTAATTAGTTTGCTGCACTGTACATATTTTTTTCTTAAATTTTTGTAACCACTCCCCTCTATAATGCCTCTCGCCC
Organism: Amblyomma mixtum; assembly: GCF_055824585.1. Classification (NCBI taxonomy): domain Eukaryota; kingdom Metazoa; phylum Arthropoda; class Arachnida; order Ixodida; family Ixodidae; genus Amblyomma; species Amblyomma mixtum. The sequence goes on from NC_143021.1 coordinate 164,956,334, forward strand.
TGAGGGTACACGAAATAAATAAAAAAATTCTGTTGTCACCCTAAATTCCCCTCAACAGAAATTATATATGGACACAGCCCTTTGCTTTCAACTCTCCCTGCGTCTTGTTGGTAGCACATTAAGCGTACCTTCTGTTGTCACCCTAAATTCTCCTCAACAGAAATTATATATGGACACAGCTCTTTGCTTTCAACTCGCCCTGCGTCTTGTTGGTAGCACATTAAGCGTACCTTCTGTTGTCACCCTAAATTCCCTTCAACAGAAATTATACATGGACACAGCCCTTTGCTTTCAACTCGCCCTGCGTCTTGTTGGTAGCACATTAAGCGCACCTTCTGTTGTCACCCTAAATTCCCCTCAACAGAAATTATGCATGGGCACAGCCCTTTGCTTTCAACTCGCCCTGAGTCTTGTTGGTAGCACGTTAAGCGTACCTTCTGTTGTCACCCTAAATTCCCCTCAACAGAAATTATATATGGACACAGCCTTTTGCTTTCAACTCGCCCTGCGTCTTGTTGGCAGCACATTAAGCGTACCTTCTGTTGTCACCCTAAATTCCCCTCAACAGAAATTATATATGGACACAGCCCTTTGCTTTCAACTCGCCCTGCGTCTTGTTGGTAGCACGTTAAGCGTACCTTCTGTTGTCACCCTAAATTCCCCTCAACAGAAATTATGCATGGGCCCAGCCCTTTGCTTTCAACTCGCCCTGAGTCTTGTTGGTAGCACGTTAAGCGTACCTTCTGTTGTCACCCTAAATTCCCCTCAACAGAAATTATATATGGACACAGCCTTTTGCTTTCAACTCGCCCTGCGTCTTGTTGGCAGCACATTAAGCGTACCTTCTGTTGTCACCCTAAATTCCCTTCAACAGAAATTATACATGGACACAGCCCTTTGCTTTCAACTCGCCCTGCGTCTTGTTGGTAGCACATTAAGCGCACCTTCTGTTGTCACCCTAAATTCCCCTCAACAGAAATTATGCATGGGCACAGCCCTTTGCTTTCAACTCGCCCTGAGTCTTGTTGGTAGCACGTTAAGCGTACCTTCTGTTGTCACCCTAAATTCCCCTCAACAGAAATTATATATGGACACAGCCTTTTGCTTTCAACTCGCCCTGCGTCTTGTTGGCAGCACATTAAGCGTACCTTCTGTTGTCACCCTAAATTCCCCTCAACAGAAATTATATATGGACACAGCCCTTTGCTTTCAACTCGCCCTGCGTCTTGTTGGTAGCACGTTAAGCGTACCTTCTGTTGTCACCCTAAATTCCCCTCAACAGAAATTATGCATGGGCACAGCCCATTGCTTTCAACTCGCCCTGAGTCTTGTTGGTAGCACGTTAAGCGTACCTTCTGTTGTCACCCTAAATTCCCCTCAACAGAAATTATATATGGACACAGCCTTTTGCTTTCAACTCGCCCTGCGTCTTGTTGGCAGCACATTAAGCGTACCTTCTGTTGTCACCCTAAATTCCCCTCAACAGAAATTATATATGGACACAGCCCTTTGCTTTCAACTCGCCCTGCGTCTTGTTGGTAGCACGTTAAGCGTACCTTCTGTTGTCACCCTAAATTCCCCTCAACAGAAATTATATATGGATACAGCCCTTTGCTTTCAACTCGCCCTGCGACTTGTTGGCAGCACATTAAGCGTACCTTCTGTTGTCACCCTAAATTCCCCTCAACAGAAATTATATATGGATACAGCTCTTTGCTTTCAACTCGCCCTGCGTCTTGTTGGCAGCACATTAAGCGTACCTTCTGTTGTCACCCTAAATTCCCCTCAACAGAAATTATATATGGATACAGCTCTTTGCTTTCAACTCGCCCTGCGTCTTGTTGGCAGCACATTAAGCGTACCTTCTGTTGTCACCCTAAATTCCCCTCAACAGAAATTATATATGGATACAGCTCTTTGCTTTCAACTCGCCCTGCGTCTTGTTGGAAGCACATTAAGCGTACCTTCTGTTGTCACCCTAAATTCCGCTCAACAGAAATTATATATGGACACAGCCCTTTGCTTTCAACTCGCCCTGCGTCTTGTTGGCAGCACATTAAGCGTACCTTCTGTTGTCACCCTAAATTCCCCTCAACAGAAATTATATATGGACACAGCCCTTTGCTTTCAACTCGCCCTGCGTCTTGTTGGCAGCACATTAAGCGTACCTTCTGTTGTCACCCTAAATTCCCCTCAACAGAAATTATATATGGATACAGCTCTTTGCTTTCAACTCGCCCTGCGTCTTGTTGGTAGCACGTTAAGCGTACCTTCTGTTGTCACCCTAAATTCCCCTCAACAGAAATTATATATGGACACAGCCCTTTGCTTTCAACTCTCCCTGCGTCTTGTTGGTAGCACGTTAAGCGTACCTTCTGTTGTCACCCTAAATTCCCCTCAACAGAAATTATATATGGATACAGCTCTTTGCTTTCAACTCGCCCTGCGTCTTGTTGGCAGCACATTAAGCGTACCTTCTGTTGTCACCCTAAATTCCCCTCAACAGAAATTATATATGGACACAGCCCTTTGCTTTCAACTCGCCCTGCGTCTTGTTGGCAGCACGTTAAGCGTACCTTCTGTTGTCACCATAAATTCCCCTCAACAGAAATTATATATGGATACAGCTCTTTGCTTTCAACTCGCCCTGCGTCTTGTTGGCAGCACATTAAGCGTACCTTCTGTTGTCACCCTAAATTCCCCTCAACAGAAATTATATATGGACACAGCCCTTTGCTTTCAACTCGCCCTGCGTCTTGTTGGCAGCACATTAAGCGTACCTTCTGTTGTCACCCTAAATTCCCCTCAACAGAAATTATATATGGATACAGCTCTTTGCTTTCAACTCTCCCTGCGTCTTGTTGGCAGCACATTAAGCGTACCTTCTGTTGTCACCCTAAATTCCCCTCAACATAAATTATATATGGATACAGCTCTTTGCTTTCAACTCGCCCTGCGTCTTGTTGGTAGCACGTTAAGCGTACCTTCTGTTGTCACCCTAAATTCCCCTCAACAGAAATTATATATGGACACAGCCTTTTGCTGTCAACTCGCCCTGCGTCTTGTTGGTAGCACGTTAAGCGTACCTTCTGTTGTCACCCTAAATTCCCCTCAACAGAAATTATATATGGATACAGCTCTTTGCTTTCAACTCGCCCTGCGTCTTGTTGGCAGCACATTAAGCGTACCTTCTGTTGTCACCCTAAATTCCCCTCAACAGAAATTATATATGGACACAGCCCTTTGCTTTCAACTCGCCCTGCGTCTTGTTGGCAGCACATTAAGGGTACCTTCTGTTGTCACCCTAAATTCCCCTCAACAGAAATTATATAAGGATACAGCTCTTTGCTTTCAACTCGCCCTGCGTCTTGTTGGCAGCACATTAAGCGTACCTTCTGTTGTCACCCTAAATTCCCCTCAACAGAAATTATATATGGATACAGCTCTTTGCTTTCAACTCGCCCTGCGTCTTGTTGGCAGCACATTAAGCGTACCTTCTGTTGTCACCCTAAATTCCCCTCAACAGAAATTGTATATGGACACAGCCCTTTGCTTTCAACTCACCCTGCGTCTTGTTGGTAGCAGGTTAAGCGTGCCTTTTGTTGTCACCCTAAATTCCCCTCAACAGAAATTATATATGGACACAGCCCTTTGCGTTCAACTCGCCCTGCGTCTTGTTGGTAGCACGTTAAGCGTACCTTCTGTTGTCACCCTAAATTCCCCTCAACAGAAATTATATATGGACACAGCCCTTTGCTTTCAACTCGCCCTGCGTCTTGTTGGTAGCACGTTAAGCGTACCTTCTGTTGTCACCCTAAATTCCCCTCAACAGAAATTATATATGGACACAGCCCTTTGCTTTCAACTCGCCCTGCGTCTTGTTGGTAGCCCGTTAAGCGTACCTTCTGTTGTCACCCTAAATTCCCCTCAACAGAAATTATATATGGACACAGCCCTTTGCTTTCAACTCGCCCTGCGTCTTGTTGGTAGCACGTTAAGCGTACCTTCTGTTGTCACCCTAAATTCCCCTCAACAGAAATTATATATCGACACAGCCCTTTGCTTTCAACTCGCCCTGCGTCTTGTTGGTAGCACGTTAAGCGTACCTTCTGTTGTCACCCTAAATTCCCCTCAACAGAAATTATATATGGACACAGCCTTTTGCTTTCAACTCGCCCTGCGTCTTGTTGGCAGCACATTAAGCGTACCTTCTGTTACCCTAAATTCCCCTCAACAGAAATTGTATATGGACACAGCCCTTTGCTTTCAACTCGCCCTGCGTCTTGTTGGTAGCACGTTAAGCGTACCTTCTGTTGTCACCCTAAATTCCCCTCAACAGAAATTATATATGGACACAGCCCTTTGCTTTCAACTCGCCCTGCGTCTTGTTGGTAGCACATTAAGCGTACCTTCTGTTACCCTAAATTCCCCTCAACAGAAATTGTATATGGACACAGCCCTTTGCTTTCAACTGGCCCTGCGTCTTGTTGGTAGCACATTAAGCGTACCTTCTGTGTTCACCCTAAATTCCCCTCAACAGAAATTATATATGGACACAGCCCTTTGCTTTCAACTCGCCCTGCGTCTTGTTGGTAGCACATTAAGCGTACCTTCTATTGTCACCCTAAATTCCCCTCAACAGAAATTATATATGGACACAGCCCTTTGCTTTCAACTCGCCCTGCGTCTTGTTGGTAGCACATTAAGCGTACCTTCTGTTCTCACCCTAAATTCCGCTCAACAGAAATTATATATGGATACAGCTCTTTGCTTTCAACTCGCCCTGCGTCTTGTTGGCAGCACATTAAGCGTACCTTCTGTTCTCACCCTAAATTCCGCTCAACAGAAATTATATATGGATACAGCTCTTTGCTTTCAACTCGCCCTGCGTCTTGTTGGCAGCACATTAAGCGTACCTTCTGTTCTCACCCTAAATTCCGCTCAACAGAAATTATATATGGACACAGCCCTTTGCTTTCAACTCGCCCGGCGTCTTGTTGGTAGCACATTAAGCGTACCTTCTGTGTTCACCCTAAATTCCCCTCAACAGAAATTATATATGGACACAGCCCTTTGCTTTCAACTCGCCCTGCGTCTTGTTGGTAGCACATTAAGCGTTCCTTCTATTGTCACCCTAAATTCCCCTCAACAGAAATTATATATGGACACAGCCCTTTGCTTTCAACTCGCCCTGCGTCTTGTTGGTAGCACATTAAGCGTACCTTCTGTTCTCACCCTAAATTCCGCTCAACAGAAATTATATATGGATACAGCTCTTTGCTTTCAACTCGCCCTGCGTCTTGTTGGTAGCACATTAAGCGTACCTTCTGTTCTCACCCTAAATTCCGCTCAACAGAAATTATATATGGACAGAGCCCTTTGCTTTCAACTCGCCCGGCGTCTTGTTGGTAGCACATTAAGCGTACCTTCTGTGTTCACCCTAAATTCCGCTCAACAGAAATTATATATGGACACAGCCCTTTGCTTTCAGCTCGCCCGGCGTCTTGTTGGTAGCACATTAAGCGTACCTTTTGTGTTCACCCTAAATTCCGCTCAACAGAAATTATATATGGACACAGCCCTTTGCTTTCAACTCGCCCTGCGTCTTGTTGGTAGCACATTAAGCGTACCTTCTATTGTCACCCTAAATTCCCCTCAACAGAAATTATATATGGACACAGCCCTTTGCTTTCAACTCGCCCTGCGTCTTGTTGGTAGCACATTAAGCGTACCTTCTGTGTTCACCCTAAATTCCCCTCAACAGAAATTATATATGGACACAGCCCTTTGCTATCAACTCGCCCTGCGTCTTGTTGGTAGCACATTAAGCGTACCTTCTATTGTCACCCTAAATTCCCCTCAACAGAAATTATATATGGACACAGCCCTTTGCTTTCAACTCGCCCTGCGTCTTGTTGGTAGCACATTAAGCGTACCTTCTGTTCTCACCCTAAATTCCGCTCAACAGAAATTATATATGGATACAGCTCTTTGCTTTCAACTCGCCCTGCGTCTTGTTGGTAGCACATTAAGCGTACCTTCTGTTCTCACCCTAAATTCCGCTCAACAGAAATTATATATGGACACAGCCCTTTGCTTTCAACTCGCCCGGCGTCTTGTTGGTAGCACATTAAGCGTACCTTCTGTGTTCACCCTAAATTCCGCTCAACAGAAATTATATATGGACACAGCCCTTTGCTTTCAACTCGCCCTGCGTCTTGTTGGTAGCACATTAAGCGTACCTTCTGTTCTCACCCTAAATTCCGCTCAACAGAAATTATATATGGACACAGCCCTTTGCTTTCAACTTGCCCGGGGTCTTGTTGGTAGCACATTAAGCGTACCTTCTGTGTTCACCCTAAATTCCCCTCAACAGAAATTATATATGGACACAGCCCTTTGCTTTCAACTCGCCCTGCGTCTTGTTGGTAGCACATTAAGCGTACCTTCTATTGTCACCCTAAATTCCCCTCAACAGAAATTATATATGGACACAGCCCTTTGCTTTCAACTCGCCCTGCATCTTGTTGGTAGCACATTAAGCGTACCTTCTGTTCTCACCCTAAATTCCGCTCAACAGAAATTATATATGGATACAGCTCTTTGCTTTCAACTCGCCCTGCGTCTTGTTGGTAGCACATTAAGAGTACCTTCTGTTCTCACCCTAAATTCCGCTGAACAGAAATTATATATGAATACAGCTCTTTGCTTTCAACTCGCCCTGCGTCTTGTTGGTAGCACATTAAGCGTACCTTCTGTTCTCACCCAAAATTCCGCTCAACAGAAATTATATATGGATACAGCTCTTTGCTTTCAACTCGCCCTGCGTCTTGTTGGTAGCACATTAAGCGTACCTTCTGTTCTCACCCTAAATTCCGCTCAACAGAAATTATATATGGATACAGCCCTTTGCTTTCAACTCGCCCTGCGTCTTGTTGGTAGCACGTTAAGCGTACCTTCTGTTGTCACCCTAAATTCCCCTCAACAGAAATTATATATGGACACAGCCCTTTGCTTTCAACTCGCCCTGCGTCTTGTTGGTAGCCCGTTAAGCGTACCTTCTGTTGTCACCCTAAATTCCCCTCAACAGAAATTATATATGGACACAGCCCTTTGCTTTCAACTCGCCCTGCGTCTTGTTGGTAGCACGTTAAGCGTACCTTCTGTTGTCACCCTAAATTCCCCTCAACAGAAATTATATATCGACACAGCCCTTTGCTTTCAACTCGCCCTGCGTCTTGTTGGTAGCACGTTAAGCGTACCTTCTGTTGTCACCCTAAATTCCCCTCAACAGAAATTATATATGGACACAGCCTTTTGCTTTCAACTCGCCCTGCGTCTTGTTGGCAGCACATTAAGCGTACCTTCTGTTACCCTAAATTCCCCTCAACAGAAATTGTATATGGACACAGCCCTTTGCTTTCAACTCGCCCTGCGTCTTGTTGGTAGCACGTTAAGCGTACCTTCTGTTGTCACCCTAAATTCCCCTCAACAGAAATTATATATGGACACAGCCCTTTGCTTTCAACTCGCCCTGCGTCTTGTTGGTAGCACATTAAGCGTACCTTCTGTTACCCTAAATTCCCCTCAACAGAAATTGTATATGGACACAGCCCTTTGCTTTCAACTGGCCCTGCGTCTTGTTGGTAGCACATTAAGCGTACCTTCTGTGTTCACCCTAAATTCCCCTCAACAGAAATTATATATGGACACAGCCCTTTGCTTTCAACTCGCCCTGCGTCTTGTTGGTAGCACATTAAGCGTACCTTCTATTGTCACCCTAAATTCCCCTCAACAGAAATTATATATGGACACAGCCCTTTGCTTTCAACTCGCCCTGCGTCTTGTTGGTAGCACATTAAGCGTACCTTCTGTTCTCACCCTAAATTCCGCTCAACAGAAATTATATATGGATACAGCTCTTTGCTTTCAACTCGCCCTGCGTCTTGTTGGCAGCACATTAAGCGTACCTTCTGTTCTCACCCTAAATTCCGCTCAACAGAAATTATATATGGATACAGCTCTTTGCTTTCAACTCGCCCTGCGTCTTGTTGGCAGCACATTAAGCGTACCTTCTGTTCTCACCCTAAATTCCGCTCAACAGAAATTATATATGGACACAGCCCTTTGCTTTCAACTCGCCCGGCGTCTTGTTGGTAGCACATTAAGCGTACCTTCTGTGTTCACCCTAAATTCCCCTCAACAGAAATTATATATGGACACAGCCCTTTGCTTTCAACTCGCCCTGCGTCTTGTTGGTAGCACATTAAGCGTTCCTTCTATTGTCACCCTAAATTCCCCTCAACAGAAATTATATATGGACACAGCCCTTTGCTTTCAACTCGCCCTGCGTCTTGTTGGTAGCACATTAAGCGTACCTTCTGTTCTCACCCTAAATTCCGCTCAACAGAAATTATATATGGATACAGCTCTTTGCTTTCAACTCGCCCTGCGTCTTGTTGGTAGCACATTAAGCGTACCTTCTGTTCTCACCCTAAATTCCGCTCAACAGAAATTATATATGGACACAGCCCTTTGCTTTCAACTCGCCCGGCGTCTTGTTGGTAGCACATTAAGCGTACCTTCTGTGTTCACCCTAAATTCCGCTCAACAGAAATTATATATGGACACAGCCCTTTGCTTTCAGCTCGCCCGGCGTCTTGTTGGTAGCACATTAAGCGTACCTTTTGTGTTCACCCTAAATTCCGCTCAACAGAAATTATATATGGACACAGCCCTTTGCTTTCAACTCGCCCTGCGTCTTGTTGGTAGCACATTAAGCGTACCTTCTATTGTCACCCTAAATTCCCCTCAACAGAAATTATATATGGACACAGCCCTTTGCTTTCAACTCGCCCTGCGTCTTGTTGGTAGCACATTAAGCGTACCTTCTGTGTTCACCCTAAATTCCCCTCAACAGAAATTATATATGGACACAGCCCTTTGCTATCAACTCGCCCTGCGTCTTGTTGGTAGCACATTAAGCGTACCTTCTATTGTCACCCTAAATTCCCCTCAACAGAAATTATATATGGACACAGCCCTTTGCTTTCAACTCGCCCTGCGTCTTGTTGGTAGCACATTAAGCGTACCTTCTGTTCTCACCCTAAATTCCGCTCAACAGAAATTATATATGGATACAGCTCTTTGCTTTCAACTCGCCCTGCGTCTTGTTGGTAGCACATTAAGCGTACCTTCTGTTCTCACCCTAAATTCCGCTCAACAGAAATTATATATGGACACAGCCCTTTGCTTTCAACTCGCCCGGCGTCTTGTTGGTAGCACATTAAGCGTACCTTCTGTGTTCACCCTAAATTCCGCTCAACAGAAATTATATATGGACACAGCCCTTTGCTTTCAACTCGCCCTGCGTCTTGTTGGTAGCACATTAAGCGTACCTTCTGTTCTCACCCTAAATTCCGCTCAACAGAAATTATATATGGACACAGCCCTTTGCTTTCAACTTGCCCGGGGTCTTGTTGGTAGCACATTAAGCGTACCTTCTGTGTTCACCCTAAATTCCCCTCAACAGAAATTATATATGGACACAGCCCTTTGCTTTCAACTCGCCCTGCGTCTTGTTGGTAGCACATTAAGCGTACCTTCTATTGTCACCCTAAATTCCCCTCAACAGAAATTATATATGGACACAGCCCTTTGCTTTCAACTCGCCCTGCATCTTGTTGGTAGCACATTAAGCGTACCTTCTGTTCTCACCCTAAATTCCGCTCAACAGAAATTATATATGGATACAGCTCTTTGCTTTCAACTCGCCCTGCGTCTTGTTGGTAGCACATTAAGAGTACCTTCTGTTCTCACCCTAAATTCCGCTGAACAGAAATTATATATGAATACAGCTCTTTGCTTTCAACTCGCCCTGCGTCTTGTTGGTAGCACATTAAGCGTACCTTCTGTTCTCACCCAAAATTCCGCTCAACAGAAATTATATATGGATACAGCTCTTTGCTTTCAACTCGCCCTGCGTCTTGTTGGTAGCACATTAAGCGTACCTTCTGTTCTCACCCTAAATTCCGCTCAACAGAAATTATATATGGATACAGCTCTTTGCTTTCAACTCGCCCTGCGTCTTGTTGGTAGCACATTAAGCGTACCTTCTGTTCTCACCCTAAATTCCGCTCAACAGAAATTATATATGGATACAGCTCTTTGCTTTCAACTCGCCCTGCCTCTTGTTGGTAGCACATTAAGCGTACCTTCTATTGTCACCCTAAATTCCCCTCAACAGAAATTATATATGGACACAGCCCTTTGCTTTCAACTCGCCCTGCGTCTTGTTGGTAGCACATTAAGCGTACCTTCTGTTCTCACCCTAAATTCCCCTCAACAGAAATTATATATGGACACAGCTCTTTGCTTTCAACTCGCCCTGCGTCTTGTTGGTAGCACATTAAGAGTACCTTCTGTTGTCACCCTAAATTCCCCCCAACAGAAATTAATATGGACATAGCCCTTCGCTTTCAACTCGCCCTGCGTCTTGTTGGTAGCACATTAAGCGCACCTTCTGTTGTCACCCTAAATTGCCCTCAACAGAAATTATATATGGACACAGCCCTTTGCTTTCAACTCGCCCTGCGTCTTGTTGGCAGCACATTAAGCGTACCTTCTGTTGTCACCCAAATTCCCCTCAACAGAAATTATATATGGACACAGCTCTTTGCTTTCAACTCGCCCTGCGTCTTGTTGGTAGCACATTAAGCGTACCTTCACATTAGCACATTAAGCGTAGAGTTGGCACGGAAGCAGCATTTGGAACACCATGGCTCATGCAGCGCATCTTTACCCTTCGCAGACGATCTTCGCGTTCTTGGTACTGCTGTGTCCGCCCCCGGCATACTCGGCGGATGACATTTCCACACCGCTGCTACAATCAAGCGATGACGCATTCTACCAGCAGCCCTTGAACTATCTTCACCTGGATCCACTACAGTTAATGCGCCCGGCTTTCTACGTACCTTCATCGTCGACTCTGACGTCACATCGCAGTGGCAATTTAAGCGGCTGTCTGAGCGACAGTCCGTTTAGTTGGCACGGAAGCAGCATTTGGAACACCATGGCTCATGCAGCGCATCTTTACCCTTCGCAGACGATCTTCGCGTTCTTGGTACTGCTGTGTCCGCCCCCGGCATACTCGGCGGATGACATTTCCACACCGCTGCTACAATCAAGCGATGACGCATTCTACCAGCAGCCCTTCAACTATCTTCACCTGGATCCACTACAGTTAATGCGCCCGGCTTTCTACGTACCTTCATCGTCGACTCTGACGTCACATCGCAGTGGCAATTTAAGCGGCTCTCTGAGCGACAGTGCGTTTAGTTGGAACGGAAGCAGCATTTGGGACACCATGGCTCATGCAGCGCATCTTTACCCTTCGCAGGTGTGTAAAAACGTTTCGCTTTATGCTAAGAAAAGTGACGACCCGTTCTTGCTATTGCTTCCGTGCCAACAAGTGCTTTGTGAAATTGTCTGCGACTGTTTCTCAATGGCGATGCTCATACTGCGCTCCGGTGATGTAGAGACTAATCCGGGGCCCACCACGCGTAATACTGAAGCATTACTTGAACTGCAACATTTGCCCGCCAATCCTTCGGAGCAGATGGAAGTTCTTTTTCGGCTATTAAAGGACCTCCAGGCACGATCTGTAGAATCCGCTAAGGGCCAGGCCGAGTTGGTTAGCGACGTTAAGGCAATTAAGGTTGGTCGAAAGAACATCGAGACCAAAATTGAGGCAATCCAGACGAGGTTAGACAATCTTGAAGAAAAAACAAAGGTATTAGACCGTCTCGATGATTACATTGCTGGAATTCAAGTGTCAGCACAAGTCCAGACAAATCGGCTCGACTCTTTAAAACTGCGTGTTGACGAACTTGAGGATAGATCTCGACGCAATAATTTAATTTTTCATGGAATCCCTGATTCTCGCGAATCATGGGAACAGTCAGAGTCGAACGTAAGGGCAGCACTAGCCGAAGCAATCAACAGCCTACCCGACACAGCAATAGAACGCGCCCATCGCATAGGTCGCTACACGCCCGATAAGTGTCGCCCAATTGTTGTCAAGTTCGCCAGCACGAAAACAAAAGACAAAGTACTTTCCGCGCGAGCAAAGCTAAAAGAAAATGATGTCTCTATTTCCGAAGATTTTTCGCCCGCCACACGCCATGCCCGAAAAAAACTCATTGAGTACGCTAAAAGCCAGCCCCAACCATGTACTTTCCAGTTAATATACACTAAACTAGTCATGAATAAAAAACAGTTCGTCTGTGACCCGGCAACAGACACCATCAGCGAAAATGCCGCGTACGAACCACGAGATAGCGGCGAGCATGTTGATTGTGAACACGTCCCAAGTTAGGAAAGCGCGAGGGGAAGTGGACAAGACGCGTCCCACGTATCAGTTTTTTTTACTAATATTCGTAGCATCATGAATAAACGCGCTTCCTTAACTTCTGTCTTAGATACTTGCAATACCGATATTTTAGTGCTTACAGAAACGTGGCTGCATTCACAGGTTCAAGATCACGAACTTTTTCAGACCGCTCATCGTTTTTCACTCTATCGTTGTGATCGAACAATGCGACAGGGAGGCGGCGTGCTCTTAGCCATTTCGAAAGATCTTGCATCCCAGTGTATTCATGTATCTACTGACTTAGAAATGGTTTGGGCCATCGTTGAACTAAACCACCAGAAGATAATCATTGGTGTTTGTTACCGCCCCCCAAACCATTCATCTAACTTCGTAAATGAGGTACATGATATCATTAACATCGTTACATGCCGTTATCCCACGTTACCTTTATTTCTGCTTGGCGATTTTAACCTACCAAATATAGTATGGAACACTGGATCTCCAACCTTACAGCCTTTTTCTTCATTAGCCAATGAGTTCTTAGAAATGTGCTCTGTTTTTTCGTTTTCACAACTTGTTACGCAGCCTACAAGAATTATGGAATCTGTCGCAAACACACCGGAGCTTGTATTAACAGCGCAACCTGATCTTGTTTCCGACATCACGTACTTACCCGGCTTGAGCGACCACTCGGCCCTTTCATTCAACTTGAATATCTTGCGACCTAAAACCGTTAAAAAAATCAAACCGTTTCGAAATTATGGAAAAGATAATTTTGAAGCCATTAATACTGAATTATCAGTCTTCCTTGACGTCTTTCTACAAGACTTTGACTGCCGTAGTGTTCAGTCTAACTGGAATATGTTTTCTTTCAAAATTGCTGAATTAACAAACAAATACATCCCACTTCGCGCCCTTGTCTGTAACCATAACGCTCCATGGTACAGCACCTGTCTCAAGCGCTTGTCTAATAAAAAAAAGCGTCTCTACAAATCTGCGAAAGGTTCTGTTAGCATAACACGGTGGACTAAATACAAACTGGCAGCCCATGAGTATTTAACCACGCTTAAACAAGCAAATAATAACTTTCTTCATAATACCCTGCCATCAATGCTTAAAACCGACATAAAAAAATTCTGGCGTGTGATTAACCCCAAAGCGGATGACATGATAACCTTGATTGACAGCACTTCCAATGTTATTCCAGCTAACGAATGTGCGTCTGTACTTAACGAAGTTTTCCTGCGCAACTTTTCTTCAACTACCAATATTACGCCCCAATCTACGCACAACAATGTTTATCTAGCAATGTTTCCCATAACCATTGAAGCAGAAGGCATCGAATCAATAATTTCAGCTCTAAAACCATCTTCCGCTCCTGGGCACGATTTAATCAACGCGAAATTTTTGAGAAACACGAGCTGTTATTCTTCCATTTTTCTAACAAAGATATTCCAGCAGTCGCTCGAAAAAAGTTCTTTGCCGGCTGAATGGAAGGTAGGGAAGGTGATCCCACTCCATAAATCAGGTGACAAGCATTGTCCTTTTAACTACCGGCCTATCTCGCTCACTTGCATCCCATGTAAAATTCTAGAACATGTCCTTGCCTCAAATCTAGCTAGCTTTCTCGAATCTAATTCATTTTTCTCACCATCGTAACATGGCTTCCGCAAGACTTATTCATGTGAAACACAACTAGTATCATTCACGCATCAGCTAAACTTCATCCTTGACCGCTGTTCACTTGCCTACTGTATACTTTTAGATTTCTCGAAAGCATTTGATAAAGTATGCCATAACCTTCTAATGTTTAAGTTACATCAACTTAACATTGATCCCAAACTGCTTGCTTGGATCGAATGCTTTCTTTTTAACCGTTCGCAATTTGTTTCTGCTAATGACTCAACCTCGCAGCCAAGTAAAGTACAGTCCGGAGTACCTCAAGGGTCGGTACTTGGTCCTCTACTTTTTTTAATTTACATTTATGATCTACCCTCTTGTGTTGCCTCTAACATTCATTTATTCGCAGATGATTGCGTCATCTACAGGGAAATAATTTGCGACGATGACATATCTTCTCTTCAATCAGACCTTAACGCTATCTGTATTTGGTGCCAATCATGGTCAATGGAATTAGACATCAAAAAATGTAAATTTCTGCGTGTATCAAGAACATCCGGCCAGCTACCTTCCTATCACCTTAATAATGTCCCTCTAGATCCTGTTTCTTCTTACAAATATCTTGGTATCCATATTACTAGCAACCTCACTTGGTCCATTCACACTTCTTACGTAATTAATAATGCTAATCGCATGCTGGGATATCTAAAACGTAATTTCTCTAAGGCACCTTCTTCTCTAAAACTACTTCTATATAAGACACTGGTCCGCTGAAAGCTAGAGTATGCTGCAGCATTGTGGGATCCCTTTCAACAAAACCTAATTCACTCATTAGAAATGATGCAGAATAATTCTGCTCGTTTTATTGTATGTAATTATAACCGAACTGCCAGCATCTATGCAATGAAATTAAATCTCAGCCTGCCATCTTTAGCATCTCGCCGTAAAGCCCTTAGACTCTCACTTTTTCACAAGATATTTTATCATCCTTCACTTTGCCACGAACTGATCTCCCGTCCCCAATACATTTCATCAAGGCTAGATCACAATAACAAAGTCGGAATTCCATTTTGCAAAACCAATGCCATGTTTCAGTCATTTCTTCCGCGCACAGCTGCTGAGTGGAATCACCTTCCTGCATCTACCGCTACCATTACTGACAACCAAAGCTTCAAAACGGCATTAGAAAACTTTGTATAAGTAGGAGCATCATCTTTTTCTTTTAATTCTATATTCTTGTTGTTTTTTGTACGAGCGTGTTGTTTGTTTGTTTTTCACTGTATTGCTGCGCTGTATTTTGTGTATTTTGTGTATTATATACTATTAACCAGCACACCAACAACCCAACAGCTAATAATGTATAACTAGGAGCAATCATTTTTGTATTACTAATTAGTTTGCTGCACTGTACACATTTTTTTCTTAAATTTTTGTAACCACTCCCCTCTATAATGCCTCTCGCCCTGAGGGTACACGAAATAAATAAAAAAATTCTGTTGTCACCCTAAATTCCCCTCAACAGAAATTATATATGGACACAGCCCTTTGCTTTCAACTCTCCCTGCGTCTTGTTGGTAGCACATTAAGCGTACCTTCTGTTGTCACCCTAAATTCTCCTCAACAGAAATTATATATGGACACAGCTCTTTGCTTTCAACTCGCCCTGCGTCTTGTTGGTAGCACATTAAGCGTACCTTCTGTTGTCACCCTAAATTCCCTTCAACAGAAATTATACATGGACACAGCCCTTTGCTTTCAACTCGCCCTGCGTCTTGTTGGTAGCACATTAAGCGCACCTTCTGTTGTCACCCTAAATTCCCCTCAACAGAAATTATGCATGGGCACAGCCCTTTGCTTTCAACTCGCCCTGAGTCTTGTTGGTAGAACGTTAAGCGTACCTTCTGTTGTCACCCTAAATTCCCCTCAACAGAAATTATATATGGACACAGCCTTTTGCTTTCAACTCGCCCTGCGTCTTGTTGGCAGCACATTAAGCGTACCTTCTGTTGTCACCCTAAATTCCCCTCAACAGAAATTATATATGGACACAGCCCTTTGCTTTCAACTCGCCCTGCGTCTTGTTGGTAGCACGTTAAGCGTACCTTCTGTTGTCACCCTAAATTCCCCTCAACAGAAATTATGCATGGGCACAGCCCTTTGCTTTCAACTCGCCCTGAGTCTTGTTGGTAGCACGTTAAGCGTACCTTCTGTTGTCACCCTAAATTCCCCTCAACAGAAATTATATATGGACACAGCCTTTTGCTTTCAACTCGCCCTGCGTCTTGTTGGCAGCACATTAAGCGTACCTTCTGTTGTCACCCTAAATTCCCCTCAACAGAAATTATATATGGATACAGCCCTTTGCTTTCAACTCGCCCTGCGACTTGTTGGCAGCACGTTAAGCGTACCTTCTGTTGTCACCCTAAATTCCCCTCAACAGAAATTATATATGGATACAGCTCTTTGCTTTCAACTCGCCCTGCGTCTTGTTGGCAGCACATTAAGCGTACCTTCTGTTGTCACCCTAAATTCCCCTCAACAGAAATTATATATGGATACAGCTCTTTGCTTTCAACTCGCCCTGCGTCTTGTTGGCAGCACATTAAGCGTACCTTCTGTTGTCACCCTAAATTCCCCTCAACAGAAATTATATATGGATACAGCTCTTTGCTTTCAACTCGCCCTGCGTCTTGTTGGCAGCACATTAAGCGTACCTTCTGTTGTCACCCTAAATTCCCCTCAACAGAAATTATATATGGATACAGCTCTTTGCTTTCAACTCGCCCTGCGTCTTGTTGGAAGCACATTAAGCGTACCTTCTGTTGTCACCCTAAATTCCCCTCAACAGAAATAATATATGGACACAGCCCTTTGCTTTCAACTCGCCCTGCGTCTTGTTGGCAGCACATTAAGCGTACCTTCTGTTGTCACCCTAAATTCCCCTCAACAGAAATTATATATGGACACAGCCCTTTGCTTTCAACTCGCCCTGCGTCTTGTTGGCAGCACATTAAGCGTACCTTCTGTTGTCACCCTAAATTCCCCTCAACAGAAATTATATATGGATACAGCTCTTTGCTTTCAACTCGCCCTGCGTCTTGTTGGTAGCACATTAAGCGTACCTTCTGTTGTCACCCTAAATTCCCCTCAACAGAAATTATATATGGACACAGCCCTTTGCTTTCAACTCTCCCTGCGTCTTGTTGGTAGCACGTTAAGCGTACCTTCTGTTGTCACCCTAAATTCCCCTCAACAGAAATTATATATGGATACAGCTCTTTGCTTTCAACTCGCCCTGCGTCTTGTTGGCAGCACATTAAGCGTACCTTCCGTTGTCACCCTAAATTCCCCTCAACAGAAATTATATATGGACACAGCCCTTTGCTTTCAACTCGCCCTGCGACTTGTTGGCAGCACGTTAAGCGTACCTTCTGTTGTCACCCTAAATTCCCCTCAACAGAAATTATATATGGATACAGCTCTTTGCTTTCAACTCGCCCTGCGTCTTGTTGGCAGCACACTAAGCGTACCTTCTGTTGTCACCCTAAATTCCCCTCAACAGAAATTATATATGGACACAGCCCTTTGCTTTCAACTCGCCCTGCGTCTTGTTGGCAGCACATTAAGCGTACCTTCTGTTGTCACCCTAAATTCCCCTCAACAGAAATTATATATGGACACAGCCCTTTGCTTTCAACTCGCCCTGCGTCTTGTTGGCAGCACATTAAGCGTACCTTCTGTTGTCACCCTAAATTCCCCTCAACAGAAATTATATATGGATACAGCTCTTTGCTTTCAACTCTCCCTGCGTCTTGTTGGCAGCACATTAAGCGTACCTTCTGTTGTAACCCTAAATTCCCCTCAACAGAAATTATATATGGATACAGCTCTTTGCTTTCAACTCGCCCTGCGTCTTGTTGGTAGCACGTTAAGCGTACCTTCTGTTGTCACCCTAAATTCCCCTCAACAGAAATTATATATGGACACAGCCTTTTGCTTTCAACTCGCCCTGCGTCTTGTTGGTAGCACGTTAAGCGTACCTTCTGTTGTCACCCTAAATTCCCCTCAACAGAAATTATATATGGATACAGCTCTTTGCTTTCAACTCGCCCTGCGTCTTGTTGGCAGCACATTAAGCGTACCTTCTGTTGTCACCCTAAATTCCCCTCAACAGAAATTATATATGGACACAGCCCTTTGCTTTCAACTCGCCCTGCGTCTTGTTGGCAGCACATTAAGGGTACCTTCTGTTGTCACCCTAAATTCCCCTCAACAGAAATTATATAAGGATACAGCTCTTTGCTTTCAACTCGCCCTGCGTCTTGTTGGCAGCACATTAAGCGTACCTTCTGTTGTCACCCTAAATTCCCCTCAACAGAAATTATATATGGATACAGCTCTTTGCTTTCAACTCGCCCTGCGTCTTGTTGGCAGCACATTAAGCGTACCTTCTGTTGTCACCCTAAATTCCCCTCAACAGAAATTGTATATGGACACAGCCCTTTGCTTTCAACTCACCCTGCGTCTTGTTGGTAGCAGGTTAAGCGTACCTTTTGTTGTCACCCTAAATTCCCCTCAACAGAAATTATATATGGACACAGCCCTTTGCTTTCAACTCGCCCTGCGTCTTGTTGGTAGCACGTTAAGCGTACCTTCTGTTGTCACCCTAAATTCCCCTCAACAGAAATTATATATGGACACAGCCCTTTGCTTTCAACTCGCCCTGCGTCTTGTTGGTAGCACGTTAAGCGTACCTTCTGTTGTCACCCTAAATTCCCCTCAACAGAAATTGTATATGGACACAGCCCTTTGCTTTCAACTGGCCCTGCGTCTTGTTGGTAGCACATTAAGCGTACCTTCTGTGTTCACCCTAAATTCCCCTCAACAGAAATTATATATGGACACAGCCCTTTGCTTTCAACTCGCCCTGCGTCTTGTTGGTAGCACATTAAGCGTACCTTCTATTGTCACCCTAAATTCCCCTCAACAGAAATTATATATGGACACAGCCCTTTGCTTTCAACTCGCCCTGCGTCTTGTTGGTAGCACATTAAGCGTACCTTCTGTTCTCACCCTAAATTCCGCTCAACGGAAATTATATATGGATACAGCTCTTTGCTTTCAACTCGCCCTGCGTCTTGTTGGCAGCACATTAAGCGTACCTTCTGTTCTCACCCTAAATTCCGCTCAACAGAAATTATATATGGACACAGCCCTTTGCTTTCAACTCGCCCGGCGTCTTGTTGGTAGCACATTAAGCGTACCTTCTGTGTTCACCCTAAATTCCCCTCAACAGAAATTATATATGGACACAGCCCTTTGCTTTCAACTCGCCCTGCGTCTTGTTGGTAGCACATTAAGCGTACCTTCTATTGTCACCCTAAATTCCCCTCAACAGAAATTATATATGGACACAGCCCTTTGCTTTCAACTCGCCCTGCGTCTTGTTGGTAGCACATTAAGCGTACCTTCTGTTCTCACCCTAAATTCAGCTCAACAGAAATTATATATGGATACAGCTCTTTGCTTTCAACTCGCCCTGCGTCTTGTTGGTAGCACATTAAGCGTACCTTCTGTTCTCACCCTAAATTCCGCTCAACAGAAATTATATATGGACAGAGCCCTTTGCTTTCAACTCGCCCGGCGTCTTGTTGGTAGCACATTAAGCGTACCTTCTGTGTTCACCCTAAATTCCGCTCAACAGAAATTATATATGGACACAGCCCTTTGCTTTCAACTCGCCCGGCGTCTTGTTGGTAGCACATTAAGCGTACCTTCTGAGTTCACCCTAAATTCCGCTCAACAGAAATTATATATGGACACAGCCCTTTGCTTTCAACTCGCCCTGCGTCTTGTTGGTAGCACATTACGCGTACCTTCTATTGTCACCCTAAATTCCCCTCAACAGAAATTATATATGGACACAGCCCTTTGCTTTCAACTCGCCCTGCGTCTTGTTGGTAGCACATTAAGCGTACCTTCTATTGTCACCCTAAATTCCCCTCAACAGAAATTATATATGGACACAGCCCTTTGCTTTCAACTCGCCCTGCGTCTTGTTGGTAGCACATTAAGCGTACCTTATGTGTTCACCCTAAATTCCCCTCAACAGAAATTATATATGGACACAGCCCTTTGCTATCAACTCGCCCTGCGTCTTGTTGGTAGCACATTAAGCGTACCTTCTATTGTCACCCTAAATTCCCCTCAACAGAAATTATATATGGACACAGCCCTTTGCTTTCAACTCGCCCTGCGTCTTGTTGGTAGCACATTAAGCGTACCTTCTGTTCTCACCCTAAATTCCGCTCAACAGAAATTATATATGGATACAGCTCTTTGCTTTCAACTCGCCCTGCGTCTTGTTGGTAGCACATTAAGCGTACCTTCTGTTCTCACCCTAAATTCCGCTCAACAGAAATTATATATGGACACAGCCCTTTGCTTTCAACTCGCCCGGCGTCTTGTTGGTAGCACATTAAGCGTACCTTCTGTGTTCACCCTAAATTCCGCTCAACAGAAATTATATATGGACACAGCCCTTTGCTTTCAACTCGCCCTGCGTCTTGTTGGTAGCACATTAAGCGTACCTTCTGTTCTCACCCTAAATTCCGCTCAACAGAAATTATATATGGACACAGCCCTTTGCTTTCAACTTGCCCGGCGTCTTGTTGGTAGCACATTAAGCGTACCTTCTGTGTTCACCCTAAATTCCCCTCAACAGAAATTATATATGGACACAGCCCTTTGCTTTCAACTCGCCCTGCGTCTTGTTGGTAGCACATTAAGCGTACCTTCTATTGTCACCCTAAATTCCCCTCAACAGAAATTATATATGGACACAGCCCTTTGCTTTCAACTCGCCCTGCGTCTTGTTGGTAGCACATTAAGCGTACCTTCTGTTCTCACCCTAAATTCCGCTCAACAGAAATTATATATGGATACAGCTCTTTGCTTTCAACTCGCCCTGCGTCTTGTTGGTAGCACATTAAGCGTACCTTCTGTTCTCACCCTAAATTCCGCTGAACAGAAATTATATATGAATACAGCTCTTTGCTTTCAACTCGCCCTGCGTCTTGTTGGTAGCACATTAAGCGTACCTTCTGTTCTCACCCTAAATTCCGCTCAACAGAAATTATATATGGATACAGCTCTTTGCTTTCAACTCGCCCTGCGACTTGTTGGTAGCACATTAAGAGTACCTTCTGTTGTCACCCTAAATTCCCCCCAACAGAAATTATATATGGACACAGCCCTTTGCTTTCAACTCGCCCTGCGTCTTGTTGGTAGCACATTAAGCGTACCTTCTGTTCTCACCCTAAATTCCCCTCAACAGAAATTATATATGGACACAGCTCTTTGCTTTCAACTCGCCCTGCCTCTTGTTGGTAGCACATTAAGCGTACCTTCTATTGTCACCCTAAATTCCCCTCAACAGAAATTATATATGGACACAGCCCTTTGCTTTCAACTCGCCCTGCGTCTTGTGGTAGCACATTAAGCGTACCTTCTGTTCTCACCCTAAATTCCCCTCAACAGAAATTATATATGGACACAGCTCTTTGCTTTCAACTCGCCCTGCGTCTTGTTGGTAGCACATTAAGAGTACCTTCTGTTGTCACCCTAAATTCCCCCCAACAGAAATTATATATGGACATAGCCCTTCGCTTTCAACTCGCCCTGCGTCTTGTTGGTAGCACATTAAGCGCACCTTCTGTTGTCACCCTAAATTGCCCTCAACAGAAATTATATATGGACACAGCCCTTTGCTTTCAACTCGCCCTGCGTCTTGTTGGCAGCACATTAAGCGTACCTTCTGTTGTCACCCAAATTCCCCTCAACAGAAATTATATATGGACACAGCTCTTTGCTTTCAACTCGCCCTGCGTCTTGTTGGTAGCACATTAAGCGTACCTTCACATTAGCACATTAAGCGTAGAGTTGGCACGGAAGCAGCATTTGGAACACCATGGCTCATGCAGCGCATCTTTACCCTTCGCAGACGATCTTCGCGTTCTTGGTACTGCTGTGTCCGCCCCCGGCATACTCGGCGGATGACATTTCCACACCGCTGCTACAATCAAGCGATGACGCATTCTACCAGCAGCCCTTGAACTATCTTCACCTGGATCCACTACAGTTAATGCGCCCGGCTTTCTAAGTACCTTCATCGTCGACTCTGACGTCACATCGCAGTGGCAATTTAAGCGGCTGTCTGAGCGACAGTCCGTTTAGTTGGCACGGAAGCAGCATTTGGAACACCATGGCTCATGCAGCGCATCTTTACCCTTCGCAGACGATCTTCGCGTTCTTGGTACTGCTGTGTCCGCCCCCGGCATACTCGGCGGATGACATTTCCACACCGCTGCTACAATCAAGCGATGACGCATTCTACCAGCAGCCCTTCAACTATCTTCACCTGGATCCACTACAGTTAATGCGCCCGGCTTTCTACGTACCTTCATCGTCGACTCTGACGTCACATCGCAGTGGCAATTTAAGCGGCTCTCTGAGCGACAGTGCGTTTAGTTGGAACGGAAGCAGCATTTGGGACACCATGGCTCATGCAGCGCATCTTTACCCTTCGCAGGTGTGTAAAAACGTTTCGCTTTATGCTAAGAAAAGTGACGACCCGTTCTTGCTATTGCTTCCGTGCCAACAAGTGCTTTGTGAAATTGTCTGCGACTGTTTCTCAATGGCGATGCTCATACTGCGCTCCGGTGATGTAGAGACTAATCCGGGGCCCACCACGCGTAATACTGAAGCATTACTTGAACTGCAACATTTGCCCGCCAATCCTTCGGAGCAGATGGAAGTTCTTTTTCGGCTATTAAAGGACCTCCAGGCACGATCTGTAGAATCCGCTAAGGGCCAGGCCGAGTTGGTTAGCGACGTTAAGGCAATTAAGGTTGGTCGAAAGAACATCGAGACCAAAATTGAGGCAATCCAGACGAGGTTAGACAATCTTGAAGAAAAAACAAAGGTATTAGACCGTCTCGATGATTACATTGCTGGAATTCAAGTGTCAGCACAAGTCCAGACAAATCGGCTCGACTCTTTAAAACTGCGTGTTGACGAACTTGAGGATAGATCTCGACGCAATAATTTAATTTTTCATGGAATCCCTGATTCTCGCGAATCATGGGAACAGTCAGAGTCGAACGTAAGGGCAGCACTAGCCGAAGCAATCAACAGCCTACCCGACACAGCAATAGAACGCGCCCATCGCATAGGTCGCTACACGCCCGATAAGTGTCGCCCAATTGTTGTCAAGTTCGCCAGCACGAAAACAAAAGACAAAGTACTTTCCGCGCGAGCAAAGCTAAAAGAAAATGATGTCTCTATTTCCGAAGATTTTTCGCCCGCCACACGCCATGCCCGAAAAAAACTCATTGAGTACGCTAAAAGCCAGCCCCAACCATGTACTTTCCAGTTAATATACACTAAACTAGTCATGAATAAAAAACAGTTCGTCTGTGACCCGGCAACAGACACCATCAGCGAAAATGCCGCGTACGAACCACGAGATAGCGGCGAGCATGTTGATTGTGAACACGTCCCAAGTTAGGAAAGCGCGAGG
The DNA here is from genome assembly GCF_055824585.1 of Amblyomma mixtum. NCBI lineage: Eukaryota > Metazoa > Arthropoda > Arachnida > Ixodida > Ixodidae > Amblyomma > Amblyomma mixtum. Next base: position 164,979,904 of record NC_143021.1, read on the forward strand.
GGAAGTGGACAAGACGCGTCCCACGTATCAGTTTTTTTTACTAATATTCGTAGCATCATGAATAAACGCGCTTCCTTAACTTCTGTCTTAGATACTTGCAATACCGATATTTTAGTGCTTACAGAAACGTGGCTGCATTCACAGGTTCAAGATCACGAACTTTTTCAGACCGCTCATCGTTTTTCACTCTATCGTTGTGATCGAACAATGCGACAGGGAGGCGGCGTGCTCTTAGCCATTTCGAAAGATCTTGCATCCCAGTGTATTCATGTATCTACTGACTTAGAAATGGTTTGGGCCATCGTTGAACTAAACCACCAGAAGATAATCATTGGTGTTTGTTACCGCCCCCCAAACCATTCATCTAACTTCGTAAATGAGGTACATGATATCATTAACATCGTTACATGCCGTTATCCCACGTTACCTTTATTTCTGCTTGGCGATTTTAACCTACCAAATATAGTATGGAACACTGGATCTCCAACCTTACAGCCTTTTTCTTCATTAGCCAATGAGTTCTTAGAAATGTGCTCTGTTTTTTCGTTTTCACAACTTGTTACGCAGCCTACAAGAATTATGGAATCTGTCGCAAACACACCGGAGCTTGTATTAACAGCGCAACCTGATCTTGTTTCCGACATCACGTACTTACCCGGCTTGAGCGACCACTCGGCCCTTTCATTCAACTTGAATATCTTGCGACCAAAAACCGTTAAAAAATTCAAACCGTTTCGAAATTATGCAAACGATAATTTTGAAGCCATTAATACTGAATTATCAGTCTTCCTTGACGTCTTTCTACAAGACTTTGACTGCCGTAGTGTTCAGTCTAACTGGAATATGTTTTCTTTCAAAATTGCTGAATTAACAAACAAATACATCCCACTTCGCACCCTTGTCTGTAACCATAACGCTCCATGGTACAGCACCTGTCTCAAGCGCTTGTCTAATAAAAAAAGCGTCTCTACAAATCTGCGAAAGGTTCTGTTAGCATAACACGGTGGACTAAATACAAACTGGCAGCCCATGAGTATTTAACCACGCTTAAAGAAGCAAATAATAACTTTCTTCATAATACCCTGCCATCAATGCTTAAAACCGACATAAAAAAATTCTGGCGTGTGATTAACCCCAAAGCGGATGACATGATAACCTTGATTGACAGCTCTTCCAATGTTATTCCAGCTAACGAATGTGCGTCTGTACTTAACGAAGTTTTCCTGCGCAACTTTTCTTCAACTACCAATATTACGCCCCAATCTACGCACAACAATGTTTATCTAGCAATGTTTCCCATAACCATTGAAGCAGAAGGCATCGAATCAATAATTTCAGCTCTAAAACCATCTTCCGCTCCTGGGCACGATTTAATCAACGCGAAATTTTTGAGAAACACGAGCTGTTATTCTTCCATTTTTCTAACAAAGATATTCCAGCAGTCGCTCGAAAAAAGTTCTTTGCCGGCTGAATGGAAGGTAGGGAAGGTGATCCCACTCCATAAATCAGGTGACAAGCATTGTCCTTTTAACTACCGGCCTATCTCGCTCACTTGCATCCCATGTAAAATTCTAGAACATGTCCTTGCCTCAAATCTAGCTAGCTTTCTCGAATCTAATTCATTTTTCTCACCATCGTAACATGGCTTCCGCAAGACTTATTCATGTGAAACACAACTAGTATCATTCACGCATCAGCTAAACTTCATCCTTGACCGCTGTTCACTTGCCTACTGTATACTTTTAGATTTCTCGAAAGCATTTGATAAAGTATGCCATAACCTTCTAATGTTTAAGTTACATCAACTTAACATTGATCCCAAACTGCTTGCTTGGATCGAATGCTTTCTTTTTAACCGTTCGCAATTTGTTTCTGCTAATGACTCAACCTCGCAGCCAAGTAAAGTACAGTCCGGAGTACCTCAAGGGTCGGTACTTGGTCCTCTACTTTTTTTAATTTACATTTATGATCTACCCTCTTGTGTTGCCTCTAACATTCATTTATTCGCAGATGATTGCGTCATCTACAGGGAAATAATTTGCGACGATGACATATCTTCTCTTCAATCAGACCTTAACGCTATCTGTATTTGGTGCCAATCATGGTCAATGGAATTAAACATCAAAAAATGTAAATTTCTGCGTGTATCAAGAACATCCGGCCAGCTACCTTCCTATCACCTTAATAATGTCCCTCTAGATCCTGTTTCTTCTTACAAATATCTTGGTATCCATATCACTAGCAACCTCACTTGGTCCATTCACACTTCTTACGTAATTAATAATGCTAATCGCATGCTGGGATATCTAAAACGTAATTTCTCTAAGGCACCTTCTTCCCTAAAACTACTTCTATATAAGACACTGGTCCGCTGAAAGCTAGAGTATGCTGCAGCATTGTGGGATCCCTTTCAACAAAACCTAATTCACTTATTAGAAATGATCCAGAATAATTCTGCTCGTTTTATTGTATGTAATTATAACCGAACTGCCAGCATCTCTGCAATGAAATTAAATCTCAGCCTGCCATCTTTAGCATCTCGCCGTAAAGCCCTTAGACTCTCACTTTTTCACAAGATATTTTATCATCCTTCACTTTGCCACGAACTGATCTCCCGTCCCCAATACATTTCATCAAGGCTAGATCACAATAACAAAGTCGGAATTCCATTTTGCAAAACCAATGCCATGTTTCAGTCATTTCTTCCGCGCACAGCTGCTGAGTGGAATCACCTTCCTGCATCTACCGCTACCATTACTGACAACCAAAGCTTCAAAACGGCATTAGAAAACTTTGTATAAGTAGGAGCATCATCTTTTTCTTTTAATTCTATATTCTTGTTGTTTTTTGTACGAGCGTGTTGTTTGTTTGTTTTTCACTGTATTCCTGCGCTGTATTTTGTGTATTTTGTGTATTATATACTATTAACCAGCACACCAACAACCCAACAGCTAATAATGTATAACTACGAGCAATCATTTTTGTATTACTAATTAGTTTGCTGCACTGTACATATTGTTTTTCTTAAATTTTTGTAACCACTCCCCTCTATAATGCCTCTCGCCCTGAGGGTACACGAAATAAATAAAAAAATTCTGTTGTCACCCTAAATTCCCCTCAACAGAAATTATATATGGACACAGCCCTTTGCTTTCAACTCTCCCTGCGTCTTGTTGGTAGCACATTAAGCGTACCTTCTGTTGTCACCCTAAATTCTCCTCAACAGAAATTATATATGGACACAGCTCTTTGCTTTCAACTCGCCCTGCGTCTTGTTGGTAGCACATTAAGCGTACCTTCTGTTGTCACCCTAAATTCCCTTCAACAGAAATTATACATGGACACAGGCCTTTGCTTTCAACTCGCCCTGCGTCTTGTTGGTAGCACATTAAGCGTACCTTCTGTTGTCACCCTAAATTCCCCTCAACAGAAATTATATATGAACACAGCCCTTTGCTTTCAACTCGCCCTGCGTCTTGTTGGTAGCACATTAAGCGCACCTTCTGTTGTCACCCTAAATTCCCCTCAACAGAAATTATGCATGGGCACAGCCCTTTGCTTTCAACTCGCCCTGAGTCTTGTTGGTAGCACGTTAAGCGTACCTTCTGTTGTCACCCTAAATTCCCCTCAACAGAAATTATATATGGACACAGCCTTTTGCTTTCAACTCGCCCTGCGTCTTGTTGGCAGCACATTAAGCGTACCTTCTGTTGTCACCCTAAATTCCCCTCAACAGAAATTATATATGGATACAGCTCTTTGCTTTCAACTCGCCCTGCGTCTTGTTGGCAGCACATTAAGCGTACCTTCTGTTGTCACCCTAAATTCCCCTCAACAGAAATTATATATGGATACAGCTCTTTGCTTTCAACTCGCCCTGCGTCTTGTTGGCAGCACATTAAGCGTACCTTCTGTTGTCACCCTAAATTCCCCTCAACAGAAATTATATATGGACACAGCCCTTTGCTTTCAACTCGCCCTGCGTCTTGTTGGTAGCACATTAAGCGTACCTTCTGTTGTCACCCTAAATAACCCTCAACAGAAATTGTATATGGATACAGCTCTTCGCTTTCAACTCGCCCTGCGTCTTGTTGGTAGCACATTAAGCGTACCTTCTATTGTCACCCTAAATTCCCCTCAACAGAAATTATATATGGACACAGCTCTTTGCTTTCAACTCGCCCTGCGTCTTGTTGGTAGCACATTAAGCGTACCTTCTGTTGTCACCCTAAATTCCCCTCAACAGAAATTGTATATGGATACAGCTCTTTGCTTTCAACTCGCCCTGCGTCTTGTTGGTAGCACATTAAGCGTACCTTCTGTTGTCACCCTAAATTGCCCTCAACAGAAATTATATATGGACACAGCTCTTTGCTTTCAACTCGCCCTGCGTCTTGTTGGTAGCACATTAAGCGTACCTCCTGTTGTCACCCTAAATTCCCTTCAACAGAAATTATATATGAACACAGCCCTTTGCTTTCAACTCACCCTGCGTCTTGTTGGTAGCACATTAAGCGTACCTTCTGTTGTCACCCTAAATTCCCCTCAACAGAAATTATATATGGACACAGCCCTTTGCTTTCAATTCGCCCTGCGGCTTGTTGGTAGCATATTAAGCGTACCTTCTGTTGTCACCCTAAATTCCCCTCAACAGAAATTATATATGGACACAGCCCTTTGCTTTCAACTCGCCCTGCGTCTTGTTGGTAGCACATTAAGCGTGCCTTCGGTTGTCACCCTAAATTCCCTTCAACAGAAATTATATATGGACACAGCTCTTTGTTTTCAACTCGCCCTGCGTCTTTTTGGTAGCACATTAAGCGTACCTTCTGTTGTCACCCTAAATTTCCCTCAACAGAAATTATATATGGACACAGCCCTTTGCTTTCAACTCGCCCTGCGTCTTGTTGGTAGCACATTAAGCGTATCTTCTGTTGTCACCCTAAATTCCCTTCAACAGAAATTATATATGGACACAGCCCTTTGCTTTCAACGTGCCCTGCGTCTTGTTGGTAGCACATTAAGCGTACCTTCTGTTGTCACCCTAAATTCCCCTCAACAGAAATTATATATGGACACAGCCCTTTGCTTTCAACTCGCCCTGCGTCTTGTTGGTAGCACATTAAGCGTACCTTCTGTTGTCACCCTAAATTCCCCTCAACAGAAATTATATATGGACACAGCGCTTTGCTTTCAACTCGCCCTGCGTCTTGTTGGTAGCACATTAAGCGTACCTTCTGTTGTCACCCTAAATTCCCCTCAAAAGAAATTATATATGGACACAGCCCTTTGCTTTCAACTCGCCCTGCGTCTTGTTGGTAGCACATTAAGCGTACCATCTGTTGTCACCCTAAATTCCCCTCAACAGAAATTATATATGGACACAGCCCTTTGCTTTCAACTCGCCCTGCGTCTTGTTGGTAGCACATTAAGCGTACCTTCTGTTGTCACCCTAAATTCTCCACAACAGAAATTATATATGGACACAGCCCTTTGCTTTCAACTCGCCCTGCGTCTTGTTGGTAGCACATTAAGCGTACCTTCTGTTGTCACCCTAAATTCCCTTCAACAGAAATTATATATGGACACAGCCCTTTGCTTTCAACTCGCCCTGCGTCTTGTTGGTAGCACATTAAGCGTACCTTCTGTTGTCACCCTAAATTCCCTTCAACAGAAATTATATATGGACACAGCCCTTTGCTTTCAACTCGCCCTGCGTCTTGTTGGTAGCACATTAAGCGTACTTTCTGTTGTCACCCTAAATTCCCCTCAACAGAAAATATATATGGACACAGCCCTTTGCTTTCAACTCGCCCTGCGTCTTGTTGGTAGCACATTAAGCGTGCCTTCTGTTGTCACCCTAAATTCCCCTCAACAGAAATTATATATGGACACAGCCCTTTGCTTTCAACTCGCCCTGCGTCTTGTTGGTAGCACGTTAAGCGTACCTTCTGTTGTCACCCTAAATTCCCCTCAACAGACATTATATATGGACACAGCCTTTTGCTTTCAACTCGCCCTGCGTCTTGTTGGCAGCACATTAAGCGTACCTTCTGTTGTCACCCTAAATTCCCCTCAACAGAAATTATATATGGACACAGCCCTTTGCTTTCAACTCGCCCTGCGTCTTGTTGGTAGCACATTAAGCGTACCTTCTGTTGCCACCCTAAATTCCCCTCAACAGAAATTGTATATGGACACAGCCCTTTGCTTTCAACTCGCCCTGCGTCTTGTTGGTAGCACATTAAGCGTACCTTCTGTGTTCACCCTAAATTCCCCTCAACAGAAATTATATATGGACACAGCCCTTTGCTTTCAACTCGCCCTGCGTCTTGTTGGTAGCACATTAAGCGTACCTTCTATTGTCACCCTAAATTCCCCTCAACAGAAATTATATATGGACACAGCCCTTTGCTTTCAACTCGCCCTGCGTCTTGTTGGTAGCACATTAAGCGTACCTTCTGTTGTCACCCTAAATAACCCTCAACAGAAATTGTATATGGATACAGCTCTTCGCTTTCAACTCGCCCTGCGTCTTGTTGGTAGCACATTAAGCGTACCTTCTATTGTCACCCTAAATTCCCCTCAACAGAAATTATATATGGACACAGCTCTTTGCTTTCAACTCGCCCTGCGTCTTGTTGGTAGCACATTAAGCGTACCTTCTGTTGTCACCCTAAATTCCCCTCAACAGAAATTGTATATGGATACAGCTCTTTGCTTTCAACTCGCCCTGCGTCTTGTTGGTAGCACATTAAGCGTACCTTCTGTTGTCACCCTAAATTGCCCTCAACAGAAATTATATATGGACACAGCTCTTTGCTTTCAACTCGCCCTGCGTCTTGTTGGTAGCACATTAAGCGTACCTCCTGTTGTCACCCTAAATTCCCTTCAACAGAAATTATATATGAACACAGCCCTTTGCTTTCAACTCACCCTGCGTCTTGTTGGTAGCACATTAAGCGTACCTTCTGTTGTCACCCTAAATTCCCCTCAACAGAAATTATATATGGACACAGCCCTTTGCTTTCAATTCGCCCTGCGGCTTGTTGGTAGCATATTAAGCGTACCTTCTGTTGTCACCCTAAATTCCCCTCAACAGAAATTATATATGGACACAGCCCTTTGCTTTCAACTCGCCCTGCGTCTTGTTGGTAGCACATTAAGCGTGCCTTCGGTTGTCACCCTAAATTCCCTTCAACAGAAATTATATATGGACACAGCTCTTTGTTTTCAACTCGCCCTGCGTCTTTTTGGTAGCACATTAAGCGTACCTTCTGTTGTCACCCTAAATTTCCCTCAACAGAAATTATATATGGACACAGCCCTTTGCTTTCAACTCGCCCTGCGTCTTGTTGGTAGCACATTAAGCGTATCTTCTGTTGTCACCCTAAATTCCCTTCAACAGAAATTATATATGGACACAGCCCTTTGCTTTCAACGTGCCCTGCGTCTTGTTGGTAGCACATTAATCGTACCTTCTGTTGTCACCCTGAATTCCCCTCAACAGAAATTATATATGGACACAGCCCTTTGCTTTTGACTCGCCCTGCATCTGGTTGGTAGCACAGTAAGCGTACCTTCTGTTGTCACCCTAAATTCCCCTCAACAGAAATTATACATGGACACATCCCTTTGCTTTTAACTCGCCCTGCGTCTTGTTGGTAGCACATTAAGCGTACCTTCTGTTGTCACCCTAAATTTCCCTCAACAGAAATTATATATGGACACAGCTCTTTGCTTGCAACTCGCCCTGCTTCTTGTTGGTAGCACATTAAGCGTACCTTCTGTTTTCACCCTAAATTCTCCTCAACAGAAATTTTATATGGACACAGCTCTTTGCTTTTGACTCGCCCTGCGTCTGGTTGGCAGCACCTGGCAACAGTTCTCAATAAGCATCTCGAAGCCATAGGTTGCAGCTGATGCCCCTTATGTGTGGTATGCAATCTTTTCTGTTTAATTACAATTATCTGATTGCGAAAAAAAGCGCTGGAAGATTGGCACTTAATTTTAAAGCCGTTAGAGAGTAAGATACAATCGCGCCTCTGCACCGTCGCACCGACTTCTAAAATACAAAACAAAATATTGCACATGCGTGGCGCGGGGCCATATGATTAATTCCGCTGTCTTCGTTTTTTTCCTGGGAGCGAAAAAATCACGGATTGCACGCGTGTCGTTCCCAAGAGGCATGGATGTTTTAGTGTTGCTGACACTGCGGACGCAGGTGGCGTCAAGGGGGATGTTTTTCAGACAGGAGCTCTTTTTTTGCGTACTACGTCACCGACGGCTTCAACTGAGCCGCCGATGCGAAAGGCAACAATCGTATCTGGATGGCCAGCCCTCTCGGCATAATAGAGAAGGCACTGAAGCATGGCGCCGTCCCCGACTACCGCTAATTTTGAGACACGCTCTTATGTTCCCTGCTCGCGTTCGAAAGGTAGCTTGTTGGCGCGCTGCTTCTTTGGTATGGGCTATAAAGCATATCATGTTTGAAAGCTTCGCAGGTTGCAAATGGTTTGCCGATCCGGGCTCAGCATTGCTTTGTAATTTGCCCTTACACACTTATGTAAGAGAAAATTAGGGTCTAAAGTTATATATGCTTCAAAATTGATTCATAACACGAAGCGATCTTTGGAAAGGAAACAAAAAACAAACATAAGAAAACAGAACAAATATAATATAAAAGTTAACAAGAAATTAACTGACATAAAGTTAACAAACGCAAAATTAGCAGAGGTGGTTAGGGAGTGAGTGAGTAGAAACTTTATTGATTTATAAGATTTAGCCTGCGGTGGAGGTCTTCTTCAAGTCTTCTCTTCAAGTCTTGAGGTTGCCTCCTTAGCCTTGGGTGGTCCCCTAGTCCAGGGCTCCACTGAGTCTGGCCACCTCGCTTGCGTGTGCTATGAGTGCCCTTTGGGCCTCCAGCTCGCAGCTGGTGAGCCGGCTCTCCCATTGCTCCGCACTTGGTGTGTCGTGTTTGTGGAACGATATGTTTCTGTCGCATTCCCATGTTATGTGGTATAGTGTTGGCCTCGCTTCGCACCAAGGGCATGTGGCGCGGTATTGTGTCGGGAACATCTTGCTTAGTATATATACGTTGGGGAAGGAGCCTGTCTGTAGCTTCCGCCATTTTGCGGCTTCTTCCTTGCTTAGCTCTTTGTGTGGTGGGGGGTATTTGTATCTTAGCCCCCTGTATAAACTTAGTGTTTCAGAGTACCCAGCCCCTAGGCTAGTCCAGAGCTCCTCCGGGGCTTGTGACCCCCCAGCTCGGATAGTAAGCCCTCGAGCTAGTTCGTCCGCCCTTTCGTTGCCCCAGACCCCCGCGTGGCCTGGTATCCAAATTATGTTATGTTTCTCTCTCCTCCCCGAGGGTGTCCCCTCGCTGAGGATCCTGAGTGTCGTTTTGCCTACCCTTCCTTTTGTGTAGTTTCGACACGCTTCTTGTGAGTCTGTTAAAATATTCAAGGGTCTCCCCTTTCTATCCCCCTCCCTCATTGCTAGGGCTATCGCTATCTCCTCCGCCTCTGCTATATTTGATGCCCTGGCCGTGAGGCTCGTTATGTGTTCTCCCTGGTGGTTGACGACTACCGCCACCATTTTATGTCCTCGTTCACCATAGTACGGGGAAGCGTCGGTGTATACCGTGCTGTCCCTGTGCCCTATTGTTTTTTCATAGTATTCTGCTCTGGCTCTCCTCCTGCTCGCATGGAGGTTTGGGTCCATGTTGCGGGGGATGGGTTGTACGCTTATGTTTCTTCTTAGTGCGTCTGGTATGTTTGCCCTGTTGTTGTGATGGTTCTCCGTCTCCCGACCCAACCTAGTCAGAAGTGCTCGTCCGGTTCTTGTGTCGCTGAGTCTTTGAAGTTGTGCCCTTATTTGGCATTCACTCAGCTCTTCAAAAGTGTTGTTTAGCCCTAGTTGCATTAGCTTCTCGTTGGACGTGTTCCTTGGTAGATGTAAGGCTATCTTGTACGCTTTGCGAAGGATAGCTTCTGCTTGCTCTCTTTCAGCTTTGATGGTTACGTGGTATGGTAGTGAGTATGTTATTCGACTGACTATCAGGCTGTTCACCAGTCTGATTGTGTCTTCTTCCTTCATGCCATGCCTTTTGCTGGCTACTCTATTTATCATTCGGCCTACTTGCTCCGCCGCTTTGCGTAGCAGGCTGAGTGTGTGGCTGCATTTCCTGCTACCTTGCAGCCACATACCGAGTATTCTTATCATTCTTTCTTCCGGTATGTTCTGCCCTTCTAGTTTCACCTCGAGGTTAGCCTCTGTAGGGTGCCTTCCTACTCTGAGAAGTTCGGACTTTTCGGTGGAACACCTTAGTCCCCTCTTCTTCATGTATCCTTCAATGCAGGTGGCTGCCGCTTGTAGACTTTCTTCTTTGCTTCCTAGCGAGCCTTCGCTGGTCCATATGGTGATGTCATCCGCATAAATTGCGTGTCTGATTCCTTGTATCTGGCTGAGCTCTTTGGCTAGGATGATCATTGATATGTTGAAGAGCACTGGTGATATCACTGAGCCCTGTGGAGTTCCCCTGCATGGTGTTTGAAAGACCTCGCTTCGTAGGTCTCCCAAACCCACCGTTGCAGTTCTGTTTGTGAGGAAGCTTCTCACGTAGTCGTGTGTTTTCTTTCCGCAGTTGGTGGCGTTGATGCCTTCCATGATTGCTGCGTGGGATATGTTGTCGAAGGCCCCTTTGATGTCCACGGCCATGACTACGTTTTCCCCTTTGCTTGGCATTGTTTCTAGTACTTCTTCTTTGAGCTGAAGCAGCACGTCTTGGGTCGATAGATGTTCCCTGAAGCCGAACATGGTGTTGGGGTACCATCCTCCGTCTTCTAGGTGTCTTTGTATTCTTTTAGTGATGATTCTTTCGAAAAGCTTGCCCAGACACGATGTTAGCGAGATAGGTCTGAGATTTTCTATCTGCAGTTTTTTGCCTGGTTTGGGTATCATAACGACTTCCGCGTGTTTCCACTCTTTCGGAACCGTTCCCTCTTCCCAGAGTTTGTTTAAGTATTTTGTGAGCTGTTCTACCGCTTCATCGCTGAGATTTCTTATCAACGAGTTCTGGATCTTGTCCGCCCCCGCTGCCGTGTTCTTTGTCGTTGCCCTTATGGCTTGAATAACTTCTTCTCTTTCTTGGCAACGCAAATTGCGGAGGCAGTTTTTGTTAACGTCGTACTCGAGTAACATCAAATAGCAAACTTTTTATAGTCATCGCAGCTAGCGTGACTGAGGATACTCCTACCCGGAGGAGGTCGCATTTGTTAACTGCTGCATTAAAATAATTCACTCAGATCTCAGATTCGACATTTCCGACTTCAACTGCATAACCACATATTCAGCATAGGGTTGTGTCGTATTACTTGCCTCCTTGGACTAACCAAGCTGTCCTACATGGCTGTTTTCGGCTTTAGCTAGACGAATATGAGAAGGGAGAAATTATTCGCTGCTTCCATCGTAGTTAGCAGGTGAAACACAAACAGTATAGCTGGCTCACGCTAAAGAGCTTTCTTTTTTCTGATCCGGCTGTCTTGCATACGTAGCTGTGGGATATGAGGTGTTAACTTGCGGCAAGATATGTTGGATTATGGGTGTGCTACGAAAGTATCCCAAAATGAAAACACTAAAATCTACCGGCTCTAAGTTGCAGCATAAGACCCGCGGTTAATTTAAAGCAAACAATTCTTTTAGGTAGCCATACGATTGACGGCGGCAAGTACTGTCTCACTTTTCTATGGCATATTTCATAACCTGAGGGAAAAAGTCAGTTTAGTTTCTCACTTATCAATTTTTTTATTAATGCAGTATTGTATTGTATTGTAATGTATTGGGTTTTATCGCGCATAAGCAACTCAGGCTATCATGCGCCAAACACAGGGTGTTAAGTTTCAAAAATCGGGTGTCCATAGCGACAGTCCTTGTGAGGAGAAGTACTCCGAGGAGCCCAACACGTCAAAACAAAGGCATCACCCTTCTTCTCGCACTTGAGAAAATGGATGAGGCGAATCACAAAATGCGCCAAAGCACAGGGTAAGAATTTTTAGAATTAATGGTTCTGTCATGTTATATTTTGTTTAAGATCGTCGTTTCTTCCAGGTAAACAAAAATAGAGAAATACCTACAAGTGGATTATCTCCTGAAAGTAAATTGGGGTGGAAGGGAACGCATTTATTTCTAGGTATAGTAAAATATTTTTTTCCTTAGCCATTCAAGTTCTGTGAACTAGAATAGGATGTGATTAAATCACCACATTTCTCACAGAAAGGGTTGTCTTGTTTTGTTAGTAGAAAGTTATGTGTTATATGTTCGTGTCCGATGCGTAGGCGGCATAAAATTACATTTATAAAACTTTCCTGATGCCTGCATGACCTCCATCTCCCAGAATAGGTTTTAATAAATGTAGTTTGTTATTTTGTGCATGATTCCATGCAGACTGCCATTTTCAATCAAGTTTACGTTATGCTAACTTTATGCAATCTTCATAAGGTATATTTACACTCTTGACTTCTTTAAGGCGAGCATAAGCAACGTACGCGTCAGCTATCTCGTTGCCTATAATTCAAATATTGCTTGGTATATACGAGAGCTTAATTTTATTTCCTTGTGTTTCAGCAGTTATTATGTTATGTATTACATCTCCTATTAAAGGTTCTCTTAGATTTGTGGCGTGCAGTGCTGTGATTACACTCAGCGAGTCAATGTGGATAATGCTGTTTTGAATGTTCTTTTTCACTATTTTTGATGCAGCCATCGAATTGACATAACATTCGGTTGAGAAAATTGACGCGCACTGAGGCAACCTGTCTACCTTTTGCCATTTATCTTGCAGTACAGCACTTCGGAAGTAAAGTGCTTTTTAGAGCCGTATGTACAAAATGCTTTGTATTTATTGTATTTCTCGTGAAGCGGCAAATATTCTTGTAATATGTGTTCACGCGGAGTCTGCTTTTCATGAAATTGTGTCAGTGTGTAGTCGCCTACAGCGGGAAAGGTGCAAGAAGGTGGCAGTGGTTCCTGTCTCTGGGCAACATCAGGGAGTGTGTCCAGAATACATAATTCCTGGCAAATTTCTTTACAAGGGAGGATAAGGGTATCTTTTCATTGGGTTTGTTACTGAAAAGCTGCTTAGAGGGGCTATTCATAACTATGGAGTAGGAGAGATGTTTTCGTAGTGAACTGGTTTTTATGAAGTATGAACATGTGAGCATGGCTCTTCTATCTGCGAGGGGTGGTTCGTTACATTCTTCATATAGCCTGTTTATGGGCGATGTCCTGTAGCCCCACTTGCAAGGCACAGACCTGAGTTATGTACAGAATCTAATTGCTTTAGGTAGGACGGCCGAGCTGAACTGTACACTATGCACCCATAATCCATGCAAGAGCGAACTATGCTGCAGTAGATGTGTAAAAGGCAGGTCCTATCAGACCCCCAGCGTTTACGTGAAAGCCCCTTTAAGGTATTTAGTGATGCTTCCTTCTTAGGGTTCTTTATGTGAGGCAAGATGGTCAGTTTCTTGTCAAAAGTTAAGGCCAGAAATTTGTGGTTACTCTTTACGGGTAATTCGGTTTCGTTCAGGTGTAGTCTAGGATCTGTCTGTAGACCACGCTTGAGTGAGAAAAGAGTGGCCACTGTTTTTTGTGTGAAGAACCGGAAACCATTTCGGTTAGCCGTTGTTGAAAGTTTATTTGTTCTTAACTGCACTTGTCCTTCCCATGTTGATATATCTGAGGACGTGCAAGCTATTTGAAGTTCGTCAACATAGACTAAATATATAATGGACCTTGGTATTATGTAACTAATATAATTTATTTTAACATGAAAGGGGGTCTTGCTTAAAATACTCCCTTGAGACACCCCGTTTCCGTGAATGAAATTTCTCGAGAGGGTTGAACCAAGGCGTACATAGAATGAACGGTTTGACAGGAAGTCTTTTAGGCAGGTCAACATCCTACCGCGAATGCCAAATTTGGCCAAGACGTGAAAGTTCCCGAACTTGCAGGTTTTATCATATGCTTTCTCTGAATCTAAAAAATAAAACAGCAAGACTTTATTGTGTACAAAAGCTTCAGAGACAGTATATTAAAGACGAACTATGTGCCCTATTGTGGAACGTGCCTTTTGGAAACAGAACTGATAAACATCGAGAGGCTCACGAAGGTTAATCAAATATTCAAATACTTTCAAAGGATTTCGCAAGGCAGCTGGTGAGAGCTATGGGCCTATAACTACTAGGAGAGGTAGGAGGTTTTTCGGCTTTTATAAATGAGAGATTTGAACTTGAACTTGAGATTTATTTACCAGAAAGGCTGGTGGGTCACCTGGGCTAAAAGCTGTAATCAAACAGCTTGACGAGGCCCAGGCAACCTTTACAAGGCAGCATAGACGACACCAATAAATAATAACAATACTAATAATAATCATGAAAAAAAGGTTAACATGAAATATTAATCCTTACAAAAAATAAGAAACACTTACAAGTAGGTCAGTAGGAAAAGTATGCAAAAACAATGCATTTTTTTGTTACAGATTGACACAAATCACATGAATAATGAGAAGGCATCTTCGTGAGCAAATGGAAGGAAACTATGAACGAATAACTAGGAAATACTGTAGCGAAAACTGCGTTACAAATTGGAAAAAGCTGCAGAAGTTGAACAGGTGTTTAACATTAGATGTGTTGATATTTGTTTAATATGGACGGAAGATTGTGACGTAAAGACTGGAGCTTGTAGTCGCTGCAGAAAAAGGGTACGAGCCATGTGTCTACTGCGTGTGTTCAGGATGTTAGTGTGATGCTGCAGTGGACCAGTAATTGCTAAAAGTGACCGAAAACCGACAGGTGAAAAGTAATGTGAGCGTAAGAGTCTGTACTCATACATATAGTTTACATGAAGAAGTTTGTACTGCTGAAAAAAATACAGAGTGGAAGATAGATAATCTAGACAAAATATATGACGAATAGCCTTTTTTTGTAGCACGAGATTTTGTTTAGGTTCTGTTTAGTTGTTGTTAGCCACACCAAGCTGCAATAATTAATTTGTGAGGCAAACAAAGCGTAATATATTTGAAGTTTTATTTTTACCGGAAGAATTGCGCGTGTACGTGATATTTCCCCTGTTGCAGAGCAAAGCTTCTTACAGATTCTCTCAACGTGTAAATCCCATGTTAAATATGGGGAGAATGTAACGCCAAGAATCTTGTGGTGCTCAACCACTTCGATATCCTCTCAATTAAATTTAATTGGCTGATCTAAAACAGATGCTTTATTTCGAGCCCGGAAAAGCATGACCATAGTTTTTTTAGGATTGATTTTAAGCTGATTTGATTGTGACCAATGACCAATTCTCTCAAGCAAATGATTACATCCGATCACTAAATTATTTGCATCGGTACCTGAAAGGAGAATATTGCAATCATCAGCAGAGATAACGAAATTAACTGTGGTGTCGACACAAACTATGTCTTTAATAAACAGATTAAATAATAGAGGACCTAACACGCTACCTTGCGGGACGCCATTTAATATATGTGATGGGGATGACATTCGATTGTTAATACATACGCATTGTGATCTGTTTTCCAAATATGACTTAAATAGCTGAAGTGGTTTACCACGAACGCCATTTATTAAGAGTTTTGCAGTTAAAATATCATGATTAAGAGAGTCAAAAGCCTTGCTAAAGTCTATAAACAACCCAAGGGTAATCTGTCGGTTTTCAATATTTTGTATAATGCATTCTTTGAGCGCCAGGAGTGCTGACTCCGTAGACCTTCCCTTTCTGAAACCATACTGCGGATCCGAAATAAGGCCTATCTTATTGAAAAAGTTATTTAATGTCGTGTATAAAATTTTCTCAAACCCCTTCGAGAACACGGGCAGAACAGATATAGGTCGATAGTTTCTGGGTTCTTTCATATCACCGCCTTTATACAGCACCGACACACTAGCTATTTTCATGGCACTTGGAAATTCGCCAACGTCAATGGCAAGGTTAAAGATATAACTAAGTACTGGAGCAATGATGTGAATTACTTCTTTTATTGGCTTGATTTGCAAATTATCTATATCCAATGATATACTGTTTTTTAGTGACATGAATGTTGTATATACTTCTAGCTCATCTGTGAGAGTAAGAAATAGACTATGAACAGAATTCGAAGCCAACTTACTATGCAGTGAAAGCGAGGGATTGTTTGGCTTAGCTATATTAACAAAATGTTCGTTAAAAAATCTGCCAGTTCTACACCGGAAAGTACTCGTTCATTGTGTTTAATGTAATCAGGTAGAGCGTCTTTCCTTTTATCTCGGCCGAGTAGATTATTTACCACTTTCCAGGCAGCTTCAGGGTGTTTTTTATTTACATTGGAAAATAATTTCTCCAGATAACTTTTCTTAGAACTCCGTAGTTCGGAATTTAGCTTATTTCGGAAAGCTTTAAATTCCCTTAATGCTGCTTCGGTTCTAGTGCTAAGAAAAATATGAAAACGTCTGTTCTTCGTTTTAATCATCTTAGCGTGAGCGAGGGTTACCCAGGGTTTTCAAACTTTTTTTTATGGTTGCATTGTTTTACTGGGAAAATGTTTTTTATAAAGTTGGAAAAATACGTGTATAAATTTCATATATGCGCCATTAACATTACATGCATCCCGAACAAACGACCAGTCACATGCCTCGATGTCATGCCTAAAGGCAGATATTGCCACATCTGAAACACACTGCACTGTAACCATTTTATCTGCACAAGTATTAGAGTGATCAAAAGGATAATAAAACATGACCACAGGGCAGTGGTCACTGATATCACATGCGATTGAACCGGCATCGGAGATTACAGTTTCAGCGTTAGTTATCAGGAGATCTAAAGCAGATGATGTTGACAGTGTGACACGAGTGGGTGTTGAGATTATATTAATAAAACCTGATGAATAGAGCCTTGAGGTGAAGTCGCGTGTGATCGATGTGTCTTGTAGAACGTTAATGTTGAAATCACCTCCGCATAATAAACGAAAGTTATTGGTGCGAACATAATCTAAAAACATTTCAAAGAAGTCAAGGAAAGACGGCAAATTTCCACTTGGAGGTCGGTATACAACCGAAGCTAGTTTGTTTCTATATTTGAGTGTTAAAATTTCACAATCATCATTTGACATGGAAAAATTGGACAGTAACTCGCAATCATGACCAGTTTCGACATAAAGAGCGACGCCACCTCCTCGGCGGCCCGCACGATTCACAAAAAATTTCCTATACCCTTGTGGGCTAAAGACATCGGAGTTATCGCAATACCAAGTCTCGGTTAACATGATTATGCCTGGTTTAAAAGAAAGCTGGCCAAAGAAACACTCCAGATCTTCTGTTTTGCCTACCGCAGAACGAACATTAAGATGCAAAACAGAATGCACTGCGGGTGACGGAAGGAAAATATTCTGAGCTACAGCGAAGTTATGATAGTTCATGGCTATTGACGGAAAACAAGCACGGATACAGTGCCGTTCACTGTATTTTCTGAAGGTCTTGCTCACGAGTTATCTGTACCGGGCTTGAATCGTCACTTTGCTTAGCGAAGACTCTGCCGTTGTAGGTCCAGACCGACTTCCACTTATGCACGTATTTTCGTTTTACAGCCATGCTGAGCAATTTCTTCAAGGCAGGGCAGAGGTGCTCGTATACGTAGAACGGTACTGAACTGTTAATTCCAATGTCGTGGTTTGTGAGTCGCAACTTTTTTGCCTTTCTCAGCACTGTGTCACGCTTTGCTCTGTACCTGAACCGAACAATAATGTTGAACTTCTCAGAGTCCCGCGTAGGGACACGATGACAAGACTCGATCTCGCCTTCGACAATTGGCTCACGTATGGCTATCCCGATTTTCGAGACAATTTTCCCAACATCTTCACCTTCTTCCTTAACAACGCCCTGTATCTCGATATTTGTATTCCTTGAATAAAGCTCCAGTTGGACTACTCGCTTTTCAAGCGAGTAGTCCAACAGCAGCAGCTAAGGTTCCACATTTAGCCTCCATCGCTGCCTTTTCACCTGTCAATTTTGCATTTTTTGTAATCTCTGCATTGAGTTTTTTTTGCAGTTCTTCAATAGTTTCATGGGCGTTTTCAAGGCTCTTGGTGAGTTCTATTTGTTCGCCTTTAAGGTCACGAACCTCGTTTCGCAGTTCTTTTCAAGTGATTCACGCGTAACCTTAATTTCTTGCCTAAGTTCCTCTTTAAGTTTCGACAAATCATTTCTAAATTCCTCTCTAACTTTTGCGACGTCTTTAGCCATGAAGAAAAAAAAATCGCTAGGGTGCTCTATCAAAACCACAAGCAAGTACACAGAAACAAGAACAGCTCAGCAGAAAGAAAAATTGACAGAACAGTTGGCAAAACAAGTTGCAGAAGAATTGGCAGCGGCGACGGCTAAATGAGATCAAGATGTAGGAAACAATTTTCTAACTGACCTGCAGCGGAAAGCAGAGGCGGTCTTAGATGATGTGCACAGTAGGTCGTCGCCGCTGCCAAGTGAAATGCGCTGGTGCTCGTTGGGTTCTTTTATAGCCGTTATCCTTCGATGCTGACGCCCCCACAGCAGCTAACGGGCTTGCAGATGACCACGTTTCCCGACGCTGTTGGCACGTGTCAGAGGGCGGGCGCTTAGGATGAATTCTTGCTCGTCTTGGTGCGACAGTGCAGAGCAGGAAATCTGCAGCGGAAAGCAGAAGCGGTCTTAGATGATGTGCACAGTAGGTCGTCGCCGCTGCCAAGTGAAATGCGCTGGTGCTCGTTGGGTTCTTTTATAGCCGTTATCCTTCGATGCTGACGCCCCCACAGCAGCTAACGGGCTTGCAGATGACCACGTTTCCCGACGCTGTTGGCACGTGTCAGAGGGCGGGCGCTCAGGATGAATTCTTGCTCGTCTTGGTGCGGCAGTGCAGAGCAGGAAATCTGCAGCGGAAAGCAGAAGCGGTCTTAGATGATGTGCACAGTAGGTCGTCGCCGCTGCCAAGTGAAATGCGCTGGTGCTCGTTGGGTTCTTTTATAGCCGTTATCCTTCGATGCTGACGCCCCCACAGCAGCTAACGGGCTTGCAGATGACCACGTTTCCCGACGCTGTTGGCACGTGTCAGAGGGCGGGCGCTCAGGATGAATTCTTGCTCGTCTTGGTGCGGCAGTGCAGAGCAGGAAATCTGCAGCGGAAAGCAGAAGCGGTCTTAGATGATGTGCACAGTAGGTCGTCGCCGCTGCCAAGTGAAATGCGCTGGTGCTCGTTGGGTTCTTTTATAGCCGTTATCCTTCGATGCTGACGCCCCCACAGCAGCTAACGGGCTTTCAGATGACCACGTTTCCCGACGCTGTTGGCACGTGTCAGAGGGCGGGCGCTTAGGATGAATTCTTGCTCGTCTTGGTGCGGCAGTGCAGAGCAGGAAATCTGCAGCGGAAAGCAGAAGCGGTCTTAGATGATGTGCACAGTAGGTCGTCGCCGCTGCCAAGTGAAAAAAATGATGATAACCTTCTCCTAGGTTTCGGGTAATTTACCCGATACCCAAGCCAAATTAAAATTTTAAAAATGCCTCTGTGGCAGGTTCACTTAAGCGGGACAGCATTTGATAGTGTATTCTACACTGTGTTGATTTCATGCACTGTAAAAAATTATTATGTTTCATTTGTATATCCACTTTTGGCGAGTCTGTTTCTCGGCTGTGTTTTTGTACTTTAGAAATGATTCCGTGGAGTGTGATGAGCTGGAACCTGCCGAAAAATATTCACCTAAAATGTCTACCTGTTCTTCGATGTTTGTCTGTATACCAGGGGCTTTTAGAAGGGTAAATGTGAATGGGGAATATTTACCATTAAGCTTCCGTACCTTCTAACACATTTCTTTTTATGTGGTTGAGCTATTTATGGATTTCACGGAACTTTGCCACGAAGTCTTTTCTGCACTACGGCTCATATATCGGGGATCTCCTCTTGCCTTTTTAAAGTTTTTGAGATTTTTCTGCGTGAGATACCTCCGAAAGTTTCCCCATCCTTTGTTTTGTTTATTTCTTGCTATTATACATTCTTTTGTGTAGCAGGCATTGTGGTTTTTTTTTTCACCACTCCAGAAGACTCAGGTATAGCTAGGCGCGCCTCTGGAATAATGCGGTTTGTGACCATTTCACTAAGTTAATCTATACTGAAGTTATGGGGATCTGATTTTTTAGGCTGGCATTTTTTAAAAATGCAGCTTACATTGTCACGGTTTTGTAGGAATGATTTACGGAGAAGAAGTTAGGTTTATAAGAATCGGCAGATGATCTCTGCTTTACGGGTTGTTGAAGGCATCTCATTTCAAACCAATAAAAACGGAAGGCGATGTAAGAGACAAATCTACGCAGCTTAATTTTACTGAGCTCGGAGAGCAGTATGTGTGTTTGCCCCTAATGAGTTGGCGTATGTTATTGCACAGAATAAAATCTTCTAAAATACGGCCTCTAGTGTCTATTTGTTCGTTTCCCCACAAAATGGAGTAAGCCTTAAAATTGCCGGCTAACAGATATGGAAACGGTAATTGTTTTAAAAGCTCGCTCTTCTAAGTCATGGTGTGTTACTGTCAGGTGTTGTTGGAGATATACCGAGCATACTGTAATTGTTTCAAAATGTACAACAGCGACTGCAACGGCTTCAAATGTAGTCTGAAGCTTGAATTCACGAGTGGCCACACTACTTTGAACATAATTAACACCTCTTTTTGGGTTACTTCATGCATACTTGATTTAGAGAAAATATAGCGCCAACCATGCACACCACGAGAAGGAACGACGACGAGACACAAGCGACGAAACACGCTTTGAACAATTATGGCAGTACCTCCAGAGAGCCTATTTGCTTTTTTATCGTCGTGGCTAAAGACTTTATATTCACTTAAAAGACTTTTATGGTTTGATCCCAAGTTTGTCTCCTGGGATAAAGCAAGAATATTTTTTACGTACGTCACTGCAGCCTTTTAATATGCTTCGAGAGTTCCAGTGAGTTAGAAAGGCCATACCTAATGCATTTTGGGGATGTATTTAAAAGTCTATGCTCCAGGTTTTGTGGGGCCCCTTATTTGAAGTTCCCCTCCCGTTTTGTGTTCAAGGGAGTTTTGCTACCGACGCTGCAGAGGCGGGCTACTGCTCATATCCATCGCCTCCTCCGAGGCGATGGATTTCGGCGGGGAACCCGCGGGTGTACGTGGTTGTGGCTCCTCCTGTCGGGGGGAAGCCGTGGGGCCTGCCGGCTCAGGGGCCAGCGAGCCTCTCTTTTGAGATGGCAGGGCAGCCTTGGCGGCACCTGTCAGAGATGTGGATGTCCCTGCCTGGGCAGTGTCCTGAGGTTGGGCGGTGTACTACCACTCCCGCTAACGTTGGTTGTGTCAGAGGGTGCCGTCAGCCCTATTTAAAAATATCATATGATTTCTTACGTGTCTCGTATGAATTCATATGTCCCTTGTATGAATTCATATGCGCTGCATATGAGTTATATGTGTCGAATGTCTGTTCATATGTGCCACATACGAGATGCATATGTGATGCATACGAGGTCATATGTGTGCATATGTGTGGCAGAAGAGGAGCATATAGGCTGCATACGAGGTCATATGTTTTTTTTATTTTTTTACATATACTGCAGGATAATGATTTGGTCCAGGCAGGATGGGCATACAAATTTGGAACACAACAAGAAGAACATATACAATGCGGGAAAGAACACGTGGGAAACAACACATTTCTTAAAAGAACAACTATATGATAAAACTAATATTGGGTAATAAATGGCAACAACAGATGTACTAACGTAAAGTTGAGAATTACCAATTGCACATACATGAGCATTAACTCAGTGACGCTACGGCGTCATACCCTTAACGCAGCGCTTTAGTTTTCCCACCAACTTTCATTAACTCTTTTACTCATGTCAAAAAATTATTGTGAAGAATACGGTCATTCTCCGCAGGCTGAGAAAAAAGTGGCAGTGGCTTAGCTCAGGTAGGCCAAGATATACTTAGCAAAAGCTGTTTCGTCTACTCACATTCCGGCAGCGACACGCCGTCGTTGTCGTTTAGCAGCTTGGCGGCGTTTCTTTTGGAGACGTTCCTCTTGTTATTCGGGCGTCTCTGCCGCCCGCTTACCCTCCTCGCGTCGTTTTTGCTCAATCGGCCGACCTTGTACGATGTTATTACCTCTGGATCGGAGGACTCAATTTAACGCAGCCTGCACTGGCGCCGTGACGAGCACGGCCACTCTCCTTCTTCCATGGTGCGCGTCTGAGGAGGAGTGAGCGCCTCGCTTCCGGCTTCTATCCCAGCTGCGCGGCGCGACTGTGGGCCTGCGCAGTGCGGCGCTGTGGCTGCGGCACCATGGTTGCCATGGTAACGGTGCATGCGCCGTAGTGGTCTTTTGCAGGCACTGCGAAATGTGCTCCTTCCAGCCTAGTGTAGCTTTCGCTACAAAAGGTGGGCATTCTTCCCTTTCGGCAGGCAAGAATTGGTTCTAACAAGTAGTCGAGGGTTTGACGGCATACCGTCCGGTCAGGAATCATGGTGATGAGGATTGCTGGTCACTGGCCAAAGTCAATAAAGATGGAAATTTGACGTTTCGGGAGTGCTACGGCTCCCTTGTAACGGTTCTAAGAAGTGTGGCGAACTGCGCCTGTTGGTGAAGGTTCATACTTGAAACAGCGCGAAAGACGGGACAAAAAAAGGAGCGCTTGTGTTGTTCCTCGTTTGTCCCGTCTTTCGCGCTGTTTGAAGTATGGTTCTGACAGGAATTTCCCGCCATATGTTTTCGCTTTCAGCCTTTTCTTTCTTGTTTCACAGTTTTTTCCTGAACGCAAGTTCTGACGACGTCAGCACATCACGCGAACTCGCTGTGCCACTCATTAATTCAATTCCCACCTGCCACACTCGGCAGCTTGCCCATAATCTGACAGCCGGATGCCCCGTGCCCCGTGGCCAGGTTGGCTTGACGCCAAAAAGTCGTGAGACCCCTCAATCCAGTGGGCTGATTGCGACCTGTCAAGGTATGCAGGTGGCGATGATGTGATAAGGTCTCTTGGCCTATTTTCCAATCGGCGACTTTGGTCGCACACGCCACAATTTTTGCCTAATTACTCCTCTAATGTTATCGCCTTAACATCGAGTTCTGTATATAGGCCGCAGTGGCTTTTATCGATGTGATGGGGATCTCCTGCTTGCAATTCGCTCGTAACGTAGCGCAATTACGTTTTGATTCCCTCCTGCAGCATTCCCAACACGACGACTCCAAGCGGCAGTTCAAGTGTCGCCATCAAGGTCGTCCTGCCTTTCCCGCCTCACTTACTTCCTTTGAAAAAAGTTTTTCGCATGGGCTGCTTTGAAAACAACTATGCTTTTATTGTTATCAGTAAATATTTTATTTTCATAGGCCTGTATCAATGCAGCGACGAATAATTCGCCAGCTGCCAGCTTTGGCCGGCTTGTAGAAGTCTCGTCGACTCGTGGGCTGCCTTGCGTTGCTTGCCTTTTTGCAGTGTTGTTTTTAGCTGCTTGGCCACTTTCTCTTTACTTGTTACGTTCCCTTCGGGTATGTCTGCGTGATGTGTTTTTTGTCGTGCCAGTCACGGTGGCAGGTGCATATGTTGGCATTGCTGCCCTCACCGCGCATGAAGAACTGATGCTCCGTAAGAAAGTTTCAATCTGAAAACTGCTTCGCTAGAATCAAAGTGCCACGGTACGGTAACAGAGTGTCTTTAGCACAGTTGCGTGCAGTTCTTGGTGGCTCAATAATGCCGTTGAGAGAGCGTCAGACACGACTTTCGAATGTGACGAAGGCGGTTGGCAGGTTATCGGGCGTGCCACTGAAGTGATTTCCGCTGCGTATATGACACGGCCAGCTGAAATATTGCACAGCCGTCTCACTGCTGGAAGGCGTTAGATTAAGGCAGTGCAGGGGGCCTTTCTCGCGTCAATTCGTGTATGAGGTAGACCGCATCCATAAAGAAGCGATGCCTCGATCCGAGGAGAAATTGTTTGAGCGCGTTTCTATACCAACTGTGCTGCGCGATAATATCCTCAAATTGGTATTGGGATATTTTTCAAGCCCTAAAGCAATTACATCACTTTACTTCACTTCACTTTATTACATTAAAGACCGCCAGTTAGGGGGTATTGCATAAAGGCTGGGTACAGATAGAATCAAACTTTATGTACAAAGATGTTATTCGTTAAATATGGCAGTTATACAATTCAAAAATGAGGATGGACAGGTGGTTGCAGCGACGTCGTGTGGAAGGCCGTTCCAGTCCTTGGCTGAGCGAGGAAAGAATGATGCAGCAAACGTTGTGGTATGAGTCTGTGGACGGGAAACTTGCAGGGGATGACCAAGGCGGAGTGAAATGCGTGCTGGAGGGCTAATGTAGGGTAGAATACGCAATGAGCTGTACCAGCCGCCGCTGTGGCTGAGTAGTTATGGTGCTGGCTGCTCATTGGCAAAAAGTGGATTCGATCCCGGTCGCGGCGGTCGCATTTTGATGGAGGCGCAATGCTACACGCCCCAGTGCTGTGCGATGTCAGTGCGACGTTGGAGACCGCGGGCGGTCTGTTTATCCGGAGTCCTCCACTGCGGCGTCGTTCTTCGCTTGAGTGACTTTTTGACTTTGAACGCCATAAGCCAAACCAATCCGGTATTACCATAGCGTTGGTCGTTACACGAGCCACGAACGCTGATCACTAGCGCTGGTCGGGGTGGCTGGATTTTTTTGCGAAGCATACTAAAATAGCCCAACCCAGCTCCTCGAGCGCGGCGGTGTCGTTACCATTGACCTTTCGTGACCTCCATGTCATACCACGTGATGCGTGACGTCAAAGATGATGAAAAACGGGGGCCCAACTCGCGCCGTCGCGCGAGGCGTCGTGACCAATGATGACCACGTGGTGCGTGACGTCACAGCAGATGAGAAACGGGGGCCCAGCTCGCGCCGTCGCGCGAGGCGTCGCGACCAAGGAGGACCACGTTATGCGTGACGTAACGACATAGGAGAAACGGGGCCCCAGCTCGCGCCGTCGTGCGAGGCGTCGCGACCAATGTGTTTCCTGCTTCTGCCGCTAGGTGCGCTGTAGTGAACACGTGATGCTGGAGCGGCGGTATACAAGGGGGTGCGCCTGCCTCTGCTAGGCGTACACGGGATAGAGATGCCTCCTGGAGACAGGGCTGCTTGTTGGAATGAGAAGCAAAAGTTGCGGCGTGCTACAGAGACTGATGAAGAGCGTGATGAACGTCTAGCCAAGTGGCGTGCTCGATATGCAACTCGGCGACAATATGCTTCGCATCTGACTAGGCTTAACCTAAGCTAAGCCTCAGCCATTTTTATTTTAGGCAGTAAGAATAGCGGAACCGGACATTTGTCTGTGCAGAACTAAGCTATAGAGAAAGAAATTTCATAAATAATGGGTACTCGGCGAAAACTGGCCGCAGGAAATGCGTCACGGTTGAGCTTCCCTACGCTCTGCCAGTTTGGGAGCGCCCACTGGCGAGCAGCGCGGGCGACCGGGCAGACGAGGGTGAACCATAGAGACGGGCGTCTGCGCGTGTGGGCGCGTGACCTCTTCGTTAGTGCTCGCAGAATCTCGGTGCGTTTGCGAGTTTGCATTTTCGACGTGGAACTCTTGCGGTTCTTGGGAACGGCGTGGTGAGAATTTTTTTTTCCGATCTGCACTGCAATGCAAGGAACTTAAGATGAGCACGCCAGCCGAGCCGGCGAGTGTCATGATCCACGGTGTCACGAACCGCGCAGTTAGCTAGGGCCCGCCGCCTCTTGTGACTAAGTGGTATCGCATTGACTCTCAAACGGGGACGCGATGTTTTGATTGTTTTTGAAGAACAAATTTTTTTGTTTCGTTTTTAAAGCATACGCAGCATTCCAAGTAATTTAGAACGCGCCGGCGCTGCCGGTCGGTTTCAGAAACTGCGCAGTTAGAGAAGGCGCGCCATGGCACTCTTACTGTTTCGATGCAGTTAGATTTGCTGCACTTTTACGGGGACGAGTTGTACTTTTGCGATACCAGTAATACATCATTTGTTTAAATTATTTTCTTGGCGGTTGGTTGATGTGTTCTGGACAAAAATTGGCGAACGTGTTGATGGCAAGCGTCTTGTGACAGCATGGGGGTGTGCGCTTTTCAGAGCGGCCGGAGAAAAGATTACACGTTGGACTAAAAGCTCTAATACCAGGAACTTCAGTCAAAAATTCCGTCGTCAGCTGTACCGAAAAGACGCTTCTAACTCACGGATTTGCTCTTAGCCCGCCCAGAAGGCTTTCTGTGAACGTCTGGCTGGGAGTGCGTGTTGTGGCCGCCCGTGTATCAAATATTTTTGTCGAATAAAACGCGTAGTCGGCTCTCTGTCTTGATTTTAAGGAGGCGAGAACAACGTCGAGGTATGGAGGAATGCTTGAAAATCATTGGGAGATGTCTTCTTCTTTTGTATTCTATGTTGTTCACCAATCTTCCGCATGCGACGTTCATCATAGCATGTAGCCCTTGTTCGTAATTCGGTCGCTTCGGCTCTTTCGCGCCTTTCGTCTGTTCAGGCAGTTTTAGTATAAGGTTGCGCGGACCTGCCCGCTTGTTCCCTGTGGTTTCCTTCCCCGCGATGCGTCTTCGTAGTCAGCTACCTTAACCAACAAGGGAGGGCGCCGGCGTCGCAGCGCCACGGACGGCGTGACTGCTGCGCGCGCTGTGGAGTCCACTCTCTCTTTGGCGGGGGAACGGGGCGGGCGCTGAGGTTCCGGCGCGACGCTCCGCTCATAGCCAGCGGGGCGAAGCCGTGGAGGAGAACGTTCTCCCGCAATTCAGCCCCTCCGGCAGTGGAGTATTTCCCTCGCCCTAGCGTGGGCGAACATTCGCTCGTAACCGTACTTGTTCGTTGGACAACCTCGATTACTTAGCGCATTTTGTTGCTAGCTGGCGTTATTGTTGTTGTAGCAATAAAGGCATGTTTATGTCAACCCGAGTGTCGTTCCTTTCTTTCTCTCAGAGCAATGCCGCCGTGGTCGGCGTGCACTCGGTAACTCTCGAGATCACGAGGTGGGACCCGTTTTCTTGAATGAAGTCAGCCACGGTTAAGCGGGGAAAACGCATTTATCGCCCCCTAAAACAACCACACATGCTTTATGTGACTGACGCATACTGGTACAACCACTGCTGTGTGCCGTGACAATGGGTGCCCAAGTAGCTCGCAAGGAGCTTAATGATGTGTCAGATGGCGGCGCCAACTGTATCGATTTGTTTTTGTGTTTATATGGAGCAAAATAAAACTATTTCACAAAGTACTTGTTGTCTTTTCTGGAATGCAACTGTCTGACAAAATCTGACGTTGAGGTGCTTTCATGGCCAGTCCTGAGGACTCAGAATTCAATTTACTTTCATTTTCTTATGCCGAAAACGAATGCAAAAACAATATGATAACGTGAAGAACAGGAATAAATTCACATCAGACGCGGCAGGACATTGCGCAAGCTGCCATTCAAAATGAGCGCGCCTGAAACCGAAACGGGAACTTGTTCCCAGTTTATCTTCCAGCCACTTGTCCGCCCTTTAACAATCCCTTCCTATAAGCAAGCAAGAAACAGTCAATAGCGGTCCTTTGCTTCAAGAGGGTGTCCCTAGATTCCGACGGACATTACTGGGCAAGACGAGGCGCAACTGAACAGGCATGCAGTTGATATTTATGAAAAGACTGTGGGTTTCCGCAAATCGCTTTCGCGTATGCTTGCTGCGGCACTCAGGGTGCCGCGGCCGCAAACTCAGCCTCTTCGCCGTCCGTGTCTCGTTTGCTCAGTTCTTCCTTTGCATCTTAATGGCCAATGGAAGAAAAGTTTACAGCGGTAGCTCTATTGTAGCATTTCGAGCCACCGAGCTACACTGATTCCATGGATAGAATTCAAGATGGCGGCCTCCGTAGCCCCAATACTGTATCCCAATGGTTGCCATGGTAACCGAAGTGGTTACATGGTTACATAATGGAATGAAGCAATAACAGTCGGCAGCGTGATGCCCGAGCACCACAACCCGAGTCTAAATTATATCGATCCGGTATATGCAGGGTGTTTCGCCTAAGACTTTACAGAATTAAAAAAAAAGCTTTTGAGTTAGAAGAGCGATATTTTACGGTATAACATTCTCAGCGTTATATCACATCAGAATACGGCAAAGATGTCCTATCTAGTAGGCTGGTTAACTAATTTGAAATAGTTCACCTTTTAACTATTACAGTTAGGCTCCTTAGCTATTGAGAGGCGTCTAGCCCACCGTAGGTGATATCTATATCAGTTTTTAAAATTTAGAAAAAGCCGATACCCTAGGCGCTGCGGCTCTATACCCTAGGCGCTGCGGCTCAAAAAATTCAGGCTCTTTTGACGAGTTACGTGCACTGGAGAGTTTGCTTTGGCTCCAAGCTTTCCTAAAGTGCATGCATTTTGGCGCGATGAAGCCAAAATTTGCTGGGCCACAGGGCCAAGGGTAACCGTGTTTCCGAAAATCCGGAAACTGATATGGATATTAAGGCGGAAGCCTTTAATGCCTCATCGTTCTAATTAGGAATTCTCGACAGAAATGTCACGCTTTTCAATTGGTCGAAATGGTCATAACGTCACAGTGCGCGAATTGCAAACGGGGCCAATTGTACTTTGCGTAGTAACCATGCAACCAATTAAAGGGATCGTATAGTGATGCTCCAAGTCGGACTGAGTTTAGTTAATGGCTTAATTGAGTAATTAGCCTAACTAACATTTATACTAAGACCAGATTAATAAATAAAACCGAGGAGGAAATTGCTCGAGTTGGGGGATCGAACCCTGGTGTCCGGAGTGCGAGACGAGCACGCTACCACTCAGACATGCCAGCTCGATGGTTTGGATAAACAAAGGCGCGTCTAGTGAATACGGTTTCTTCGTTCTCTCCATCTTCCTCCCTTCCCGTTACGGCGATGTTCTGGTGTCCACCGAGACGTGCGAAGCAGATATATTTCCTTTCCCCAAAAACCAATTTACCGATGAGCAAGGCGTACAGCCAAACGGGAGATGGCGTTCTTTGGACTCCCTGACAGTAGAGGAAGACGGTGTCGCGTTCCAGGCGAAGCTTAGCATCTTAACCACACATCAGTGACACAAGCAGCAACACCGCGCTTAAAGGGACACTGAGGAGGAATTGAACTGGGCTTCTATCGACAGAATACCAGCTCCTGATTACAAAAACGCCACTCATACTGACAACAAAGCTCTTGTAACGTAGGAAAGAGCCCTAACCAAAGTACAGGTATCGCCGCCACAGGCCCAACTCGCAATTACAAGCGTGATGACGTCATAGGACAGAACAGTGTAATGTTCTAGCAACACTGGAACACGAGACGCCACGAATCACTGAGGCGCAACCAACCCATGCGCAAATCTTCTTGACGTCGCCAGATGGCGCCACGTACCCGGCAGCTACGGGTAATTGAGGTAATGAGGTAATGAGATAATTGATTTTCTACAGGAAATCTGCCGAGATAATGAAGTTGAAATTACATGGGAAGGGAACAAAATTACCACAACTGTGGGGATGCACAAAGGATTAAGGCAAGGTTGTCCTCTATCACCGCTGCTGTTCATGCTCTACGTGATAAATATGGAAAGAAGGCTAGAAGAAAGTAATCTAGGTTATAATCTGTCGTACAGATTAGGCGGAAATGTAGTTGAGCAGCGACTACCGGGTTTAATGTGTGTGGATGATATTGTACTGTTAGCAGATAGCCAGGAAGGTTTACAAACTTTGTTTAATTGCTGCAGATACGAAGGAGACGCTCTAGGATTCAGTTGTAGCGCAACTAAATCAGGTGTGATGATTTTTAACGATACAACTGATCAGGTGCTTACATTACAAGACCACAAAATACCCAAAGTGGCCGAATACAAATACCTCGGGATATGGCTAAACGAAGGGCAGATATACACGGGAAAGCATGAACAGGCTCTTAGGGCAAAAGGACGAAGAGACGCCGGGATAATGAAACATAGGGCATTATGGGGGTACAACAAACATGAAGTACTAAGAGGTATTTGGAAAGGAATAATGGTGCCGGGACTTACTTTCGGCAATGCGGTTTTGTGCTTAAGGGCAGAAGTTCGGTCCAGATTAGACGTAAATCAAAGAGCTGTTGGAAGATTAGCACTAGGTGCCCACGGCAAAGCCACAAACGAGGCAGTACAAGAAGATATGGGCTGGGCATCGTTCGAAGCACGGGAAGCTAAGAGTAAAATACTATATGCAGAACGCCTGAGGAAATTTGGACGATAACAGGTGGGCAGCTAAGGTATTTAAATATTTATACAGCAAGAGGGTTGTCTCACAGTGGCGGAAAAGAACTAGAAAACTAACCAGTAAGTATGCCGGTCATGAGGACGCAGAAAGATAGAGCATTAAACGACAGGGGAAAAACGCGAAAGTTAAAAATTGGATGAATTCAATGGAAAACAAACATAGTGTAGAACTATATCGATACTGGAAAAGGCAGATCAGGAAAGAATTTTTCTATAACTCCAGAGGCAGTGCCCTACTTTTTGACGCTAGGTCAGGGTGTCTTAGAACGCGCAGCTACAAAAAGAAATTTAACGAAGAAGATGACACATGTGCAGTGTGTGGTAGATCTGTGGAAAGAATTGAACACCTTATAATCAAATGTGATGGTATCCAGCCGGATGTCGATGCAGGCACAGTCACTCTTCCTGAGGTCCTAGGCTTTAAAGATAACAATGGTCATGTAATTAAATCTGCAGTGTAAGTTAGCAAAAAGCGATTGGAGGATTGGTGGCTGAAAAGCAGAGATGTGGCATAAGGTTAGAACTGTAGGAGACCGTAGGTAAAGATGATGGCGAATCTTAATGAGAATTGCCAACACAGTAAACAAAAAAACAGTAAAGAAAGAAAAGCTGAGCATGCTGGCAATTGCTGGTGGCGATGCTGTAGAAATTTGGAATCAACTACCAAGTGACGTTGTGAACCAAACAGATGTAGACAAATTTGTGATAGGTGTGAACGCGTTCCTGGAAGATTGCTGTGCAAATCTGTAATTCTGTGCATTTGAGTGTTTCTTTTTTTTTTAGCGAAGAGAATTGCACTTGTGTCTGTATATGTTTCCCTCCCTGTAATGACCCTCATGCAGAGGGTTAACAGTCTGAATAAATAATTGCCACCACCCCGTTTCAAAGGGGGCGCTCCTATACATCCATCCATCCATCCTACGCGCGCGCCTGCAGCATCGGGACCAATCAGCGCCTGCTCACCAGCGGTAGGCGGGCTCCCGATATTCCGCTAACGGTAACAAGCTACACGGAATGCTAAAGGTGTCTATATGCGAGAACTTCGTTGACGGCTTCGAGAACGGGATCCATCGTAACGCTGGCAAAACGCCGGTGCAAACGTAAACGGAGCGACGGTAGCAACGGTCGCAATAGCCGATAGAGGCCTTCAACGTGCGGCCGGCGGTAGCTTTCAATTCGGCTGCTGCTAGGCCGCACCGCTAGCCGCGAGAAATCACGGAGTCTGCGTTACGTCATGTGCACGTCAGGTTTCACGTCACTTAGTCCTGTGTCGCCATAAGAGAATCCCACGTTTGAATCAGAGCGGCGGAGGAGAAGGAGAAAACATTTATTGTTGCACTGTACTGAATCGGTAAAGGGAGGTGTGGATGGTCGTTGACTTGGGTGGCAGTCCCTATTCCGGGACGCCATTGGCTGCGGCGGGAAAAACTTTTTCAACTTCGAATCCAAATTTCTTTGAAATAAATGCATCTTTCGCTGCCGGCCAAGTGGCAACAAAGCCATGAAGTGCCGAACTATCGAATTTTGCTATAAAAAAATAATATTAGAGCTCTCCTCAATGTCCCTTTAAGGCTTCCGCCTCACCGCACTTTAGGTCAACAAAGTCCCCCCCCCCTAAATTTTGAATTGAATTGATTTATTTTCATGTAATACACACACATGAGGAGATGGGAGAAAAAGCCGCTATAATGCAGCTTGACTAGGCTCCCATTCCCTATACAAGAGCAGAGCATCAGCAACTAATATACATTCAATGAGGCAAACAAATACATGGTTCAACTGCAACCAGTAAAAAAGAAAGATAACAGTTAAAATAAAAAAAATAGGTATTAGCAAATGCCCGTAGTCAAATTGTAAAAAAAAATTAAATAAATGAAGAACAAAGTTTGCAATGAAAAAAAAAAACACAGGTAATAGCAAATGCACACCACATTTGTCATGTTGGAGCATTTACATAATTTTATGGATGTGGAGAGATACGTGACAGAAACAAACAATTTAGTGCTTTTAATGACAGATTCTCTATGATGATTCCCTTTATCCTGAAAGAATTCAACATACTTGGAATGACTGTGCACAACATTTCAACGCCGTAATTGGTCCGTGAACGTGGCACAAACCAAATTTCAGGATGGCGCGTTGAATAATAATGACTGTTAGGTCTTAAAGAAGCAATGTGTGATAACGAGTTCAATACCTGTTTTTGTTGGCTTCTGAATGTTTTGCAAAGGCGATATTTGTATAGGTCTGATAAAGCTATTAAATGAAACTGTTTCAACAAAGCGTCAGGGTTGTGAGTGGAAGTATTAGAGATAATTTTAATCAGCCTGTTTTGGTGTTTTATTAGCTTTGACATATTTGTTGCCGTCGTTGTACCCCATACCAAAAGGCAGTACTGTATATGGGAAAGAAATAGTGAATGATAGATGACACGTCTAGCGTTTATTGGTAATAACTGCGTGTTGCGATACAGTATACCTATTACACGTGCTGGTTTACTTCCGACATGGTCGACGTGCATGTCCCACTGCATATGTTCTTGAAAAAAGACGCCTATAGTTTTGAAACTATTGACTATTTCTATGGGTTTATTATTCAATACTAAGGGATAAGTAAGATCTAATTGCTTCCCTCTCGCTCGAAAGATTACAGCCTTCGTTTATTCAGCATTAATGATTAATGCGTTACTAGAAGCCAAGTCTTCCAGTTTCTTTAACGCATCGTTTGATCGCCGGAAGAGTACCTCGCTGTCAGCATCTACTAGAAAAAGACTGGTATCGTCTGCGTAGATGACAAATTTTAGGGATGTATCTATGTTGACAATATCATTTAAAAATATTTTAAAGAGGTATGGACCTAAAATGCTTCCTTGAGGTACTCCCAGGAGATTAGGTTTAATAGAGGATGAGAAATAATTTAAATTTACATACTGTTTGCGATGGGCAAGATACGACTGAATAACGTCATAAGCAGTGCCCCGTACACCATAAAATTTCAGCTTTTGTAAAAGTAAGATGCGGTTGAGAGTCGAAAGCTTTGCTGAAATCAACAGAAATACCCCGTAGATAACAGTTTTGTTCAATACCCTTAAGGATAAACTCTTTCTGATCAAGCAGGGCAAGTTCAGTAGAACGTTCCTTCCGGAAGCCATACTGTGAATTTGTTATGAAGTTGTATTTATCTGTGAACTGTACTAAGCGTGTAAGAAAAATTTTTTCAAGTATTTTAGAAAATATTGGCAAGATAGATATTGGTCGGTAGTTATTTAGGTTATTTTTGTCGCCTTTCTTATAAAGAACACACACTTTTGCTATCTGCATTGCCTCAGGGAAGCAGCCATTTGTAAGGCAGAGATTCACAAGGTAAGTGAGCGCCACTTTAATAACATCCACAACAAATTTATTTGGACGTACCTCTATGTCGTAAAAATCGCGGGATGTGGAGTTATTTAACTTCATAACTGTGAAACAACTTCCGTATCGGTAACTGGGTTTAAAAAAATTGTATGTTCGCACTCATTGCTCATAAACGCGCCATGGCCGCCTGACGGTGGCGGCGAAATGATACTCACGAAATGATCATTAAACGCATCTGCCAAATTTTTCTCTTTCAGCTTGACATTATTGATTACAATTTCTGTAACTCCTGTATTAGCATTTGAAGACCCGAAAAGCGAGTTGAATTGTTTCCACATAGCCGCAGTATTATTTGACGTTTTTCGCTAGTAAGTTGGCGAAGTAGTTGTTTCTTGCACGCTGAAGTTCTTTATTTAGACGGTTGCGGAACTTCTTGAAGTCCTTCAAGAGTTCAGGGTCACGTTCAGGGAAAAAACGGTGATACATAGAATTCTTCACTTTAATCTTACGAAATAGTTCTTTACTGATCCATGGTTTCCTGACTTTTTTTGGCGGGCAGAAGTTCTTTATAGGGAAGTTTTCGTCATAGATTTGCTTAAAAATACGAAGAAATCGCTCATATGCAACGCTTGCATTATTTGAGGACAAGACCTCTGTCCAAGATGTATTCATTATTTTCTGATGGAAGTTAAGTAGATTCTCAGAGGAGATGTGACGGGTTGAGACGCAAGGATTTGCCTTTTTTGTGGGTTTTTTAATGGCTAAAAATGTGGGAAGATGATCACTGAGAGCATTAGCTAAAGTACCAGCTTTAATGTCGTCTCTACTAACATTGGTAACAAATAAATCTATTGAAGTTGACGAGTGAACCGTAACTCTTGTAGGCAGAT
Source organism: Amblyomma mixtum (assembly GCF_055824585.1). Classification (NCBI taxonomy): domain Eukaryota; kingdom Metazoa; phylum Arthropoda; class Arachnida; order Ixodida; family Ixodidae; genus Amblyomma; species Amblyomma mixtum. The sequence continues at coordinate 165,014,511 of NC_143021.1, forward strand.
TGTTAGCATTAAATAGACCAAAACGCTCGAACAGCGATGTTATTTCACGACTAGCATTGTTATCGACCAGCATGTCAAGATTGAAATCACCCCCGAATACAATTTTAAGTTTATCAGTGTAAACGTTGTAAAAGAAAGTTTCCAGATGTATCAATAATTTTGAGTAATCTCCATTTGGTGGGCGATATAAAGTGGAAATGACATAGTTGTTCACCGCTAATGACAGGATTTCAAAATCAGCGTTTGAGCATGTGTATTCTTGCAGTAAGCTACAACTGTAGATTTTCTTAACTAACCGGGATACCCCGCCACCACGGTGATCAGGACGATTCAAGATATATCCTGGCAATGAAAAAATGTCAACATTGTTCGTATACCATGTTTCCGTTAACATGATGATGTCAAATCCGAATCCAATTTCATTAAAGAGAGCTTCTAAACCTGCAACTTTGTTCATAGCTGATCGTACATTTAAATGAAAAAACGTCAGACCAGATATGTATTTTTTCCCTAGTTCTTTTGCTGGGCTAGGCTTCTTTCGGTGGGCGCACAACTGTCAATAACTAAGGAGCCTAACAACATAGAGAAAGAAATTTATAAAGAGCGGAGACTCTGCGACTAGGAGACTAAGAACTGCATAAGATATTAGTTGCTATCAGCTTTTTTTAGTGGCGCCACCAGCCTTAGCGCGCATGCGCGAGCGCGACGGCGCGGGCGCCCGAGCGACCCGAGGATGAGCAGGTGGACAGTCGACGAAGAACGAAAGCAGGAAACAGTGGGCTGTGCTCTCCTTCTTGCCTTCATGCAGGGTTTCGGGACATCATGTATGTGCCCTTAAGCCTGAGGACATCATCATCATCAAGCGCAGCGGCCGATCCCCCTGAGCGTGTGGTGGTAGTGAAAACATTTATTAAGGCGGAAGCCTTTAAAGGGAAGCTGAAGAGATTTTCGAATTCATTAAGATGCTCACGTATGGATGTGGGAACCTTAAAAATCATGCGGGTGAAATTTTTTTGCAGATTAATCACTTAGGAGCGACGTAATCGCCGTTTAAAATTGCGCGGTAGCTCCGCCCCCCGCTGTCCGCCGAGCGCTGCTGATGACCCTGACGATGCGAGCCGAAACCGGAAACCGTGGGGTGGTGACGTAAACATTGGTGTTCCGTCGCCACGCAGCCTCCGCGACCGTGCTTGTTTCTGCGTGCGTGCCATCGTAAGCTGCTTCGATCTGCCGTGTGTTCCTGTATTTGTGCTTTTTTATGTTTGTGGTGACGTACAGAAACGTGGGCAGCATCGAGTGAAACGGTGGACCATCATGCCGGCGTTCTGCGCAGCCTTCGGCTGCACTAACACCAGCGGCCGCGACGATGTGGTCTTTCATATTTTCCCGCAAAATAAGAAGCTTTCCGCGAGGTGGGTCGCTGCTGTGAAGCGAAGGGATTTCAAGCCCTCAAAGACTACAGTGCTATGCTCTGACCACTTTCGTGATGAAGACTATAACCAGAGCCTGACAAAGTCAGCTCGACTGAAACTCGGCGCAATACCGTCTGTCTTCGCGCATGCACAGGAGCTCGTCACCGCCACCCAGGCCAGCTTTCGCGAAACGGAGGAAGCTCGAGATAAGAATTTGTGTAATAACTCTATGAGAATTTGACTGCGCGAACCGGTGTTCTGTGTAGTGTATGGCGCGTAATTTCGTGGATGCAAGACTTACGGTAGTAGTGAGATGAACGGCGCTGGAATGAGAATGTCAGGACGGCAGCAAACTGCAGCTTACATAATAAGTGCTTAGCTGTTATGCTTGCAGGCATGCATCATGCATCTCGTACAACATTACTCATATCAGAGCTCGGCCCTAAATTTTTTGGCTGAATAAAAATCGTTAAACTGCTACTAATACTGCAAGAGGTGAAGCGACGCGAAGTGCGCCTCACAACCGGAGACTGCGCGCCGCGCGTGAGCAGAGAACTTCGTTCGGTAAGCGAGCACGTGAAAAAACGTTATATGCAGACTCTTTACTCAATTATGTTGGAGCTCAGATATTCTAGGATTCATGCGTAGCCCTCAGCGGCGAGAACATAGGGAGTAGTACGCGGCACATTTTTCTTCGTGGTCGGAGCGCCGAGAAAACTATTTGCAGATGTTTCTGGTATACGGGCGCGCGGCGTTTCGTGCTGCTCGGTTGCAGCACGAGGCCATCGAGTTAGTGAAAAAAATCACTGAGAACAGCACGATAAAGGCGGCCGCAAACGGATGGAGATATTCCTACAAGGGCTTGCAGTATGAAGCAACTCGCCTAAACAAGGATTTCAGTTTACTGCCAAATCCCATCTTGACACGCAGAACGGAAGGCGCACGTTTGTCACCTGGACGAGTTCTGCCGCAAAGCGCCGCGAACTTCTGTCTTTCGCGTGTGTTATGAACCGAGCCGGCACGCAGCGACCATGAAGCGATGCCAGCATAAAATTTGCGTGCAAAAAGAGTTTGATAACTTCTTGCGCTTGTCAACGGTCTGTGTGGATTACAAGCAGATTTGCGGCAGCACCGACAAGAGGCAAGATAACAATGCCGACGATCGCATCCCGCTTACATTGCATTAGGAAAATTTCGTGGAGCAGTGCTATACTACATTTGCTCGCTTCAAAATTAATTTATTGTATCTCTGAATGAAGTTTGGCTAGACAAGTATGCTTACCAATGGACATTTCCAACACGTGGAGATGCTGACACTCCGCTTTCGTTCAAGCCAAAAGCACCGCTTACGCCAGCATCGTTGCTTCCTTGGAGCGGTTTGCTCTTTGCGATGGGTTCGTACATGTAGGGGATGACGCCAAGATCCTCCTGGTAATCTTCGATGTGTTCCATCGTGATATAAGCATCAAACCAACAACCGGAACACCGCGCGCCGCGCTTCATGCACTACATCGGCGGCGACCGAGCCGGGCTCACCGAGCCAACGCCAGTGTTCACGTCACGAGGCGCCCAGCCAATCACAGGCGGCAACGAGGCGCGCGAGCTGGCCCGAGGCTGCTGCGGCACTTTTCGCCAAAATAAAATAGGTTTGCGCTTTCCTTTGCCTAATTTCGATGAGAAATTCGAATTCCGAGGGTGGAAAACTGTAAAGTGCATCTCTTCACTCAATTTTTTTGGGAAACCTTTCAGCATCCCTTTAATGCCTCACTGTTGTCGACAGAAGGTTGTCAGAAGAAGGTTGTCAGCAGAGGTGTCACGCTTTTCTACTGAGACCAGAAAAAAAAAATTTTTGTGCACGATGGGATTCGAACCACCATCCTTCAGTTCCGCACATGAGTGTGCTAATGGCTACGCTACTTTTTTCTTTTTGTTGCCTGTTTTGACAGATTACAACAGATTACAAACATATGTTCTGGGCTGCACACTCTAACATAAAGAGCGGGCATGTGTTTCCCTCATGTGAGAAAATCAGAGCTGTTTCAAGGAACTCAACTCTCCCATCAACTCGATAACATCATCTCTAAAACATAGCTCCTTGTACACTTCATGTAGTTTAAATGTTTTCTTTAAAGTAATCTCGGACAGACCACGCATCTTCATCGCAGTGTCGCACAGCCATCCTGCTTCTCCAAATACTGTGCAGGCCAAGAAGAAAAATTACATCATATTTATAAAGATCCGGCTCAACGTCCAGGAGTCGTATCCCATACGGCGTCAAGGGTAAGTCTTTCTTTATTGTACGTTGGAGCACGTCCGAAAAGAGGAGCACGTCCCAGCAATCAATAAAGACGTGTCCTATTAACTCTTGTTTGTGACACAACAAGCAGTCAGCACCCCATAATAAAAACAACCCTTTCTCCTCCATCTATGTATTAACGGCAACGAACCAGTGTGAAACTTAAAGAAAAACGTCTTCACACCCGCTGGCACCATCATTTTCTGTACACTTTTTAACATTCGCCCTTGGTCTCTACTATACAGATATCGATACATTGGCTCGGGGAAGACACAGTCAAGCAAATCTTTTAACAATTTCTTACGCGTGACATTTGAAAGGTATTCTAAACTGAAGAGAGCATTTAGAAACCGGAAAGTAAAGTTTACTTTTTTCAAAGATCTACTGGCACTGTATCTCGACCTGTCTACAGTGGAAATAACATAGTTTGGCAAAGCCGAAGGAAGCCTCACTTGAATAAAAGTCCGCAGCAAAGAGCGCGTTTATCTCGAAGAAGCTTAAATCTTGACACCACCCGCCTCAAGTACAAGTGTGGCAAGCAAAGACCCCATTTTCTAACACGCAAAAATAAATTATCACGTTTAGTCCTCTCCCATGAGGAATGCCAAACAAAAACTGCGAACACACGGTAAAACTTTTGAATACTGAGGCAAGATCATGAAATTACCTGCTACAAATAGCACACTTTGAAGCCAGGTATACATTACATATGTTTGCGTGCGCGAATCCAAACCGTTCCTTCCCAGACCAATTCTGCGTATGCGTGAAGAGTTCTTGAATTTTCTCTTTCCAGAAGTCATCGTTATCTCGACTCTTGTCAAGAGGAGCACCTAGGTATTTGGAAGGGACATGTGAACATTTTACACTTGCGTGAAACAAAGGCACTGATGCACAGTTCCCATGCCAAAGGCCAGCATGTTTGTTCAGATTAACAATGCTAATGATTATCAATCAATCAATCAATCAATCAATCAATCAATCAGCCTTTTATTTTCTCTATATTAGAGAAGGAGACAGGACTAAAAGCTCGAAAGCTTGACAGAGGTCCTGCCCCCTTTTTTCACGCTGGCATTGCAACAGACAAGCGGCAATAAATTCTGCGCTATACATTATAGCACAAAAGAAAATAACACACCTTGAAAAAAAAGCAAAAAGTACCAACACAAAAATACATGCAGCGTCATGACACAAACTTGTTCAGAAAAAATTTCTTAATAACGGTATTTGAATGCTGGAAAGGGTCAAACATTTCTTTGTTTAAGTTATTTAATAGCACTGGCAGCGTATACGAGATAGATTGTTGTGAGTAATATGCTCTAGGTGTAGGAACTAGCCACATTTCTTTATTTCTGGTTTGTGGAATATGGGTGTTTTTTGCAAGTTCTGCCAAATTACCAACATAATTTTCATTGTTCCGCGAAGCACTTTTGAAACTCATTAAAAATCTGTGTTCGTGTAAAGCTAAGACTGGCAGGATTTCATATTTTAAAAAGAGGTCACTCGTAGGGAAACAATACGGAATACCAGCAAAGCATCTCACAGCTCTTTTTTGGAGAAGATGTAACTTGGTCATGTTCGTGATACCAGTGGTACCCCAAACGATAATGCAGTACTGTAAGAGAGATAGAATTAAGGAGTTACACACCAACAGCCTAATTTTGACAGGAAGAATGGTGCGCAGGCGCGACATAACTCCGACAGCTGAAGATATTTTGGATCTGATATAATCCACATGATCATTCCAAGTCAAGTGTTTTGAAAACACGACAACAAGGATTTTGACAGAATCCACTATCTCCACAGGACCATGGTTTAAACATACATTGAGTGGCCTAAACAATACCTTCCCTTTCGGCAAGTACAACACTATTTCAGTCTTTTTAGGATTAATCTTCAGAAAATTTGCTGGTGCCCATGTATTTAACGCATTAATGGTTCTACCTGCTTTTTCTTCAATATCATCTTCTGATTTCCCGGAAATGAACACTGAAGTATCATCGGCGTAAGATACAAATGTACTATTAGGTTCACAATGCACAATATCATTTAGATAAATTAAAAATAAAAGCGGACCCAATATTACATCACAAAACCTGCGAACAACCGACATCACTTGTTCTCATCTTTTGTGGTCGCTACAAAAGAAAGCCACATCATCGGCATAAGCGAATACTTTAATTCCACATGCTTCTATTTCAAAACCTTTAATACGGCTGTTATTTATTACATTCCGACAAAGTGGCTCCAGGTACAGAGCGAAAAGTAGCGGTGACATTGGGCGGCCTTGCCGCACAGATGCTCTAACGGCAATTCTGTCTGTGAGCTCTCGGTTAACGACCAGATTCGTGGTGCAGCTACTGTAAGCCATTTTAACCCCTTTTAAAATGACCTCTCTAACACAGACATGTTCTAGGATTTTAAAGAGAATGTTATGGCAGACACGGTCAAAGGCCTTCTCTAAATAAATTTGTAACATTTCGACTCGCCTGAAGTCACTGTCACAGCATTCCAGTATACTCCGAGTAACATGAACCTTCGTGAAGGTGGTCCGCCCTTGAATTCCAAACGTCTGATGGGGGCCTACCAAGATATCCATAACTAACTGTAAACGTTTGGCTAATCCTTCCACAAAAATTTTATCATCAACATTAGTAAGCGTTATCGGCCGATAACCATTAACTTGCTTAAGCTGAGCAGGATTGTCAGTTTTCGGTATAAGTACTGCATGTGCACGGGAAAACGACGGTGGTAAGATGCCAATTCTAAATGACTCTTCATAAACGCGTTCTAAAATGAGAGCACTTTCGCGTTTGAACGCCTTATAAAATTCAGCTGTTATCCTGTCAGGGCCTGACGATTTCTCGAAGTGGAGCTCATCAATAGCGTATTTCAATTCCGCTGTTGATAAGTTGGCAGACATGATGTCAGTGTCTTCACTGTTCAGTCGGAGACTTAAAAATTCATCCTGAAAGGCCTGTACATGCGCCAAATTGGAAGCAAACAAATCACGGTAATACTGACTGAAAGCCTCCCTGATCGCCCTCGGATCGTCTGTCAGAATACCTTTGTTTTTAATTTCTACGATATCTTTCCTTATAGCGTATCTTTTTTTCTTTCGTCAAATTCCGCCTACTGGGCACGTCATCTGCCAGCAAGCCATCCGTTCGTACACGGATTGCAGCTCCTTGAATTTTTGTCACATCGATAACCCGAAGCTTTGCTTTAACTTCGCTGATAAGATCAGTGTATAGTTCCAGAGCTCTATTTTCCTCTATAATTCTTTCAACATCTGTTTTAGGTTCTTGTGTTCAGCTTTTCCAGCGTGTTTGATTTCTATGGACCATTCAATAGTCCTCAATTTGAGATCAACTTTAAATTCGTTCGTCCCAATTTTCTGCCCAAATTTTTCCATCTTTCAACCAAACTTTTTCTAACAAGTTCTTTGTTTCTAAAAGAAACGTGTCATCCTTTAATAATTTTGCATTGAGCTTCCACAAATCCCAGCTGAATTTCGATTGAGGTGTCACACTCTTTCCCATGGTGAATATGACACAACAGATATCGCTAAACGTAACGGGTTCGACGATGCAGTTATCGCAAATTGGTGCTTCCTCAAGTGAAACGTAAGCTCTATCTAGCCTTGCATGACTACGCCCTTGAAAAGGTGTATAATGACGCCTCATTCCTCCCTTTGCAAACTGGGCTACGCTTTCGGTAACCGCTGAGCATGATCAGTCGTCTGCACTGAGAACACAATTGAAATTGCCAAAAAGAATGACAAGTCATTCGAATGGCAATGGAATTTGATGCACGCCCACAGTTCCTGGAAAAATAAACGATGTTCATGTGGTTTTGTAGGAGCATACACTGAGATAACTCAAATTTTCCGACCTGTACTGCACATTACAAAGAACAAATCTTTTCCTCGTGCAACACACCACTGATTGTTCCTCGATACCAAGACAGTTCTTAATAAACAGAACACAGCCCGCTGATGTCCCCACTGCATGACCTGCACGTAAGTTATATCGCGGCATGAACTGCACAACCATAGCATCTGTCGCGCCCTCACTCTCTACCTTTGTTTCTTGTACTGCAAGAATGACAAGTCTTTCTCATACGGGAGACGCTTTAGCTGACATTGATTACGCTTAGCTGCTATTCCGCGCACGTTTAAGGTGCCGCATTTTACATTTGACTGAAGACAAGCCATGCGGAGAGTCTTGAGCGCGAAAAAGATACAGGTGTCTTACCAGCCGTACGCTTTACCCCATGAGAAGGGGCGAATAATCAGCGCTCCTTGCGCTGCGAACGGGAGACACGGACGAATACCGAGACTCAGGCACATCCTTCCCCTTGGCCCCGGTGGCTCTAAGCCACTGGCGCTCAAGGTGTTGCAACTTGACTTCTGTGGAAGGTTGTGAAAGGGATCGCAACACCGTCTTGGCACGCTTAGCCGGTGGTGGTAGAAAACATTTATGCACAGATACACTTCAGGAGGTAATGCATGAGCTGACCCAGAGGGGGCCAGCCCTTACAAGTACTACGTGGAGGTCCCCAGTTCAGGACCCCAGTGGCGTCGGCCGCCGCCCAGGCTCCCGCGACCAAGGCCCATTGGGCCTGCAGGACAGAGCAGCCGAGCAGGGTCGCCTCCCAGTCTTCCCTGGTTGGGTTGGGGTGAGGGGGGATAGCAGGATTGGAGGGGCAGGCCCACACCATGTGGTAGATGTCCGAAGACTTCTCCGCACAGTGCGGGCAGATGCCCGAGAAAGAAGGGTCAAAGTGTTTGAGAGGTGCCGGGCACAGCAAAGTATTAGTATACAGGCGAAACAGAAGCCGCTGCTCCGCCTTTGAGATACCTTTGCACGGGCGGGGATAAAGGCCGTGGCCAAATTGATAAAGTATAACAATGTTTTTGAAGGAGTAGGCTGAAGCGAATTCAAGTTCCTGATCGTCGGGGTCGGAGGGGAATGTCCGGTGAGAGAAGGCGCGGGCGGCGGCGTCAGTTGCCTCATTTCCCTCAAGGCCCATGCGAGCAGGAGCCGAAACGATACGCCGGTGAGTGGGGTCCCCGGAGTAGACGCTGTTTTGGAGAATGATGTAGGCTAGGTACGGTACCCAGCCCTGCTCGACGTTCCGACAGGCCCCTCGCGATTCGGAAATATGTGTTTTTTGAAGTATTATCAGATGCAGCTAACACAATGGCGACCTACTCCACGTGTGTTATGTCACGGGCTCGGAAAGTAAGGCTGTTCACTGTTTTGGATTGGTGGACGACTGCGGTCATTGTACCATGCCCCATGGTGGGGGCCGGAGGCATCTACGTAGAATGCGCCAGGTTTCGATACATAGAGGCGGGCCAAGGCTTCCGCCCGTGCCAGGCGCCGGCCATTATGTTCCTCACGGTTCATGTCCGCGGGAAGAGGGCGCACATGGAGGGCGCATCTCCACTGGGCTGTAATACGTACGCGCTCTTCTATGAGAGTGGTGTGATGGATGCGTAGTCGCGCAAGGAGGCGGCGACTGGACGATGTCTTCGAGAGACGTGTGTATTTTTTGGTCTAGTGGGCTTTCCGGAGTTACCGAAATGTTTTCACCATGCCCAGCCCCACGAGGCGCTTGTTGGAGGAGTTCGCGGGGAGATCCAGAGCCCGCTTAACAATTTTGCGGAGGATGACTTCGAGTGAATCCTCATCTTGCTTGCGCAGGGTGAGGTATGGAGTGAGATATAGAATTCGACTGGTTACAAATGCATGCGCCCGCCGCAAGGCGTCCTTACATCGTAACCCCCAGCGCTTGTTAAAAACCCGGCGGACCAAGCGGCCCACCTGGTCCCCCACCTGGCGGAGTTTAGACAGTTTTGTTTCTGGCCGTCAGTCCTGATGTATAAAGAGCCCCAGTACCCGGAATTGAATATTTTCAGGGATTGGACCTGTCTCAAGAGACAATGGCCGGGCCGAAGGTGTCATCTTGCAACGCCCTGTCGTCCTGGGCTGGCTCCACTTCAGCGTTCATTGCGGTCGCCTGGTCGCTGATCAGCAGCGTTCACAGAACCTCAGCGCCTTGCTCGCTCGGCGTTTCGCTCCACGCTTTCATGTTTCCGACGGTCATCAGAGGCCGTAGTTTAAGCTTCCTCGATGTCCATGATGTCGTCTTTATCGTCACAGTCTCCTGAGGCCACCCCTATAACATTGACGTACGCGCGTATGCAGTCCTCACGGACATGACCAAAGGTGCGGCACATAGCGCAGCCAGGCGTCTGGCAGTCACGGCGGATATGACCGCGTCTGCGACACCGGAGACACACAGGAGCCCTACCGGGGACAACCACAAGGACGAAGCCCACGTAGAATTTTAAAAGATGTGGTAGCTTTTCCGCCATGACCCTCTCTTTAAGAACCACTCGAGCGACACGTGTTCTCTACTCCGCCGATTCAAATCCTGGAACATTCCATTTCTCATGCAGGATTTCCATCACTTACCCAAACGCAGTCAGGGCCTTCTGAAGGGTCTCACTGGGTATGTGAAATGACACCCACTGAATATTCACCTTGATCTCCTTTCGACAGGGGTCAATAATGGCACAGTAGCCGCCTTTCACACGCAGGCCCCGGCCGCAAGTACAGTGTCCTTCGCCTCCTGTGTGCGGAACCTCACGAGCGAGAGGTGGCTCATCTGGTTAGCACCAATGAAGCTGATATGATTAAGGACGCCGACATCTCCTAAAGGCTGACGAAAGTCGTCTGTTCGATTCGGACGCTTCGAGGTATCCACGTGCAAAAAAACACACAAACGCATGCCTTCGTAAGCTGGCTTCGACAGTAGCAGAAAGCGATAGCCAGGAGGTGGTCCAGAAACCGAATCATCCCGCGGCCAACAAAGCCCGTTGCGACACCTCGCTCGGAGCGAGCCATTTCTGCCGAGCAGGGTCGACTCCCAGTCCTCCCAGGTTGAGTTGAGGATGTTGGGAATGGCCTGGTTGCAGGAGAAGGCCCACACCATGTGATAGTTGTTCGAAGACACCGCACTAGAGTACGGGAAGCTGCCGCTGAAGGAGGGGCCACCATGTTTTAGTCCTGCTGGGCACAGCAATGTATTAGTGAGAAGGCGGAGAAGGAGCCGCTCATCCGACTTCTTGAGGCCATTACATGGGCTAGGGTAAAGGCGATTACTACCTTGATAGCAGGTTGTAATATCTTTAAACGTACAGACCGGATTAAAATCGGGTTCCTGATCGGGTGGGGAAGAGAAAACAGCCCGGCGAGAGAGCGCGCGGGCGGCTGCGTCTGCTGCCTCGTTTCCAGCGAACCCTTGATAAACAGGGGCCCATATACGGTAACGGCGTGTGGGGTCCGTATCGCGTATGCAGTTTTGCTAGATTCGATAGGCTAGGAAGGGAGTGCAGCCTTGTTCGACGTTTCGACAGACCCTTCGCGAGTCGGTGATTATATATTTTGAATCGGAATGCGAGGCCTCGAGAGCAATCACGACCTCTTTTGCTTGTGTTGCACTGCGGGCTATGAAGGTGAGGCCGTTAGCTGTGTTGCTGTTGTGAACTACCGCGGCCGTGTACCATCCCACGTGGTGAGGGCCGGAGGCGTCCATGTAGTATACGCCGGTTTTGTTGCCTTAATGTCGGGCTAGGGCTTGCGCTCGTGCCAGGCGCCGACCATCATGGTCTTCGTGTGACATGTTGGCCGGAAGAGGTCGCACATGGAGGGCGCGTCTCCACAGTTCTGGGATGTTAAACCTGTCTTACGTGGGAGTGGTGCGTTGGATAAGGAGTCGAGCAAGAAGGCGGCGACCCGACTCCGTTTGCGACAAGCGTGTGGACTGTTTTGCAAGGTGCGCCTCCTGGAGCTCCCGGAAAGTATTCACCACCCCAAGGGTCATAAGCCGGCTCTTTCAAGTAGTGATGGGGAAGTCAAGGGCACGCTTAATAATTTTGCGAAGGATGGCCTCAGGCGCATCCTCCTCCTGCTTCCGTAGGTGGAGATAAGGAGTCGAATAGAGAATTCGACTGGTTACAAAGACGTTTTCCAGCCGCAAGGCATCCTTACTTCGTAACCCCCCGCATTTGTTGGAAACCCGGTAGACCATGCGGCCCACCTGGTCCCTCACCTTACGGAGTTTGGCCAATGTAGTGTCTGGCCGTCTATGTTTGTGGGTGTAGAGTCCGAGTACCCGTATCTCATCAGTTTCGCGTATGGGACCACTCTCAAGAGAAGGAGATATTTTGGTTGTGCCCTTTTGATGAGGGCCGGAGGTGCGCAAATTCCGATTTTTTAGGGGAACATTGAAGACTGCAGCGGTGGGCATAGCGGTCTACTATCGTCGCCGCTGTTTGCAGGCTGGTTTCAATGTCCCCTGTGCTGCCCTGCGTGGCCCGCAGAGTGATGTCATCGGCGTAGAGGGCGTCCTGCACGCCGGCGACACCACTCAGCTGGGCCGGCAGATGCATCGTAGCCAGTTTGAAGAGCAGCGCGGAACGTACCGCGCCTTGGGGGTTTCCCCGCATGCCGAGTAGGTAAGGAGCATGTTCTCTATTTTGGATGCGGCTGTAGGACTGACGATCCATATGCAGGACGCGGCTGAGGTAAGCTGACCGCCTACGCGCCAGTTAGTAGTAACTGCCATGCTGGTGACAGTGAAACAGTTAACCTCTCAAATGGAACAAAAAATATATATAAGTGTGGTATGTGCGAGATCAACACCCTTCTTTGCAGGATTAACAGCTCAAAGAGCAACAAACAGCAGATATTTGAAGCCAAAAGTTAAGTTGGGTAGTTTTCTACAGGGGCTATGTAATTAAGGCACACATCTAAAATGTGAAGAGCAGTTTGATTAGGGCCGAAAATACAGCCGCAAATCTCGCTCCGCAGCTGACAGTTGGTATTTTTATAGCAAATCTGGAAAAGGCACTGCCACCGCCAATGATAGTTTCACGTAGTTGTGACTGCAGTCCGTCGAACTGGAAAACTGCGAGAATCGCTTCTAAACGAAACTCTTTACTTGGGCTGACTTGCGCCTGCAAAGAACTTAATCACTCGGCGGTGGCGTAGCAACTAGCTTGCTAGGTGGTCGTCGAACAGAATGCCCGCCGCTCTCGGCTGTGCCCTTTTTAAAGCTGATAGCGAACTTTCGAGGTCAAGCTTGGAAAGTTCCAGAACACTCTGGAAAAACGTAGAGTCGGCTCCGCCTGGATGCGATCAACCGAGATAAATCTAGGTGAGTCTTGCATCACAAACAAAGTGATAAAGCGGCGTACCGGAAATTTTGAAGAATGAAGACACAAACACTACAAACATTCGCGGCATTAGTGCTTGCGCTAAGGGTGATCAGCACGGGCGGAGGACACCGTTGATTACGTGGTGGCAAGTAGCTGTCACGAACAGTCGACAGTTGTTCAATCCTCGTGGTTTGTGTAGTTCGCAGCACAGTCATCCTCTTAAATAAAAAGTGAAGAACATCAGTTTTATTAGAACTTAAACTTCGGCCGCAAAATTCAGCGAAGCCAAGGTAGTGTTCAAAGCAGTTACGCATGACGGAAGTCTATAATCAGATATAATAAAGCGCGCTGATTTGTGCCGTGACACTTCGAGTAGGTCAGTCAAAATTTTACCGCAAGGGTTCCAGGTTGATAGAGGATACACAACTTGTGAGCGTACGAGTATGGTGTATAAAGAAGTTTAATGCTAGCTAAGGCTGCGTCAAAGGTACATCACAAATGTCCGAGCATGCGATTAGCTTTTTAGTAATGCTCTCTGCGAATGCGAACCGTGTAATCTTGGAGGCAATATAATTGCAAGGTATTCACATGAGCTAGTTCAAGTATAACAGTACCTTTTGCTGGACTAGTTGATGTGACATTGTGTTCAGGAAAGTTAGAACAGCGCCAAATTCTAAACAAAACCACACAGAAAGGCGAACAGGACAGGCGCTCGTCCTGTTCGTCTTTGTGTTTGGTTTGTGTAGAATTTAGCGCTGTTTTGACTTTCCTAGTTCAAGTAACACACCATTAAGAGATTATGCAGACAACTCGCTACTAGCACAAGAAATGCGCTTAAATTTCCACTTGCAACCATTCAGTGTCATAGGCCATTCACCATGGCACAATTCTTCACTTCAGACTATATCTCGCTTTATTTGCGCATGTCGCCTTGCCATCAAAAAGCCTGAAAAAAGACAATCATATCGTCGTACGGGTTTTCAAGTACGCGAGACAAGCATGTGCGATGAGTTACCCATCACCGACGTCCCCGTTTAGCCGGATTATTATTTTAGTGTAAGCCTGAACAAAGATTGACATTTGGAAAAGCTGCCTGGCAATACAGTATCTAATAAATACTCTGCCTAACATAGAACTGAAAAATGCGTGGTGAAAGTAAGAGCAACGTGGCCGTTAAGCCATGTATCATGCAAGTGCAGCAGTGTTGAGCGCACATCAATTTGCAGCACAAGATGACGTACACAGCGATTGCACGGAATCTCAGGACAGCTCTATATCACAGCTACTTTAAAGAAAAAAGCGATTTTATTGCTCTTCATGGGTAAGATAATGTGTTGGATGGGATTTAAAAACTAAACCATTTCTGCAACCGCCTACGTGAAACGCGTGACGTCACGACTGAAGAGGTCTCCATGATCACTGGTGGGAAGTAAAATGCCCCGTACCTCTGCCTGTGGGATCCGTACTTAACAGCTGCCCTAATTTCAATGCTCTTCACTTCCGATAACGATGGGTGGTGGCGACAGATTAGTTTCTGTATCTCACCTTTTCTGCCTTTTGAAAAGGTCCGTTTGATTTCAAAGTAGCCTCTTTTTGATGGCCGCACGACTGTGTATCGGTACAGATGCATTTCACTTGACTTTTAGTTCAGCTTTAAGGAAATGTTCTTGCAGCAAAAGAACCGAAATGGTCATAGAAAGAACACACACACACACATCGGCGCTGTTCTTGCAACTGTTGTGGACGTGAAAGATCATGCAAAAAGCACAAAATAATGTTGATTCCGTTACCTGTGCGAAGTCCCTTAACTGCACCACGACAAGAAAAAAAAATGAATGTGAAAATAAAGAAGGTGAAAAAGGAGAAATCTATATATCAAAAATCGATAACCACTGAACACAAACTATTGATGAAAAAGAGCGAAATCTTCGCTGTCGCATTCACTTCCATTTTCGCTATATAAACAGTATCTGACAGCCGCTATGTTAGCTCCATGACTGGGAAATAATGTGGAATCAAATTCTGGATATTGCTCTCTAATTGTCCCAGTGGTAAAATTTGTAAGCCGCTTAAGCACCATTACCCGAAGACATCGCGATACCATTGGGTTTTTTAACCGGATTTCACTACCTCCAATCTCCCGCCGTTTCGTGTGGTTGGCTGCATGCTCGACTAATGGCACTTTGAAGATGATGAAGACGACGGCTTTGTAACGCCCCTGAAGAAAGAAGAAGCCTGATTTCTCCGCTAGCCTTGCCTAGACAGCCCAGTCTCCGGCGTGGGTATGTGCCTTTAAGCGTGATGACATCACCATCACCATCATCATTAGCCAAGCCATCGCCGGCAAGACCTCGCCTGATCGAGCTGCTGGACCCGGGCTGCTCTCTGCTGGCTTGCGGCTAAGTACCAGGCGGTGCTGCATTATATATAATTTCTGCTTGGTTTCCTGCGTTCTTTTCTTGTTCTCCAGGGTGACTGAACGCGGGAACGTGGGCTGATGTGCACAAGCTCTCCAGGTCAGAGGAACTCCCCCTTCTCGGCTTGTCTGTCCCCTGATGAGCTGCCACTTCATTGTTTCTTCCCTGGCGGAGTAAGCAGCATTCCGGTTGCTTTCGTCGCTGCAGATGGGGGCTCTATTAAGCTTAATAACCCCCAAGGCAGTACAGGCAGCTCTGAAATCGACAACTGCTCACTATATCAGGATCACTGATGACCGGCAGTTCGGCCATTGCGGGATCGTTTGCAGATCGCCAGACTAGGCATGCGTGGCAGACCTGCCCAAGTGTTCTTTTACCAGTCTCCCGGCGAGGGCGTTAATATCTCCTCATCTGGCGTGTTACGAAAGGCTAGTCCGCGATGTAGGTCCATGGCTGAGTGCGTCTGCGACGCTAGAGAAACTTAATCGCCATTCACTGATGAAGTCGAGTGGTGGAGAGGACAAAGATAGCGACGGAGACAGTTATAGCTAAGTTTGCGGGGCTGACTTGTTCATCTGAAGTGAAGATGTGGTCTTTGATTTTCCGTGTTCATCAGTTCTTATCTAGGTCCCTATAGTGCCACATTTGCTGGAGGCTTGGCTATAGTGCCCAGGCCTGTAATTCGAAATTTATATCAGCCAGGAGAGCAGCTTGGCATGTTGGTTACTCATTTTTGACGGAACAGCGCAAAACACCGAGACAAGAGACAAGCGCTTGTCTCTTGTCCCGGTGTTTTGCGCTGTTCCGTCAAAAATGAGTTTTATATGTTTTGCCTGTGGAGAGAGCCCGATCCCGCTGCGTGCTCTTCTGAGCACGAGAAGTACTGTTTGTGTGGTAGCGGCCACTGAACAAGCCATTACCACTGCCCAGCGCAGGCTGAAGCAGCTCAACTGCTGGAATTAATCGACAAGCGGAGGTGCACAAGACGCGACGCATCAGCAGCTGTAAAAGATAGGGCATGTGGCTACGCAAGTGTGGCAGCACGGCATGCAGCTGTTGTGGATTGCTCCTTGTCGCAAGCGATAGCTGCGGCGGTGGAGGAAGCAATGGCGAGTGCCATGGATCGTATAGTCGAGAATCTATCTGCGCGCATTTCGCAAGTCATGACATCTCAGATGTCCACTTTGTTACAAGCCTCCACTGCTCCTATGTGTGGCGCAATCCCTTCAGCTTTAGTTGCACCTCCCCAACCGTGGCTACTAATCCGCTCTGTCAAACTCAATCGCAGCCTTTGTCTATTCCTCCAGCCGGTTATCCAAATCACAGCCCGGAAGAAGTATCATCTGCAGAGTGCGTTGATGCGGGGGCTGAGATGCGTGCCGAAAAGCGCAGTGCGTCTCCGTTAGGTGTTGCTGATCCGTCTTGCCCTCTGCCGAAGACAAATATTCACCCTAAACCTACACCCAAAGGCAATATTTTGGATCAGGCGGTCGCCGCTGTAGCACTTTTAGCAAAATAGGGTCGCTGAAGGTGTTGCGGTGGAACTGCCGGCCAATTCTTTCCGCTTCAACTGATTTAGTTTGCTTAACTATTAAATTAACCCCATCGTTTCACCTCAGTATTCATTTCAGATATTCAAATTTTGCGCCGCCCGTTGGCTCCGCCCACTTTCTCGGTCACGTGGGCCAATCACGTGGTACATTACATAGTGTGTCGGTGGCACTTTTTTGGCTCTAAGTAAATAATGATCCGATCGGAACCAAACTTTCTGCGCCGCATCCTCGCATCATCCTCCTTCAATTATAACCACTTTTCATACGAAATCTCTCTATAGTTTTCCACAATCGCTGCGGACACGGTTTTTATGACTGAAAGCCACCGACATAGCTTATATAGTAGTGCTTTCGCATTTAAAAACTGAAATTTTTGTCTACACACCAGCTCCATGGCGGAAAGGGTTCAGATTTACGCCATATTCATGCGCAGATTAAGACAGGAAAAGACAAGTGGAAGCTAGAGCGTCCACGACCACATGGCCATCACGCTAATGATGTTAAAGATGCGATATTGTATATGGTGCTAAGGCAAGTCCGGGAATCTTGGACATCAGTTTTAATAGCCACACAAGTGTGCAATGTTTCAGGGCACTGTTATAGAAACATTAAAGGAAAAGGATAATTTTTTCGATATTAAGCATAATGTTTCTTTTTAAGTTTGTCCCTTCCTCGCAGCGAGTAGTTAAGACAGCAATAGAAAAGAAATGTGGAACTTTTAGGACAATAACGAAAACGTTAGTACCGAAAGAATGTGACCTTGCCGAGGGGAGATCTGCGGATGTATTGATGGTTATAGTGGAGTGTTGTGTTGTATTAAGCTTCCTGCTCATAAACTACTTTCCGTTGTAAAATGCTCTCGTCCAGAATCTCTGGGTGTGTTTGTTGGAGATAAGAGGCACTTTTGTTCCCGTAAGTCCTATGGACAACGAACAAGCTTTCGACAGCCGTCGAGCACAGCTGAGTGAAGGCCGTCATCGTCGCCGCAGAGAAGCCCCTACGGTGCGCTGCCCAGAGTGAAGGCGATCGGCGCCGACACCAGAGTATTGGCGCGAGATTAACGCTGCCTTCTTCCGCGAAAGTCGCAGCGACATCGGCAGGAGGCATTGCCTAGGCCTTCAGCAGCCCCTAATGCAGACAGTCAGCCCGCAGCCCAAAGCAGGAGAGTGATCAGCTAGGACGTACTATCGAGATGGAACGGAACACGAACAATGTGGTGCTTACGCGCTCCACTGTTAGAATTTCTTTTTACTACCTGGGTGCTAAGAAAAAAAAAACGTTTGGTCGTCCTGTAATGCATAACTGACTACTCTAGCGTATTTTCGCTACCACTGCAGTAAAAGTGTGATGACAAGGAATGCGAACAGAGGAGTGCCTTGACTCCACACTGCACGCGTTTCATTCCATCGCGATAGTACGTTCAGGTCTAAGGGCCTCTCAACAGCCATAGCGCAGGAATCGTCGGCTCGAGGCAGTAACAACCAGTACCTCCGCAGCGTGACTTGCACCGTACACCGAATCAGCTCCGTCCCACGTGGAATGTCTGCAACGAGCTAGATTAAGCGACAACACGTTCCCGTGCTCGCCCTCGAAGTCTGATCGGACGTGGTGACAGCGTGACAGGATGGCGTAAATCGTTCTGCAAGGGTGGAAGAGCGGGCTAGTTGGTAGTTCATCTTGAGGAAAAACACAGCGCACTCCTAAGACACGGACAAAGATAAGAAAGACGATACACCGCTGACTTCAACTGATTATTTTATTGTGGAGCAACATATATATATTGACAAGCCCTCCACCGAGCTGTCACCACCTGCCACTCTGTAACTCACCTCCTGCGGCGCGTGGTCACTCGACGCTCAGGTCTCCACGAGGCTCACGCGTGCCGAGTTGCCCACGCGCTGGCCCTCAACAAGGTCTTGTACTTTGCACCCTACGCTTCCTTCACTCAGACTCAACTTAACGCTCTCGAGACTGCCCTTGTGGGCCTCTACAAGGCAGCTCTTAACCTCCCTATCACTACCTCTACCACTAAGCTCTTTGCCACAGGCCTCTTCTATCCTCTTCGTTCTCTTCTCAGTCTCCATCGTGACTCGCAGCTTGCCCGGCTTTCCCTTACCCGTCAGGGTCAGTGGTTATTGACTCAAGCGGGTATCTCGCCCATTCCAATCTCCCCGTTTACCTCTCCTATTCCCACCCCCGCGCCCAATCTTCGTATCCTTCCCCTCCCGACCAACATGTCCCCCGTCCTGCACGCCGGACGTCGTCATGCAGCCGCACAGCACCATTCCCCTCTCTTTGATACCCAGGGCGTAGCTTACACGGATGCCTGCTTCGTGGCTCCTCGAGGTTCCTGCGGCTACGCCCTGTACCATCCACACCTCCCTACTCCTGAAACCCACACCAGCGGGCCGTATCTACACCCTCCAGACGCATTGTTCCTCGAGGTCCTCGCCATTGCGCATGCCCTCCAGTCATTTGCCCTCCTTCCCTCTCTCCAAGAGTACACAGTCTATTCAGACTCACAAGCCGCTATACACCACAACAGAAACGCACCCTGACCCATTCTCTCCAAGAGGAGGTCGAACGAGCGGTCTCCGCACTGCAGCCTTCCATCGTTTTTCTCCGCTGGGTGCCTGGGCATTCAGGGATTGACGGCAATGAGCTGGCCCATTAGCTCGCCCGCGACACACTTTTCCGGGCACCGTTGATCCCCTGGCCCAAGCCCTCGGAGGACGGTGGTAGACTCACCCTTCGCCGCACCATAAAAGAGGTCTACGTTGAGCTCCGTCTCGACAAACGCCTTTACCTTCTCCCTCATGCATCACTG
This sequence comes from Amblyomma mixtum, assembly GCF_055824585.1. Lineage (NCBI taxonomy): Eukaryota > Metazoa > Arthropoda > Arachnida > Ixodida > Ixodidae > Amblyomma > Amblyomma mixtum. The sequence continues at coordinate 165,034,245 of NC_143021.1, forward strand.
ACGGTGCCGGAGTCTCGCCTTCTTCGGCACATTCAGATGAATGCAGTTATCACCCCGTCCTGCCTCTTCCTCTATCGCTATCGATCGGACCCTTCCTGTCCCAACTGCCCCTGTATCTATGCGGACCTGGCCCATTGCCTCTTCTATTGCCCGGCTGCTCAGCAGTCGGGTTCCTTCCCCCCACCCTCTCTATCCATCACCACCTGGCTCGACTGGCTTGGCGCTGAAGGGGAAGAAGAACAGCGGCTTCTGGTCGCCCAGGCCGTCGACATGCTCGGCCTATAAATTATGGTCGATTAAAAGTCTTTTACTACTACTACTACTACTATATATATTGATACATGCATTCGAAGAAACAGAAGTATTGCATGCACTTGAAGAGAAAGAAGTTAGTTGGCTCTCGCGCGCGCGCTCGAACCACTGAGGTTCGCCGCAGGTTGTTCCTATCTGCGCTGGTGTACTTTTTGGCGTTGCACGCTACAGTTTAGTGGAGCAGTGCTGGGTACGCTTCCCGACCTGCACACTCCGTACAGCGTCACTACGGACCTCACACCGGTTCACCAGCGACCCAGCCGCCGTCTCCGCGGAGAGTCGCCTGAATTTGGGCCCCTTCCCCCGCGAACAAGGACGACGCAGCCTCGACCGCCGAGTCCAACTGACATGGCCACTGACACCAGGACCCCGCCGCCGATCCAGCCTCTACCATCGAGTCCAACTTCCATGGCCGCTGACACCAGGCCCTTGGCGCCAATCATTTGCCACCCACCGCGAACACCGCCATCTTTACGCGGCGACGTGTTCGAAGACGCTGAGGAGTGGCTGGAGACCTTCGAGCGGGTCGCACGCTACAACGTCTGGTGCGACGAGCGCGAGCTCAATGACGTCTACTTTGCCCTGGAAGAGTCTGCTCGGACGTGGTTTGAAAACCACGAGGCTACCCTTCCCACCTGGGAGACGATCTGCCGGAGTCTCCTGGCTACGTTCCCCAACGCTGACCGCCGGGAGAAGGCTGAAGCTGCGCTGCACTCTCGAAATCAGCGCACGAACGAAAGCGCGCGCATGTACACCGAAGACATGGCCCGTTTTTTCAAGCGCGCCGACCCCAACATGACAGAGGAGAAGAAGCAGAGGGTTAAGCAGGTTAGGCAGAAGAAGCAGAGTGTTAAGCAGGAGCTGTTCGCCGGCCTCGTGCGCAGCCCACCCCGCACGGTGGCGGAATTTCTAACCGAGGCGACCACGATGGAGACGACGCTGCAACAACGGGCCCGCCAGTACAACCGGGGCATCAACTGCATGGTGCCCGAAGGCTTTTCGTCGTGTCTCGGCGGCAGTGCAGACACCTTGCGCGAACTAATTCACTCAGTTGTCCGGGAAGAACTTCAACGGATCCATCTGCCCCAGGTTGCACCTGCGCCGCTGGCAGCGCTGACTGAAGTCGTCAGGGACGAGGTGCGACAGGCTGCGCAGGCACCTCCTGTCCCCGAAGCGCGTCCCGGTTCGATGACAGATCCACGTACGCATCCGTTGTACGTCGCACGACAGGCTACGGTCCCATTACCCCAATGCCTGGCGTGAGCAACATCGGCACATGTCACGCAAGCGTGCCTGGCTACGGTATGGCCCCGACGACCCCCGTGAGTAACATCGCCGCATATTCCGCAACCGCATTTACTACAGCTGGGCCACTCCCTCGCAAGTCGGATATGTGGCGTACACCGGACCGCAGGCCTCTTTGCTACCACTGTGGGGAGCCCGGTCACCTATACCGTGCATGTCCGTACCGCCAAGTGAGCCTCGCGGTTTCCATCCCGACGCACCTTGCCCTCAGAACGGCGAACGACCTCGTGAGATTGCGCAGCATCTCTGGGCACGCCACAACCCTGTCTACTCTGCAAGGCGTGAGTCCCGTTCGCCTTCGCCTCTCCGTTATCGCTCTTCCAGCCCTGGCCGCCAGAGTAGCTCTGCTGGCCGTCGCTCGCCGAGTCCGCGTCGGGAAAACTAATACCAGCGACCTCTGGAGGCAAGGCCGCTGACGTCGGGACGTGTCAAGACCCTCCATCGTGCGACCCTCGAGCTGACGATACCTCGACAGTGAGAGGCAGCGACAGTATCAGATACGCTGCATCCGATTTGCGTGTGACAATTGATGGTACTCAGATTACCGCGCTGCTCGATACCGGTGCTGATTATTCTGTTATGAGCCGTGCCTTTGCTGGAGAACTCAAGAAAGTTCTGACACCGTGGACGGGGACCCCCATCCGCACCGCTGGTGGCCACCTAATTTCCCCTATGGGCAAGTGCACGGCTAGAGTTGGGATTAGTGGTTTCACGTACGTTGGTGAATTTGTCGTACTCCCCGAGTGTTCCAGAGACTTGATTCTGGGGATCGACTTCCTGCAGTCGAACGGCGCTGTGATTAACTTTCAGGAGGCACGTGTCACGTTCTCGACCAAACAGGCCGTGGCGCGCTTTGACTCCCGTGATCCCTGCAGCAACGCCCTGCGCATTGTCGAGAACGACGTTACGGTGCCGCCGCGGTGCAGTCTTCTGGTGCTCGTGCGGAATAACCTCTTTCACGACTACGAGGGCCTAGCGGACAGCCATAGTCCACGGCTGCTTAAGCGGGGACTTGCCGTTGCAAGAGGTCTCGTCCAACTACGTGACGGCCGCTCCCACGTCCTCCTGACTAACTTTGCCAACGAATATCAGCACCTGGCCAAAGGTATGGCTATTGCCTTCCTCCACGACGTTGCTGACGTTCCAGATTTGTGCACCGTGGGAGGACCCACTCCGGAGTATGCTGGCCCACATCACGTTCTTGAGTCAGTAAGAATAAATCCTGCCCTGCCGTCGGTTCAGAGGGATCTTCTGTCGGACCTCTTGGAAGACTTTGCGGACTGTTTCGCTACGTGCTCGAAGGTCGGCCGAACTCCACTCTCCAAGCAACGTATCATCACTGATGAGACTACGCCACCCGTCTGCCAGCGCCCATATCGTGTTTCCCCGGTGGAGAGAGAAGCCATTCAGAATCAGGTTGCCGAGATGCTTGCAGACGATGTCATTCAGCCGTCCACCAGTCCGTGGGCATCGCCTGTGGTTCTTGTAAAAAAAAAGGACAATACTCTGCGTTTCTGTGTGGACTACAGGAAACTTAACAACGTGACCAAAAAGGACGTTTACCCGCTGCCCAGGATAGATGACGCGCTGGACCGATTGCGGAATGCCCGATACTTCTCGTCATTAGACCTTAAAAGCGGGTACTGGCAAATCGAAGTGGACGAGCGAGACCGGGAGAAGACGGCTTTCGTGACGCCTGACGGCCTGTATGAGTTTAAAGTGCTTCCATTTGGTCTGTGCTCAGCACCGGCCACGTTCCAACGCATGATGGACACTGTTCTCTCCGGCTTGAAATGGCAGTCCTGCTTGGTGTACCTGGACGATGTCGTTATATTTTCGACCACCTTTGACCAACACTTAGAGCGGTTGCGCAGTGTGCTACAAGCGCTCAAATCCGCGCAACTCACCATCAAAGCCGAGAAATGCCATTTTGGCTTTGAGGAACTGCGCTTTCTCGGTCACGTTGTCAGCGCACAAGGTGTTCGCCCGGACCCTGACAAGACCACTGCCGTCTCAGGTTTTCCACGCCCAACTGACAAGAAGGCCGTTCGCCGGTTTTTGGGCCTGTGCTCATATTATAGGCGCTTTATTCAAGATTTTTCGAAAATCGCGGAACCGCTGAACGCACTGACCCGTGACGACACGCCCTTCCTGTGGGGGACCGACGAAGAGACTGCATTTATCGAGCTTCGCAGCCGCCTGCAAAGCACTCCGATACTCGGCCATTTCGCCGAGCATGCTGCCACGGACATCCACACTGACGCCAGCAATGTTGGCCTTGGTGCAGTACTGATCCAGTGGCAAGACGGTGCAGAACGGGTCATCAGTTATGCTAGTCGAACACTTACGCGCTCCGAGACCAATTATTCTACGACGGAGAAAGAATGTCTTGCAGTGATATGGGCCATCTGCAAGTTCCGACCGTACCTCTACGGACGACTCTTCCGTGTGGTAAGCGACCACCACTCCTTATGCTGGCTGGCGAGCCTCAAAGACCCCTCAGGACGCTTGGCTAGATGGAGCCTACGCTTGCAAGAATACGACTTAACAGTAGTTTACAAGTCTGGCCGTAAGCATCAGGATGCGGATTGTCTGTCGCGCGCGCCTATCCCAATCAATACCGAAGAAACCACCGATGATTTTCCTTTCCTGGGCTCTGTTAGTACCACCCAAATGGCGCAGCTTCAGAGGGCGGACTCGGAGTTGGCCCCGCTCATCGATTACCTCGAAGGCATTGAAGCTCCCATTCCGCGTGTTTTTCTTCGAGGGCTTCACTCCTTCACTTTACGGTCTGGTGTTCTCTGCAAGCGCAACTTTGCCAACAGCGAAGAAGTGTTCCTACTTGTCATACCATCACAGCTGCGGTCTGAGATCTTGAGTGCCTGTCATGATGCACCTTCCGCCGGCCACCTTGGAGTCAGCCGTACACTCGCGCGGATTAGACAAAAGTATTATTGGCCCAGGTTACTCCCATCGGTGCGGGCCTACATAAAAACATGCCGTGAATGCCAACGTCGGAAGACTCCTCCATTGAAACCGGCCGGATTTCTTCACCCCGTCGATCCACCGAAGACCCCTTTCCAACAAGTGGGCATGGACCTCCTTGGTCCATGGTCCTTGGTCCATTTCCGAAGTCTTCGTCTGGAAAGCGTTGGATAGTCGTTGCGACTGATTAACTCACACGGTACGCTGAGACCACGTCTCTTGCCAAAGGCACTGCTGCTGAAGTGGCGCAGTTCTTCGTCCACAACATTGTCTTGCGTCATGGAGCACCCGCCTTTGTTGTTACTGACCGCGGAACTGCTTTCACGGCCCCCTTAACCCAGTCCGTGATGACTCTGACGCACACGAGCCACCGACGTGCTACGGCGTATCACCCGCAGACAAACGGGTTGGTAGAGCGACTCAACCGCACACCAGCCGACATGCTATCAATGTACGTTGACGTTGAGCATCGAACTTGGGACACCATTCAGCCGTACGTAACGTTTGCGTACAACACCGCCCTGCAGGAAACAACCCGACTGACCCCCTTTCAGCTTGTCTTCGGTCGCCAGGTGACCACTCCGTTGGATGCTATGTTGCCCGTCGACCCTTACTGCGACTCTGACGCTGACCTCGACGTAGATACCTTCGTTCAGCGTGCTGAGGAAGCGCGCCAACTGGCCCGCCTGCGAATCCACCGTCAACAGGAGACTGACACCGCCAGGTACAACTTTGGGCGCCGTTTCGTCAGTTATGCGCCCGGTGACCTTGTGTGGATTTGGATACCCGTTCGTCGCCGCGGGCTCTCTGAAAAGCTGCTGCGCCGATACTTCGGCCCTTACGAAGTAGTGCGCCGCATCAGTGATGTGACTTATGCAGTTGCTCCCGCCCCGACAGCTTGTTCATCGCGCCGGTCGCACCGAACTGAAGTCGTACACGTTGTTCGCATGAAGCCTTACCACGACCGGCTACCTGACTGAACTGCGGTGTACTGCAGCTGTGTTGTACCCTTTCCCTGACTTTTCTCTCCTAGTCGCATCGTGTCGATGCTGCAGAAGAGGGGGGCAGTGACACGTGCATTCGAAGAAACAGAAGTATTGCACGCACTAGAAGAGGAAGAAGTTGGTTGGCTCTCGTGCGCGCGCTCGAACCACTGAGGTTCGCCGCATGTTTTTCGTATCTGCGCTCGTGTACTTTTTCGCGATGCACGCTACAATATGTTCGAAAAGTGGGCAGGAAGACATGAGTAACATCTGCTGTATTTGCACGCGACCGAAAGATAACAAACTACAATTGAAAACAACATGAGGGCAAGGGTGACCCTTGGAGGTAACAAAAAATGAAAACTAGACAAGATAAAAAGACAAGTGAAGGAGCGATTAAACGGATCACGCTTAAAAGGATGACGCTTAACAGGATGACGCAAGCAGGCAGTACAAGAGGTAAACACTAGGAGATGACAAGTGAACAAAATGCACTAAAAGGCCAAAAAGACCATTAAAAAATTTTTAAAACCGACAAAAGAACCAAAAGGGACCTTAAAAGCAGAAGACAGAAAACAACCTTGTCCAAAAGGTAAAAAAGGCTAAAAGACGTATTTCGGAATCCTACACATTAAAGTTGCTCTATGCCTGGCTCAAATAATCTAACTTACGTTTCGTTAGCGCTATCGAGGGTGTGCTAACACAATCTTCACCTATATTTAGAATGTGGGCGGCTTCTATTATTTCGCGTGTGGATTGATGCGCGTTTCTCGCGATGACCGAGCAGTCATGAAGGAAAGGCTCGCAGGAACCGGAGGGACACTTTAAACAGTGAACACCCAGGTTTTTCTTGACGGTGTAAGAAACATTATTTGAGTGCTCCATAAGACGCTCATTGAGGCAACGTCCGGTTTGTGCCACGTAGGCCTTGCCGCAGCTCAAGGCTATCTTGTAAACTACACCAACCTCGCAAGGAACGAAGGGTGCACGTTGCCTAACAAGGCAGGCTGGCTCTCTCACAGCCGGGGCATTTACTCTGCGACAAAGCTTGGATAGCTTGTTGGGCGCCGAGAACACCACTCGGACACCTGTCTTTTGTTCAATTTTTTCGAGCCTGTGAGAGAGATCATGCAGGTACGGCATCACAGCGACAGTGTGTTGGTGGTGTGGGGCAGCACTAACTTGGCTTCCTTTGAGTTTCCTCAAGAGGGAGCCGGCTACAGAGATCAGAAAGTGTTCGGGGTAGCCAGCTTTTATCAGCCTCCGATTCTGCTCTTTCAGACTATGGTCCATCGAGTGGACACAGGACTTCATTAAGGCATTTGTGAAACATAGGTTCACAATGCCCCTCTTAACGATCTTGGAGCGAGCTGAACTGTAAGGCAACAAGGACTTGCCCCCTCTTGGCTCATACAACCAACACAGGTGATTTTGTGCCGTTGATAGCCTCAAGTCGAGAAAGCGTAAACACCCATTCACGGGTACCTCATGGGTCAAAACGAGGGGCGAGAGCTACCGTCCAAACACTTGGAGCTCTTCTGAACCTGAGCTAAGAAAATTGCGTTGATTACTAGCCAAAGGATTAGGTAATCGTCCACGAACCTGAAAAACTTCACGGCAGCTGACGAACAGAGCTGCTTTTTTATCAGTCGGTCATGAAGGGCGAGGTAGATATCACTTAAGATTGGAGCAATGCATGAGCCGATGCATACTCCGCTCTTTTGAATAAAATTACATTCACCCCTACTTTCCGATCTCAGTAGCCGGCTCCCTCTTGAGGAAACTCTGAAGGAAGCCAAGTGAGTGCTGCCCCAGACCACCAACACAAAGTAGCTGTGGTGCCGTACCTGCATGGTCTCTCTCACAGGCTCAAAGGAATTGGACAAAAGGCAGGTGCCCGAGTGGTGTTCTCGGCGCCCGACAAGCTATCCAAGCTTTGTCGCAGAGTAAATGCCCCGGCTGTGAGAGAGCCAGCCTGCCTTTTAGACACCGTGCACCCTTCGTTCCTTGCGAGGTTGGTGTAGTTTACAAGATAGCCTTGAGCTGCGGCAAGGCCTACGTGGGACAAACCGGACGTTGCCTCAATGAGCGTCTTATGGAGCACTCAAATAATGTTTCCAACACCGTCAAGAAAAACCTGGGTGTTCACTGTTTAAAGTGTCCCTCCGGTTCCTGCGAGCCTTTCCTTCATGACTGCTCGGTCATCGCGAGAAACGCGCATCAATCCACACGCGAAATTATAGAAGCCGCCCACATTCTAAAGCTAGGTGAAGATTGTGTTAGCACACCCTGGATAGCGCTAACGAAACGTGAGTTAGATTAATTGAGCCAGGCATAGAGCAACTTTAATGTGTAGGATCCCGAAATACGTCTTTTAGCCTTTTTTACCTTTTGGACAAGGTTGTTTTCTGTCTTCTGCTTTTAAGGTCCCTTTTGGTTCTTTTATCGGTTTTGAAAATTTTTAAAGGTCTTTTTGGCCTTTTAGTGCATTTTGTTCACTTGTTGTCCTCTCCTAGTGTTTTTACCTCTTGTACTGCCTGCTTGCGTCATCCTTTTAAGCGTGATCCTTTTAAGCGTGATCCTTTTAAGCGTGATCCTTTTAAGCGTGATCCTTTTAAGCGTGATCCTTTTAAGCGTGATCCTTTTAAGCGTGATCCTTTTAAGCGTGATCCTTTTAAGCGTGATCCTTTTAAGCGTGATCCTTTTAAGCGTGATCCTTTTAAGCGTGATCCTTTTAAGCGTGATCCTTTTAAGCGTGATCCTTTTAAGCGTGATCCTTTTAAGCGTGATCCTTTTAAGCGTGATCCTTTTAAGCGTGATCCTTTTAAGCGTGATCCTTTTAAGCGTGATCCTTTTAAGCGTGATCCTTTTAAGCGTGATCCTTTTAAGCGTGATCCTTTTAAGCGTGATCCGTTTCATCGCCCCTCCACTTATCTTTTTATCCTGTCTAGTTTTCATTTTTTGTTGCCTCCAAGGGTCACCCTTTCCCTCATGTTGTTTTCAATTGTAGTTTATCTTTCGGTCGCGTGCAAACACAGCTGATGTTACTCATGTCTTCCCGCCCACTTTTCGAACATATATATGTTGCTGTAAAATAAAATAATCAGTTGAAGTCAGCGCTGTATCGTCTTGCCTTTTTTTGTCCGTGTCTTAGGAGTGCGCTGTGTTTTTCCTCAAGTAAATCGCTTTGAGCCGGAATATTATACGGTAAGTGATGAAGCTTAGCAATGCCAGAATTTTTCATGTAGCTTTTAACTCGTACGAAGGACGTGGTAGCAGTGATACAGCGCTGTGTGCGGTATACTCCTGGCGCGGTTTGCACTAAGCCGTTCAGGTGAGCAGCCATGACTTTGGATGCCTTAATCTGGCCGCCAGCGATTACAGAAGACTGGTGATCTTCCCAGCGTAATGGAATAAGCACACTTGGGAGTAATATATTTTTATTCTCGGCTTGATTTTTGCACTGGTCCTGAATCGTGAAAATTTTTCGACAAAAACAATTTTTTTTCATAAAATCAGCGATACAAAACTCACAGCAATGAGGAAGTCAGCACGAATAATTTTCGGAGTGTTCCAAATTTAAGCAGTGTGAACAGCATCCCAGAATGCACTCGACAGCTGACGGTCATTAGAAGTCCGTTCCACTTCGTCCTCGCTAAAAAAAAGAAAAGGAAAAAAGTTATTTGTCACGCGAATCATGGAATAAGCTCGAACATTACACGCAGCTGATCATTTTCCACGTAGCCGTCTCTCATCAGACATTCGAGGTTAAGCGACTGCAGAGCAAAGTATATGCAGCTGTTGCTGCATGCTGATGGTCTTTGGAAATGGGGAAGAAAGGGATTTCCACTGACCTCAAACACGCGATCTGGGCCATCTTTGGGATGCACTACGCCCAGCTTGATCTTGGGCTCGAATGGCCACTGGACAATGTCGTCCATATTGCCCTTATATATGCGGATCAGCGCGTGAACATTTACACATTCACCGCGCCTGTTCATCAAAACACCCGGTGACAAGTTGTAACCGCGCAGGTAGACGAGCTCGCTCTCATACCTGGCTGCGCCTGTCTCGATCGCAGTCTCGCGCAGCGACTCTACATGTTTGACCGCAAACACGCAGAGCACCTTGCCTAGTTCAGAGTGTCGCAGAAAGCCTTTGAACGTATTCGGACTAGAATCATTCTTTTCTTGCACTTCCGGTTTTGCTGGTTGGGAAACAGTTGCAGTTCGTGCCACCCTGTATTGACTCGGGCTGGCCACACCGCTCGTTTCGTCCTTCGGCATTTTCTCTAACTTGGTCACGCTTGCAGGGAGATTAGGCGCGTCCGAACGTGTCGGCAAAAGGCGCACTATCTCGTCAGAGGCCTCCATTTGTGACAAGACGTGTGTTACACTGGTCTCGTGTTCCCCAACTGCAGCCCCAATTTTGCGTTCCCGACTGCCTTTAAAGCTCTTTATCGCCTGAGAAATCTGACTAATTCTGTCATCCCGCGTCTTGATCTCACTAACTATTTTCATAAGTTCTTTGTTCTCCCCCGCAACTGGTTTTATGAATGCTCCCTTCGCTGAAGGATCGAAAGCTGTTGCTTTTTTGTGTCCGGGATGCCCTTCACCGTAGGATCTGAGACGCGCGGCCGGGTTGCGAAAGCAGCCTTTCAGGTGCTCCATCACGCTGTTCCACGGGACGGCGTCGGAGCACTTGGGACAGAGAACGTAGTGGCACCGACAGTCGCGCTGGAAATGCTGGGCCATCCGCGAAGCAGCAGCGACATAATCGCAGCCATTCTCTTCGTTCCAGCACTTCACCTGCAATGGTAATTGAGCGCCAGTAAAACGACGAGTTGTGCGAGTTGCTACATACTTTTAAGAGCAGACACAGCGCAGCCACAGGGAGAAGAGAGAAGACCGGACAGGCGCTTCCCGTCATCTGAGCATGTTCAATCCTCTAGTAACAATGTATATGCCTGCGTGAAGTAATGTGACTTTCGGAGAAATTCTTTGAGATAAATTTGGGCAGAAAGAGGAAAGAATTTTATTAGTTTATTATTGGCTAGGTGGCAGCAGGTGGTAGCACAACCCATCTGAACTACCAGTCTTAACGAACGCTCCTGTGGTGTGTAGGTAGCGCGCCCGGCCCGCAACCGAAAGGGCAGTGGCTCAATTCGCGCTGGACCAGATTTTACTTCAAGGCGAAAGTGCTATTCGGAGACAGTTCAAAATGTTTGTTGGATGACGTCGCGGCCGCGTAGGTCAAAGGGATCTGCGCTGACGTCAATCGTACCTCAGGACTTTCTCGGCCAGTGGTTTTTATTCTGACAGATAGGGACAATTCACCAGATTTTCTCGATAACGAAACCTGTAATTCTAACGCATTGAAAAATAGGGACAGGGTGGAGGGGAGGGGTGCAGTCGATCCCAGTGCATTTACTTGTGGTAGCTTTTGAGCCATCCGATGTACGGCATCAGTTATCACTGCCGCTTCGTTTTGGCATTTCGCACTCATGAAAATGAGGCTGCCACGGTCGGCTTCGAACCCGCGACCATGAGATCAGCAGCCGGACGCCATAGTCACTTAGCCATCCTTCAGTGTATTTCGCATGTTCAACTACCCTCTCAAATCGTCTTGTCACGCTCGTGCCCACGATAAGCGAAAATGCAGCGCTGTCTTCACTGCCGCGTATCTCATAGCGCAGCTGCATCATCCTGGAATCAAACCTGATGTTACCATGACTCATTAATAACGCTAGTAATAACGCTAGTAATATGTAGCAGTCTGTGCATAATGACTCTTTGTACTGTTTGTTCGTTCACGCTCGAAGCCAAGGGCGGTTTTATCATTTTTTTTATGACGCGAGAAGCAGCGAGATTTATTTCCTTTTATGGCGACCAAGCGCAACTATCACATTTTTACACATTGTTGCAGTTGCTTTTGGTTTTCTACCTCGAAGGTTCTTTGCCAGCTTTAAATTCAGCGCTGCCGAGAAATGCAGGAATTTCGGATGAATTGTTCGACAGCCACCAAGCATACTTGTAGCTATCGCTGCCGCTGAGTCATTCAGTTCGTCGTGGGCGTGAGTCAGCCCCGAGAAAGCGTTTCTTCTTGACTTTTCGTTGCCTTTTTGACTGCCGGACTGCCGTCACCGCTACGTGGCAGGATGTTTTTCCCTAGTTTTCGAAATTATGATGCGTAACGGTAAGGCCGATGAAAAGATGCCGGATTAAACCAGGTGGTCACGCGGATTTGACACTAGCCGGATTTTTATATGTCATGGTCGAGATATGTATTCAGTTTAGGTACTTACGCGCAAGTGACCCGTATTTTTTTTTTGGAAACATGCATTCTGATCTCATAAAACATAAAAGCATTTTAATAGAAATTTGCTCTCTTAAAATTCAGCCTTAGATGAGGAAGGCAGAAGTCTTCTCATGGCCGGGTCGGGGTACTTTGTTTTAAAAACGCGGAAAAAGAAATCCGAAACACGGAATGAGTGGTATTCGGTTAATTGCGGTCCTTTAGTTTTCATTAACCGCAACGAACTTCAAGGAATGATGAAAAAGTGCTAAAAATTTAAGGGAAAATTACAGGAATTCTCTGAAATGGCTTAGGCAAAAAATGGCCAGTATAGGAACTTTTAGGACTAGGGCAGAAAAGTTTCGGTTGCAGAAAAAGATATTGAGAGGTGGCATACTTTATGACTATGCTTCACGGGGCTCGCGCTTTGCAAGATAAGGTCTGCTTGTATGACGGTAATGAAGGACCGATAATATCCTGCTTCGAATAATTGTCGAAGCGGCAACGGTAGAAGAGAAGCGTTCGTCGGCCATAAGGGGCTATTCTACTGCACGTTTCGTTTTCAAAAGAGGCGTTTCACGTTATTCTCCTGGCGTAGATGTATCGGCTGGAGCAGCTGCAGGATCTCACCGCGGCGCTGCTCTATCGCGCCGCTCGCTTCAGTGCTCCGAGTCACGGTTGTCCTCGCTCTAGCCCCTTCACCGTTTTTTTATATCAACGATTTTCATAACAAAACTTCTTACTTTTTTAATTCCTGATTTCAATTATTATTGCAATAAAAAGCATGCATTCGATCTTTGAAAAATATTTGGAGCAAACACAAAGTCAAATTAGCATATTGAAGGTTATTATTCCTCACAATACAGAAAACCAACTTGCGGCTGGTAATGAGCGATAAAAATTAAAGAATGGCCATCATCAGGCTAGCTTACAGTGAACGTCTTACCACGAACTGCCAGAAAAGGAAACTGAGGGGGTCGCGTTGGAATGCTACTGGCGTTGATCTTCATCTACTGACGCGCGCGCGCAAAGTTCGCTTCTGAGCTGTCCTCTTCTTCATCGGAAAAACTGCTCAGCATAAGGTCATCACTGTCGTCCTCGCTCCCTGAAACAATGTACACTTTGGTGTCTAAGTCACCATCGTCTGAAGAAGATGACGACGAAGAAAAGCGTCTTTTCCGCGAAGACGGGCCAGGAAGAGCGCCCACGGCATGAGCATAATCATGGAAGTCCGTCTGTAGACGACGCGGGCGACGTTCAAGTGTTGGTACGCTGTGTGCCCCTGTTGTTGGTTGGTCTCCGCTGCGGGGTAGCGGCTGAGTACCTGGCGGTGTTGTGCTAGCTTGCCGAATTTCTCCTTGTTTTCTGTGCCTGCTCCTGTTATAGGGTGATTGGGCGCGGGACGACGGCTTAATGTCTACCTCTTCTCCCGGCCAAGGGTTTTCCCCTTGGTCGGCCTCTCTTCCACAGGACCAGCTCCCAATCGATGTCTTTTTAGAGCGCAGCTCTTTGGCGTCCGTTCCTGGGTTTCGCGTCGTCGTCGTCGTCGGCGTTGTCGTCGGCCTCGTAACCAGCTCCGCCCCCCTTTCATCCCCCCAGCGCTATCGGCGTCAGCGGCATCAGTCAGTCGCTGCTATCTCTTCCCTCCTCCCTTTATCGTGTTGTCCGCTTGCTGCGCGCGCTTCTGCCCCCATCGTTTGCCGCTGGGTGTACACGCCGCCCCCCTCCCCCCTCTTCCTGCGAGTCTCCGGTTGTCAAAGCGCCGGCTCGAACTTAATTCCTTTCTTCGCTCCTCCTCCAATGCAACCCCTGTGCCGTGGCAATCAGAGAGCCAGATTGGTGGCGGCGGATCTGTATATGTGCACCGCCCGAGCCGAAATTGCGAATACGTGTGAAAAATAAAAATAAAAATTCTGTGATAGCGCATACATGTGTTGCTAGATTTCTTTGCCTCCATGGGCGTCCGGAGGGGGGGGCAAGGGGGGGCGGCTGCACCCCCCTGGAAAATCACTCCCTCGAATCGTGAGTGATGGCCGCACGCCAGGGGCCGTGGTGGGCTCAGCCAAAAGGGTAAAAGCAGCCCCGCTTCCACGCTTTGGGTCACATCTGCGAAATGCCGCGTCCGGGCACGCGTCTTTATGCCGTTTTCAAACCACGCCATCGTTAGCTCTGTTGAAGGCCGACCTGTTGCAGACATACAGCGGCACCGGCAAGCATGTGTTTCAAGCCGTCTTGAAATGGGTGCCTGTTTCTTTGATCTCTACACAGATAGCGACACGGAGGCAGACAGTGCACAGTGCATCTTGTTTTCGCCTTCGTTATGCCGGCCACCGATGAATTCTTCAGGAGGGAAAGACAAATCAGCCGTGTCCACCCCCGCTTTGTCGGGCTGCTCATGGGCAAGCGGGCGATCAGTTGGCGCCGCCGCCGCTCGCTGTGCCTCCGATCCACGGGAGAGCGCAGTGCGGTAGAAGCGCCGCTATCAGAATCTTCGGCAAAGGAGATTAGCATCTTTTGTTCACGGCGACGCAGTCTCCAGAGGCGCCCCCACACCAGCGTCCCTTGCGTCTTCTCCGAAAACCAGCGCCTTTGGTCAACACAGCCCGATGGCGCCTGCCTGGCTCGCCTGTCACCTCTGGCTGGGCCTCAAATGACAACAGCGCCCGTGTACTCTGCGAGGTCAGTGCCCGGTAAAGAGACCCAGGTGGTCGACATTATCCGGAGCTCTGTACTACTCCGTTCCTCATAACCTGAGTCGTTTTGGGGCTCTGAACCCCATAAAAACACACAAAACAAATTTTCCTACCGGAGTGGCGAGTGTCCCTTCCCCTTGGAAGTCGCACGGAAGTAAGCCCTTGCACGTGTGCGCGCCTCTGTATTTGTGCTTCGGTGTTTTTAGTGGCCGTTTGTCAACGAAGCTGAGAACAACCAAGACAGTGGACGAGAAAACTACGAGCGGCGAGCAGTGTGCGTGCGGTTGCTCGACTGTGCGGATGCGCGAGCAAGATGGAGCGAGGTGTATGAAGCTGCGAGCGTGCATTTATCTTGTAAATAAGTTTTCGTTGTATGTATAGACATCTTTTGTTTTCAACGTGCGCGTTCAACCGTTTTTCCAATCAATGTGTGTGACGAGTGTGCACCGAGAGCATGTAATGAAGCACAGGAATGAATTTATCACCCGTGCAATCACGCAATTCGCCCAGAAAAATCCGTGGAGTCTACAGTTGCTGTTCAAGGAAGACTGACTGAGTGACTGTAGTTGCGTGTTTGTGACCATATTGTGCTGTGTGCTGGTCATCAATCCGGGTGAGTCGAGAACCCGTATGCAGCAATACTGAGCACTCTTCTCCACGAAGTGACAGTATATTTTTGGATTTTTTATTAATTTTAATTGTTTCTTCGTTGATAAACTGCAATGTATCTCTCCTAGCCACACTTTAATTTGCTGTTTGTAATTTTTATTTCATGTGTGTATTTCACTTATTTTTTATTTATATATAAATAAATAAATTCATACCGCAAATAGTGCCTTTTTGCTACGAACATGCCCCCCCCCCCCCTCCGGCGCCAACAACCAATGGGGCCCCCCCCTGCAAAAAATTCTGCGGACGCCCTTGTTTGCCTCAATCTATCGAAAAGGTGAAACAGCTTATTTGCTGCGCTCAAATTTCGCATTAGGAAGTAACGTAATCGTCGGTAATTTTTTTTCGCAGTTGAGTAACCAGCATTCCTGTGGCTTTAGTTCCTGCTGATGGAGGCGCGATTCGTTTGAACAACCCGGAAGCAGTGCAGGTGGCCCTTCAGACTACATCGCCTCACTACATGCGAATCACAGATGTGCGGCAGTTCGGCAAGGGTGGGATTTTGTGCAGGTCACCGGACAAGGATTGTATCGCCGACCTTTTGAAGTGTACCTCCTTCGCCAACCACCCGGTGAGCGCATTTATTCCGCCTCATCTAGCATGTTCCAAGGGCTGAGTCCGAGGTGTTGACTTTCGATTGAGCTCTTCGGAAACGCTGGAGAACCTCTCGTCTGCGGGCGTCATTGCGGTCCATCGTTGCAGCAGAATGGTAGAGGGGGTGAAAATACCTACAGAGTCCGTCATAGCCACATTTGCAGGAGTAGTGTGCCCTTCAGAGATCAAAGTGTGGCCCCTAGTGTTTCGAGTTGACGCATTTAACTCTCGTCCCCTTCGATGTCTGAACTGTTGGAGATTTGGCCACAGCGCCAAAGCCTGCTAATCGGGCTCACGGTGCTGTGCATGCGGCGAAAGCCATGCTAGAGAAGAATGCCCTGAACAGCAAGAAAAATGTTGCCTGTGTGGTGGTGCCCACTCTGCCAACTGTCCTGATTGTCCTGCACGAGCTCAAGAAGTGCAAGTTCTAGAGATAATAGATAAACGTCGATGCACGCGACGAGAGGCCTTTGCCGCAGTCAAAAAGAGAGCCTCATGTTTTTCTAGTGCGGCTGCCAAATGTCCACCTGCAATGGACGCCTCTTGGACACAAGCCATTACCGCTGCGGTTGAAAAAGCAGTGGCGAATGCAATGGAACGCATTATGGAAACTGTATCCCCGTGCATTTCACAGGTAGTAGCTATCTAGATGACTAATCTGCTGCAAGCGCACGCCGCTCCGCTCTTGTCCTCTACGGTTTCGGCTGCTCCTCCACCATCTGTGGACATCAATAGCGCTCCACAGGGCCAAAGTCAGCATGAGCGACAAACAACTCCTGAAAAATCTCTCCCGAACAGCGTTAAGGACGCATTCTCTGATGAATGTGTTGAGATGGAATTCGATACCCGCGCCCAAAAACGAAGTGGGTCTCCTTTGAGTATCCCGGATCCATCTTGTCACCAGTCCAAGTCCAAGAAAAGTCATGCAAATCAAAATCCTAAGACCAGGATTCTCGAAGCGGCAGTTGCCGCTGCAGCACTCCCGCCAAGATAGGGTCGTTAAGTGTTTAACAGAGTAAACTGTGGGGCCAGTTGGTCATACATAATCTGAACGAACAAACGTAGCGTTTAAAACAGGACACAGAAAGATGAGGACAGGACGGGGCTACAACTTACAACTGAATAAAATTGATAAACGAAAGACATCCCTTCTCGAGCAAAGACGAGCATGCGCAAACTTGAAAGAATGACAAAACTGTGATAAACTAGAAAAAACCGTTAAAAGAAAAAGAAAAAGAGATGAAAAGGCGTGGAATAGCCACCGGTCATGAAACTGTTTACAAACATTTAGAAAGTTTCTTTCTTTTTCCATTAGATAAATAGATGGTGTGCTAATGCACGTGTCATTACCGCGTTGTGATATTTCATGAGCTTCCAGGATTTCCCTCGCCAATTGATCTTTACCCCTTCCTAAAATCTTCGTGCGGTTCAAAGAGGGAAAGCAACCTGGGCAGCTCTTGCAATGCTTTGGCAAGTGCTCATCAGTTTACCGTTTTTTTTTTTTACCGGTTTTTTCTAGTTTATCACACTTTTGTCATTCTTTCAAGTTTGCGCATGCTCGTCTTTGCTCGAGAAGGGATGTCTTTCGTTTATCAATTTCATTCAGTTGTAAGTTGTAGCCCCGTCCTGTCCTCATTTTTCTGTGTCCTGTTTTAAACGCTACGTTTGTTCGTTCAGATTCGTTAAGTGTTCTCCAATGGAATTGCCGATCTATATCCTCAGCTTCAACAGATTTAATATGCCTATGCAATCAACTTCAACCGGATGTAATTGCGTTACAGGAAACATGGCTTACTACAGATATTAATTATCAGCTTAAACATTACCGTTCGTTCCGGCTAGACAGGTCTTCACGAGGGGGAGGGTTGTTGTTGCTGATTTCCTTAAAGTTTTGTCACAGGGCCTTGATTTCTTTTCAGTATGCGGACAGTCAGTGCGAAGTACTTGCGGTTGATCTCAATATCCCAGATCAACAGCCCTTTACTGTAGCTACGGCATATTTCCCTTCAGGTGTGCATGACACTCGGCCCCTTGACTCATTGATGTCTAGCAGCAGATCTCAGGTTTTATTAGTTGGGGATTTTAATTCGCACCACGTGACGTGGGGGTTTAAAACAGATTGTTTCGGCTCTAGACTATTTGATTGGATTTGCGACAACAACATAGTCTGCAACAATTCAGGAATGCCTACATTTGTACGTGGTCTATGCCGGTCTGTGTTAGACTTAACTTTTTCCTCCCCAGGAGTCTCTGTCACGTCTTGGGCGCCTGTTGACTGCGCGACAAACAGTGATCATCTACCGATTAGTTTCAGGGTTGCGTGTAACTTAACTCTTCCCGAACGACAACAGCGCACCTTCATAAATTACGGTCGCTTTAAAGACACACTCAAATCAGCTCTCACAATCGATTCGGACCGAAACACCACTACAAATTCCGAATGTAAAGCAACACATATAGGCACAGTGTAGGAACGCGCAAGGCAACAGTCTCAATTCATTGTCACAGGATCCAAGGATGCAATCACCAATAATTGGTGGAATGCAGAGTGCACGCGTGCCTATAGACGGCGGAAAGCCGCCTGGAAGAAACTCCTCCTAAATCAATGCCCAAAAAATTAGTTGCATTATAATTATGTCGCAGCAACATTTAAGCGTACTATCTCCCACGCGAAGGAGTAGTATATTACAAGTCATTATGATTTCCTTTCTCAGTCTGGAAATAAACGGGCCTTGTTTAATTTTATGAGGAGAAGGAAAGTGATTCCACCGGCTGTCAATATTGGATCCCTCGTTCAATCCCCTGCTGACATCGCTAAGGCCTTAGAGGGAATTGCGGGTGTCCTAGAACGTCGATTCACATCTGCACTTCATTATCCACCTACATTCTCATGCATCTCTAGTGATTTCATTGAGGTCACTATGCCTGAGCTTTCGCAAATTGTTCTGCGCCTATCACCAGCGGCTCCTGGCCCCGATAAGGTCACTACATCTATGATTAAAATTTTGTTTACCGAATCTCCTGAAGATCTATTGGCTCTGGTTAACCATTCCCTTAAAGGTCCATGGATACCCCATGAGTGGCGTCTTGCGGAAATAGTTCCACTACTTAAAAAACAAGGGGAGGGTTTCACTTCTGACAACATACGCCCGATTTCATTAACATCGAATTTAGTGAAATTGGTGGAACGGGTCCCGCTTCGTCGTATCATGTATTTCATTTCTGCAAATAATATCTTGAATCCTTGTCAAATTGGTTTCAGGCCGGGCTGTTCGATTTGGTGTGCTCATACTGACCTTGAGAGCCGTATTAAATTAGCTCGCAGCACTAAACAGTTTGCCGCGCTTGTCACTCTGGATATCAGTAAAGCCTACGACAGCGTCGAGTACTCGATGCTGTTACACAGATTACAGGTTCTTAATTTCCCAAACTATTTCGTAGCCTGGATCTTTGCTTTCCTGGAAAACAGAGAATTTTATTGCTGCCGAAATGGTGTTTCTTCAAGGCAATTTCGACAGACAAGAGGTGTACCGCAAGGCTCAGTTCTTTCCCCTGTTCTTTTCAACATCTTTCTAAGCTCCATTCCATGCATCCATAATGTGACAACTTACGTGTACGCTGACGACATCGCATATTTTGCTTCTGCAAAAGATATTCACTCTCTATATCAGATCTTGCAGGATTACCTCAATATTCTTGACAACTGGTTAGGAAGTATTCATCTGTCCCTCAATGTGAACAAATGCGCCTTGTTGGTCTGCCCTGTTTCTCATCCTGTCCATATCTGCGTTGCTTATAGAAATCATATAATTCCTCAGGTTCAAACAGTGAAGTATCTTGGAGTGATATATGACTCTACTCTTTCCTGGAGGGCTCACATTGAGCAAGTTTCTGTAAAAGGAGTTCGGGCCATTGGCATCCTGCGTCGGCTTTGCAGCGCTAGGTCAGGGATGAGAAGGCACACACTTCTGCTGATCTATAAAATGTATGTCCGCCCGATTTTGGAGTTCGGATGCGTTTTATTCTCAGGAGCTCCTGCCTATAAACTCCGAGCGCTTGTGCTCTTGGAGCGTGAGGCGTTGCGCCTCTGCTTGGGACTTCCAAAGTATGTAGCTAATGTTGTCCTGCACCTTGAGGCGCGAATTCCATCTTTATTAGCCAGATTTCGCCTTTTAACAGTCCAAACCTTTTTAAAATTGTGCGACTCTCCTCTCCACACATCTAATGTAATATTTCTTAGTCAACCCGCAGTCTTTTTAAATGCCACCTGGGGCGCTATGCCGGAAGCGCCGAGTTCGGCGCTCGCCCGAGTTTCATCCGAGTTTGCGATGACGGCAGTCAGTGAACGGAGATAGTGCGGAACGTGCGCAGGCAGCGGACAATAAATTGTAGAGATAAAGCCACGTAAACGTGCTCGTAACTCGTCTAACTACGAATGCCCGCCAATCATGGCATCGCTCAATTTAAAGCCGGCAAGGAAACTTCGAGATATTAGGTCAAGATCATCTATAGTAATCTGGAAAACGTTGCAGCTCTTCATGGCTGTGATCAATCGAGATCAGTCCGGTCGCGTCTCCCGTCACAAAGAAAAATGATAACACCCTTTTTCTGCGTGCTTGAGCGCGAACGAGAGGACACTACAATGATATGTGGCAATATGACACCGCGGTTTAAAAACTAAAGAACCATTTTGAATTGAAGAACATGGGCGCTATGCCGGAAGGCCCGTTTGGCGCTCGCCCGAGTTTCATCCGAGTTTGCGATGACGGCAGTCAGTGAACGAAGATAGCGCGGAACATGCGCAGGCAGCGGGCAATAAAATCTAGAGATAAAGCCACGTAAAGGCGATACAAGCGCACCCTCCGCGCCTGTTTCACGCTTCAAACACTATACACTGCGCAATACCAGGCCGCAGCGCTACCTGAAGTTATCAGCGCCATATCAGCAATCGCGAAATCGTGACTTCTCTGCTATCTATCTGCACACTCGCCGCTAGCTGCCTGACACGCCTTTTCGGGCGCGTCAAAGGCGTGTCTTCTCTTTCAGGCTCTATCTGTCTCTCCATTTCCGAAGACGAACAGTGCGCACTAGGTGCACTCTTGTATCAACCCTTTCTCTTCTCTCGAATACGCTAAAAGGCAACAGATGAAATTATGAACATTTTGTTCATTGCCAAATTTATTTTAAAATCTGAATCCAATGAGGCCTTGTTGAATAGCATAGTTTTAGGAAATTAACAAAAGATTTGACACTTTCTGCCGCTAGTGGCGATAGTGAGGCCATTGCCTGCAGCGTGGCTTGCATACGAACTAGAGCGGCAGCCAAACGTACCGAAAACGAGAGAGCTCCTGCGCTGACACGCCGCCGGTAGCGCTGCCTTCGACTGGAAAGACTGGGCAACTACTACACGCTGAATCTGTCTTATTTTTCGGCCATTGCGATAATATATTTTATTGTGTCGTATATCAAAATACAACAGTCATGCATCTTCCGGCTTCCATAATACACAAAAGCACTGCACCTCCGCGTCACTGCAGCTCTCTGCAGTGACCTCAGGTGGAGTTCTCCGCTGCTACGGCCGCTGCCGCACCCCGCTATGGCCAACCATTTCTTCTAGTACCCTCTTGGCGAATCTCAGCGGTAGAAATTGGCCGTGCGAGCGGCTGTGATGCGGTGTGAGAAAAAAATTGCTGTTTGGCAGTATTCAACGATTCATTACGTATGCCTGTTGTGTGTGACGCCTCTTTAGCGCACTGCGTATGCGAAGAGCGTGCTACCCAGCGACACAACTCATCCTATGTCATCAGACGGTGACTAAAAGCTGTGAAAGTGGTGGCGCGCGTATCTGCGTGGTATTCGTTTACGTCGCGCACTTCAAGGTTTTGCGGGCTGGTTTTGTCACTAACGTCGATCGCCGTTGTATACCGCAGTGACATCGCAATAATATCGTTCGGGCAGATAAGGGATCCTGTTTGTAATAATGGAATCGGACTTATAACAGAGAAAGGTGTTACGATTGTGAAGTACGCAGTGCTTGCGTGCTGGAAATTACACTCTGTATTGCACTGGGTCTAGAGCAGCGACCATTTGTCGATACCGGATGTGTTTGACACATTGATGCTGAGCTTTATCACCGATGAAAGCACGGCCAAGCCAAACACCTGTGATGCCATGTTGTTGGAGTAGGACGTGCTCCATGCACCGTTTCGTCGTCGTGCTCCGTGTTTGACGCCTTGCAAGCAGGTGTGACGCGCCGTCAGCGTTGTGCTTTGTCTTACGTGGTTGCAACAGGCTATAGTGTTGTGCAACCTTTGTATGCGAGCGAAGAAATCGGCGGCTGTCGCCACGTTGAGTGTCCTTCGCAGAGGTGCTTAGATTAATCAGCGATGACGTCCGTTTTGCCTGTTATATTTCGATGGTCAACATCGTCGATGTCTGTCAGCGTTCAGCACAGCCGCGCAGCATACCTGTAGCCGGCAGGGATGTTGGGAGTGGCCCACCCATAGCCCGTTTGCCTATAATTTATGTACGGCACGCTGGGGGCGTGACCAATGGTTTTGACTGACAGGTGAACTCAGAGCTAAACTCGTGAACGGTGAACTGCCCCGAATTCATCTCGGTACTGTCATGGCGGCAGCAGCAGCAGCCTGGGTCATCGCTTCCTCTGACGGCAAATGTCAGTACGGCCGGCTAGACCCGTTTACTGCCATGGCCGACGACAAATTCTAGCGGCATTTTCGCCTGTCCAAAACATCGGTAGGATGGTTGTGTAAAGAGTTAGGCGACGACCCACGCCTGCGGAGAGTGCGTACCGGGCCTCATTCGCTTTCGGTCGAAGAGCAAGTCCTCTGCGCCCTCCGGTTCTTCGCGACCGGGAGCTTCCAGGGGAGCGTCGGCACAGACCGCTTTATTGGACGCCGCCAAAGCACTGTGAGCCGCTGTGTGAGGGACGTCTCCGACGCGCTTATCGACGCGGCTGTGCAGAAGCGATGACTCGCTTTCCCCACGACTGCGGCCGAGCGTGCATATGTTAAGGAGCGTTTCCTTCTGCGCGGCAGCATCACAGACATCGTGGGATGCGCCGACGGGACCTACATTGGCGTAAAGGCCCCTTCGAAGTCCAGCCCTGACGTGGTGAAGGCCAGCTGTTTCACGAGGAAGGCATATTATGTATTGAACACAATGGTTGTAAGAACGCTAGGTTTTTGCTTTCATGCATGTAATAGTTAATGGAATATTCTCCCATTTATTAGTGATAGTGGTCCGTGTACTGTGCAGTGTCAGTGGATGTTAAGGAACCCCATATGGTTGAAGTTATTGGCAGCCCTTCACCATGGCATCCTCATCGCTTGAGTTACTTTGGGGCATTATACCTCAAAAACGCTTCCGTTTATCAGTAACTGAGCAGTTTTACACACAGTGTAGATACTTTTGTTTTACTTCATGTTTGCGCACGTAATAGGTGCATGGATTTTTCCAGCAATTTCATGCATGCATTTCAATGGGTTTTTAAACGGTAGCATTTGTGTCACTTGACAGATTGCATTCTTGTGCAATATTCGTAACCGCAAGTCGCAATAAATGTTTCACTTTGGCTGAAGTAGAAAAGCTCCTGCCGGAAGCACTGGCGTCTGTAAGACAGGAAAACTGGCAAAACTGTTGTGTTCATGTGGAGCAAGTTGAGGCTGAAGCATGGCAATGCGATATGATTGTTGACGCTGAAATTGAACCGCTTGTCTTCAGCATTTCTGACTCATGCAACTTCTCCTCTGATGAGTCGAGCACTGATTCCAGTGATGAAGATTTGAGTGGCATCGAGGAACTTGTCTGACTTCGAATTTATGTGTAATACACATGCTACCGAGGAAAGAGAGAGGACTCATCGGCTTGCTGTGATCACCTTTGTGCGTGTGTGGGTGGAAATGTGAAATATGTGTGCATGTGGGTGTGTGTGTTGATCAGTCTACCGAGGAAATTGTAACATTTCCATCAAATCATTGCATCATTGCAATTCGTTGCATCAAATTGTATTGGGCAGTAACTTGTAGTGTAGGTGGTGAGGTGGTCGTGTTAATAGTGTCTGTATAGAAGTAGAATTTGTAAGGGAGTGCAAATAGTACTTTTTCCAAATTAGAATACGTATACTGGTACACGTCGTCAATGTGTGCAGTTTTTGGAGGATTAACTGCAGAAAAATATGGTGGAGCTTAATCAAGCGTTGTGTAAATTATTCGAAAAGTATCTGAAAATTTCAGAGCAAATTGGATTCATTTAAAATAATTTTGAACATATACTGTTTGATTCGTTCCACTAAATGAACAGAAATGTATTCAATTATGCTGTCCAAAAAGTTCGAACATTAATAAACCCCTAGGCATTGTCCTCATTTTGTGTGTGAGGGTTGGGAATGGTATGCATGGTTGTCTGATCTTCATGTCCTGAAAAGGAATTCCTGGTTTGGTGTTGTGTTGCATTACTGCCAATGTTTGGTCGTTTTGACATGTTATGCAGTGCCAGTGTTGAGGTAGCCAGTACTATATGTTTTGTCCTTAATTTTTCGGAGGTGTGAATGACTTCAAGCTGGCTCTTGCTCAGTTGAGTGTCAATTTGTTTCGAGTCATGTCTTTGTTAGTACATTGGTCAGGTTTTCTTTTTATCAAATAGTGTTGTTCGATAGCTCCACATTTTTTTTTTAGTTTTGGAGCACTTGACCGATTGTGTGTTGGTGTACATCCACTGCACGCGTCCTTTAATTTGTATGCACTGTGATCCATGCCACTGGCTGTTTCCAGAATAAACCATTTCTCTCAAACACGGCGGGATCAGCATTATTTATTGTCCTGTCTCATTTATTGTTTGCTCTTTCGAAATATTTTTTCCTAGCGTTGTACAAATTTTTATGCATTCTTACTTGACGCTCCCACAGCTTGGACCTCTTTTTACCTGGCTACATGAAAATCCTGCCTGAGCAGCTGCTGCTCTTCTAGGAGAGCAGGGAGATCGAGCCAAGCTGACTCTTGAGGCAGTACTATTTTCTGTCACTGTGGGAATAAACACTATGTTGAAAATTTAACACTTAACACGGGAAAACAGGCTATATCGAGGTGGTGTGTGTAAAGATAATTTGACCAATCAGTTTAAACACACTGCTCTTTTGCCCCATATAATAGCCAAGTTATAAAGCTCTCGTCAATGACAAAGGAAAACGCGCTTTGCTTAAGAACGATAGATATCTGAACAAAAACAAAAGAATTTCAGATAACCACAACAATATGACACATATACAGTAAGAAAATAGGCGATTAAGAAGTCTAGAACATGTTTTCTGCGCTCCTGCATTATAAACCAGCATTTTAAATTAACACACATCTTGCTTCTGAACTTTGCGATCAGTAAAAAATAATTGTTCTCGCCAAGTTCTTTGGGCTACACTACAGCACAGTGCCAAAGTCGTTCCCAGACTATTTTGGCGAAGACTGGATCAGCGGCTAACCGGTTGCACAGAACAATTCATAACATGCAGGTACCTTAAGAGAGGCCCCCAAAAAAGTGGGCTCCTCGGCAACGGCGAAATCGAAAGTTGCAGACGGCCACTTGTTAATCGGGCCACTGCAGAGCACTCACCACTGTGCTAATTAATTAAACCCGACGAATGAATGTCATCTCTCGCACAAACCTCTCGCTTGCATCTAAAAAGTATAGTCACAATGCTGCAGAATCGGCAAGAAAACCGCCACTGCTGACCAAAAGCCGGTGCGAGCTCATTGACAACGAATTTAGGTCAGCTCACATTAACGCGGTACGCATCAAATGAACTGATGCATGCTGTTCATTTCAGAACACGGCATAATATTCAAGCGATTCTGAACAAAACGAGTTTTCTCATTCAAGTCACGGGAAATTCAACTTGCGATGGGAAAGAAAATGTGCGAAAAAAAAAAACTTTACCATGCGGGATTTGAACCCACGCACTCCCAATGCCTGTCGAATCTCCGGTGCGACCCGTTAGACCACACGGCCACAGAACAGCGCACAGTGATACACCTCTCTTAATTTTTTTTTTTGCGCACTACTTCCGTAGCCTTCACAGCGTTGCACACATGCATGGTTGCACATGATGTAGCGTTGGTAGCGCTCCCTCGCGGTACAAAGTAAAATTTAATAATGCATGAATCACTCTAAAGCGCTTTAAATCCAAATCTTGCACACTATAAAATGCTTATAAAGCTGTACTAAGTGCATTATAAAGTTCACCAAACCTCGTTTGTCTAATTGCACACGCAATGCACTGGGTGGAGCGACACACAAATGAAAAGTGCACCGGCGGTTGGCTCACGTGACCCGTTCTTTGTAGACCGCCCAAGAAGCCCATGCGGTGGCGCCGATGTGATGATAAAGCACGGAATATATCCAGATAACCCAATGAAGTTGGAGGCGTGACGAGGGTGGGATTTCGTCTCGCTACCATTAGTTCACTCATCTGAGGGCGTCGCCAGAACTCGGGAAGATTCCGAGTTTCAGCAAACTCGGGCCTTCCAGCATAGCGCCCCTGGTCTCGTTTGCATACTCCGCAGATATGTTTCGTGCAGTCTCTCCTCAATCCCTTAAACATTAAGCTCACAGATATCCATCCACTGCATAACATCTCACCTTCAGTCGAGATTGCATTTGATAACATTTTCCCATCGAATGCCAAGCTCCAGCCCTTTCCTCTCCTTCACGGTTTGTTACAGGACCACCTAAGGTCCTTTCCTTTTCATATTCTCATTGCTACCGATGCCTCGCAGGATCGTGAAAAGGCAGGTGTGGGCATTTTTTCACCTGCATTGGGATGGTCCTTTCTCTCCGTCTCCCTCACTTCACTCCAATTTATCTGGCCGAATATTTAGCTGTCATTCTAGCCTTACGTAAATTAGATCCTGCCGTTTCCCAAGTCATGGTTATGACGGACTCTCTATCTATTTGCTTTTCATTATCATCACCCTCTGAGTCTCGGGCATTACGCCTCTTTAAGCAGCTGATCCCGCTCCATCTAAATTCGGTGAGGTTGCTTTGGGTACCGGGTCATGTGGGCATTCAGTTAAATGAGGTTGCTGATTCATTAGCAAGGGCCTCTCTCTGTGGCCCAATAATTGCTGTCCTGCCAACCTGCGCATATACAGCTGCGGTGAGGTTTCGCAGTTACACAATATTTCAGGAATTTTCAGCCTCGGCGCTTACTTCATCTCCCGAATATCAGCACCTTCTGCACCCTTGTAGTAGCAAAGACTGGAGTTCGCGCAGACTGGAGGTCTCTTTCACGCGTTTGTGATGCCGAGTTCCTCTGCTAAATTTCTACCTTCACAGATCTGGTTTGGCGGTTTCTCCACTGTGCCCATTTTGTGCCGAGCCTGAGACAGTGGATCACTACCTGCTGTTCTGCCGCCGATTCTCTTCTTTGAGGAGGCGCCTATTAGAAATTCCGTTTCGCCAGCTGGGTCTGCCTGTGACCACTGAGGTTGTTCTTTCCTTTGGCGCTACTTCGCTTGGACGAAGCAACAGGAGTGCGCGCTGTGCAGTTCAAAAATTTCATGTAGAAACACAGCGACTCCCATGCTAATATTAATTTTATTTATTTATTTTTCTATTTGTTTTCATTTTTCTGATTATCAAACAGTTCAATTATTATTATTATTTTTTTTTCTCTCTCACTTTCAGTCAATACAAAATTGAACCATTCCATATGATGCATTAAAATTTGCACATAAAGCCGTCGTCCCATCTTCGATCTCCCAGCTAACAGGACCCCTTTCGTTGCGTCGTCCAATCTGTCAGCCTATACCCTATTAATACTCCTTTTCCTCTAAAACTCCTAATAATTCCAACAGTTCACCGCCTGTGTCTTGGCCACTCCCCCGTAGTGGGTATGTGCCATTCCACTTGAGGCCAACCAACCAACCAATACACGCGTCGCCTCCGCCGGGTGCCATTTT
Source organism: Amblyomma mixtum (assembly GCF_055824585.1). Taxonomy (NCBI): domain Eukaryota; kingdom Metazoa; phylum Arthropoda; class Arachnida; order Ixodida; family Ixodidae; genus Amblyomma; species Amblyomma mixtum. The sequence goes on from NC_143021.1 coordinate 165,062,052, forward strand.
TAAAACCCAGGTTGCCATACGAAAAAAAAAACGTTTATGCGGTAGAAGAAAACGAAATAAACAGGTCAGTGCTGCCATCTGTCGACCAAAATGCCATCTAAGCTACACACGAGCGCTGATCGTCCGAAACGCTGAAGGGAAGAACCTATTCAGCGAGGACGAGCTGCAGTCGTCCAAAACAGTTTGGGGACAGCTTGGCAGGGACGAGCGCAGCTCGTTCAAAACGGTTAAGGGGCTAGCAGAGGATCCCGTCAAGCTTGGTAAATTTCCATCAAGGCAGAAATCTGGGCTAGTTGGCGATTCATGACTGACTAAAAATGCTATCGCAATAGGCTGGAACAAAGTGGTCGAAATAAACAGGATGAGCGCTAAACACCATCTGAAGTGTTACTTTGACAGATGGTACATAAATATAGTTCCGTGGAGCAAGCGCGCAGGATTAAAAAAAAAGTAGTTTAATTTATGTGGTTTTGACGTCCCAAAGTGACTCAGGCTATGAGGGACGCCGTAGTGAAGGGCTCCGGAAATTTCGACCGCGGGGGGTTCTTTAGTGTGCACTCGCATCGCACAGTACACGAGCCTCTAGAACTTCGACTCCATAGAAATTCGATCGCAGCGATCGGGATTTAACCCGCGTCTTTCGGGTCAGCAGCCGAGTGCCACATCCACTGAGCCACCGCGGCTTAAAACAAAGCAAAAAATCAATTCTACACTTGGAGATCTATTTAGTAGATATACATCCTTCCTTTTTTTGACAAGTCAACAGAAGGCGGGCTGACGCAGTTATCGCCTTTCCTGCTAATGTGATAGTCCTCGCAGATCTCCTGTTCTAACATCGATCTGCCTCTACCAAGCACACGCGTGGCATCAGATACTGGCACGCACCCGCAACGCTTACAATACATGGCGAAAAAATTCGGGGTGCGCTTTGGTTCTCTCAAGTGCTGCAAGGCGAAAGCCTTTCCTGGCGCACTCTTTGGCATTGACTGCGAAACTGTTTGTGCTGTTTGGCATTGACTGCGAAACTGTTTGTGCTGTACTTTATGCGACTATACACTTTGACTACACATTACAACTACACACTTTGACTGCCGACTTTGACTGCTTCTTTAGCACGACTCTCTCTCTGCTTCGATGAGTTCGGTTGTATCTATGGCTCTGTTCGCAGTAATGAGGT